>NC_037342.1:10000000-10341395 GCF_002263795.3 Bos taurus
CTATAAGTCTATTCTCTATGTCTGTTTCTCCATCGCTTCCCTGTAAATACATTCTTCAGTACCATTTTTCTAGATTCCATATATATGCATTAGAATATCATATTTATCTTTCTCTTTCTGACTTACTTCACTCTCTATAATAGGCTGTAGGTTCATCAACCGCATTAAAAATGACTCAAATGCCTTCCTTTTTATAGCTGAGTAATATTCCATTGTGTATATGTACCACAACTTCTTTATACATTAATTAGTTGATGGACATCTAGGTTGCTATTTAGCTTTCTAGCTATTTAATAGCTAGATATTATTTAAATGGTTATCTAGATACTTACAATAGCTAGAACACGGAAGCAACACAGCTAAATTTTTGCCTACTTATTTTTAAAATTGGAAGGTCAGTTGGTTTATGTCTAGTCTTGTTTTGAGTTTGTTTCTATATTGTAAAAGAAATACTCTCAATCACTGTTCACACAATTCTGAGAGTTCTGAATTTTTCAGATATAATCTTATTGTGTGATCTATATCAATAATCAAAACAAGACAAAAAGCAAGGCCATGAGAAAATACTTCAGGAGATAATAGTTGAAAACTTCCCTAAAATGGGGAAGGAAATAGCCACCCAAGTCCAAGAAATCAAGAGAGTCCCAAACAGGATAAACCCAAGGCAAAACACCCCAAGACACATATTAATGAAATTAACAAATATCAAACACAAAGAGCAAATATTAAAAGCAGCAAGTGAAAAGCAACAAATAATACACAAGGGGATCCCCATAAGGATAACAGCTGATCTTTCAATAGAAACTCTTCAGGCCAGAAGGTAATGGCAGGACATACTTAAAGTGATGAAAAAGTAAAACCTACAACACAGATTACTATACCCAGCAAGGACCTCATTCAAATATGAAGGATAAATCAAAAGCTTTACAGACAAGCAAAAGCTGAGAGAATTCAGCACCACCAAACCAGCTCTTCAACAAATGCTAAAGGATCTTCTCTAGACAGGAAACACAGGAAAGGTTTATAAAGTGGAACCCAAAACAACAAAGTATATGGCAACAGGATCATATTTATCAATAATTAACTTCAATGTAAATGGGCTGAATGTACCAACCAAAAGTCAATGACTGGCTGAATGGATACAAAAAAATACCCCTATATACGCTGTCTACAAGAGATCCACCTCAAAACAAAGGACACATACAGGCTGAAAGTCAAGGGCTGGAAAAATATATTTCATGCAAATGGAGACCAAAAGAAAGCAGGAGTAGCAATACTCATATCAGTTAAAATAGACTTCAAAATAAAGGCTGTGAAAAAAGACAAAGAAGGACACTACACAATGATCAAAGGATCAATCCAAAAAGAAGATGTAACAATTATAAATACATATACACCCAACATAGGAGCACCACAATATGTAAGGCAAACGATAACGAGTAAGAAAGGGGAAATAATAGTAACACAATGATAGTGGGAGACTTTAATAGCACAGTCACACCTATGGAGAGATCAACAAAACAGAAAATTAGCAAGGAAACACAAACTTTAAATGATGAAATGGACCAGTTAGACCTAGTTGATATCTATAGGACATTTCATCCCAAAACAAGGAATTTCACTTTCTTCTGAACTGCACAGGGAACATTCTCCAGGATAGATCACAACCTGGGCCATAAATCTAGCCTTGGTAAATTAAAAAAAATTAATAATAAAAGAAACCATTTCAAGTATCTTTTCTGATCACAATGTGGTGATTAAGATGTCAACTACAGGGGAAAAAATTATTAAAAATAAAAACATATGGAGGCTAAACAACATGCTTCTGAATAACAAACAAATCACAGAAGAAATCATAAAATAAATAAAAATATGCATAGAAATTAATGAAAATGAAAACACAACAACCCAAAACCTAAGGGACACTGTAAAAGCAGTGCTAAAGGAAAGGTTCATAGCAATACAGGCTTACCTCAAGAAACAAGAAAAAAGTCAAATAAATAACCTAACTCTACACCTAAAGCAACTACAAAATGAAGAAATGAAGAACCCCAGGGTTAGTAGAAGGAAATAAATAATAAAAATTAGGGCAGAAATAAATGAAAGAGAAACAAAGGGACTACAGAATAAATCAACAAAACTAAAATCTGGTTCTTTGAGAAGATAAAATAGACAAACCATTAGCCAGACTCATCAAGAAAAAAAGGGAGAAGAATCAAATCAACTGAATTATAAATGAAAATGAAGAAATCACAATAGACAACACAGAAACACAAAGGATCATGAGACTACTATCAGTAACTATATTCCAGTAAAATGGACAACTTGGAAGAAATGGGCAAATTATTAGAAAAGTATAACCTTCTAAAACTGAACCAGGAAGAAATAGAAAATCTTAACAGACCCGTCACAAGCACAGAAATCGAAACTGTAATAAAAAATCTTAAATAGATGGAGAAATATACCTTATTCATGGATTGGAAGAATCAATATAGTGAAAATGAGTATACTACCCAAAGGAATCTATAGATTCAACGCAATCCCTATCAAGCTACCAGTGGTATTTTTTACAGAAATAGAACAAATAATTTCACAGTTTGTATGGAAATACAAAAAACCTTGAAGAGCTAAAGCAATCTTGAGAAAGAAGAATTGACTAGAGGAATCGACTTGCCTGACTACAGGCTATATTACAAAGCTAGAGTCATCAAGACAGTATGGTACTGGCACAAAGATAGATAGATCAATGGAACAAAATAGAAAGCCCAGAGATAAATCCACGCACCTATGGACACCTGATCTTTGACAGAGGAGACAAAAATATATAATTGAAAGAAGACAATGACTTTAGCAAGTGGTGCTGGGAAAACTGGTCAACCACTTGTAAAAGAATGAAACTAGAACACTTTCTAACACCATACACAAAAATAAAGTCAAAATAGAGTAAAGATCTAAATGTAAGACCAGAAACTATAAAACTCCTAGAGGAGAACATAGGCAAAACACTCTCTGACATAACGACAGCAGGATCCTCTATGACCCACTTCCCAATGTAATGGAAACAGAAGCAAAACTAAACAAATGTGACCTAATTAAACTCAAAAGCTTTTGCACAACGAAGGAAACTATAAGCAAGGTGAAAAGACAGCCTTCAGAATGGGAGAATATAATAGCAAGTGAAATAACTGACAAAGAGTTAATCTCAAAAATATACAAGCAGCTCATGCAGCTCAATTCCAGAAAAATAAACGACCCAATCAAAAAATGGGCCAAAGAACTAAATAGACACTTCTCCAAAGAAGACATGCAGATGGCTAACACACACATGAAAAGATGTTCAACATCACTCATTATCAGAGAAAAGCAAATCAAAACCACAATGAAGTATCATGTCTCACAGGTCAAAATGGCTGCTATCAAAGTCTACAAACAATAAATGCTGGAGAGGGTGTGGAGAAAAGGGAATCGTCTTACATTGTTGGTGGGAATATGAACTAGTACAGCCACTATGGAGAACAGTGTGGAGATTCCTTAAAAAACTGGGAATACAATTACCATATGACCCAGAAATCCCACTCCTGGGCACACACACCAAGGAAACCCAAATTGAAAGAGACACATGTACCCCAGTGTTCACTGCAGCACTGTTACAGTAGCTAGGACATGGAAGTAGCCTAGATGTCCATCAGCAGATGAATGGATAACAAAGCTGTGGTACATATACAAAATGGAATATTACTCAGCCGTTAAAAAGAATGCCTTTGAATCAGTTCTAATGAGGTGGATGAAACTAGAGCCTATTATACAAAGTGAAGTAAGTCAGAAAGGAAAATACCAATACAGTATACTAACACATATATATGGAATGTAGAAAGACGGTAATGATGACCCTATATGTGATACAGCAAAAGAGACACAGATGTAAAGAACAGACTATTGGACTCTGTGAGAGAAGGTGACGGTGGGATGAATTAAGAGAATAGCACTGAAACATGTGTACTATCATATGTGAAACAGATCGCCAGTCCAGGTTTGATGCATGAGACAGGGCAATCAGTGCCAGTGCACTGGGATGACCCTGAGGGATGGGATGGGGAGGGATGTAGGAGGGAGGTTCAGGACGGGGGACACATGTACACCCATGGCTGATTCATATGAATGTATGGCAAAAACAGCTACAATATTTTAAAGTAATTAGCCTTCCATTAAAAGAAATAATTTACAAAATAAAAAAATACTAACAAGTAATATTAGTAGACTGAAGGACTCAAGGTAAATATGACTACATATAATCTAATACTTGCTAAAAACAAGCAAATTTTTATTCCATAAGTTGAATTTTATATTTAATTTGAAATAATGCTTGCCTTCTTATTCTCAGTGGTCTTCTGGTTTACTGGTGCCTCAGTACTCTTGCCTGGAAAATCCCATGGATGGAGGAGCCTGGTAGGCTGCAGTCCATGAGGGCGCTAAGAGTCAGACATGACTGAGTGGCTTCACTTTGACTTTTCACTTTCATGCATTGGAGGAGGAAATGGCAACCCACTCCAGTATTCTTGCATGGAGAATCCCAGGGACGGGGGAGACTGGTGGGCTGCCGTCTATGGGGTCGCACAGAGTCGGACACGACTGAAGCGACTTAGCAGCAGCAGCAGCAGCAGTTTCATCATGGGTTGAGATTCTTAGTAGATTAGGAATGACAGTTCTTAAAGATTGTTAATAGATTTAAGACATTTTACAAACTGTAAACAGAAGAAATATATTAGTATCGAAAATGAGAAACACTTGAAGGACAGATTATTTCATTCTATTTCATCCTTAGAGTTGTTTCAGCCTTTTAATCTTTCAAAGGAAAAACTAATGTGAATGTTGGGAACATATCAAAGTGAATATCAGTTGTGGAGTGGTGGCCAGTGGAGGCACATATGGTGTAAAATATCTTGAGCTTTCTTATATCTAATTTCTAAATATCCTCTATTGTAAAGTAACAACGAATAGTACTAATTTATATTTATTATAAGGCTGGTCTCTTCAGAAGTTATTTTCACTTAATCAGGTTTGATTTATAGAAGTGAGCCAAAACTCACTGTAATGAAATTTTATGTTCCATTGTTATGCATATACTATAGAGATCACTTTTGATTTTTAATATTCCATTGAGGATGATTCTTCCTTTTACTATAATTCTCAATGCTGTGTCATTTATTTGTGTCAGGAATAAATGTGTATGTGTGTGTGTGTGTGTGTGTGTGTGTATTTTCAAGCTTTCAAAGGAGTTCTGTGATTTCAAATATATATTTTTGTGCTTTACTTAGTTTCAGTTACAAAGAAACATCTTCTCTAAGATAACAGCTCATCATTCAGCAATTTCTATATACTGTCCCCAGTACTGCTGAGGATGAAGGGAATGTAGGAGGTTGGGAACAGGAAAAATAAATGAGGCTTGTGAAGAAACAAGATACTAATAACAAGAAAGTAGAATTTGGAGTAACATAGCTGGGAGTGCAAATGGCACTTCTGTCTTTGATCTGTTAGGTGTCCGTGGGAAAATTATGTAAATGTTCTAAATATGTTTTCCATTTTTTTCAACAGAAATATTAAATTTTCTAATCATAAGCTAATTGGGTTATTACATTTAAAAAATAAGAGCTTGGCACAAAATAGATAATTACTGATTGCTAGTTTTCTTTTCCTATACTTGACTATCTTAAAGCTTGGTGCTATCTATATCTGTTTATCACTGATTTAAATAAAAATTATTCATTCTTGCAAATGTAGAGGTAAGATAGCCTTTAAAAATAAAAACTTATTTCAAGACCAAATACAGATGGCTATCAAACACATGAAAAGATGCTCAACATCACTCATTATCAGAGAAATGCAAATCAAAAGCACTATGAGGTACCATTTCACGCCAGTCAGAATGGCTGCAATTCAAAAGTCTATAAGCAATAAATGCTGGAGAGGGTGTGGAGAAAAGGGAACCCTCTCACACTGTTGGTGGGAATGCCAGCTAGTACAGCCACTATGGAGAACAGTGTAGAGATTCCTTAAAAAATTGGAAATAGAACTGCCTTATGATCCAACAATCCCACTGCCGGGCATACACACTGAGGAAACCAGAAGGGAAAGAGACACATGTACCCCAATGTTCATCGCAGCACTGTTTATAATAGCCAGGACATGGAGGCAACCTAGATGTCCATCAGCAGATGAATGGATAAGAAAGCTGTGGTACATATACACAATGGAGTATTACTCAGCCATTCAAAAAATACATTTTGAATCAGTTCTAATGAGGTGGATGAAACTGGAGCCTATTATACAGAGTGAAGTAAGCCAGAAAGAAAAACACCAATACAGTATACTAAAGCATATATATGGAATTTAGAAAGATGGTAACAATAACCCTGTGTACGAGACAGCAAAAGAGACATTGATGTATAGATCAGTCTTATGGACTCTGTTGGAGAGGGAGAGGGTGGGAAGATTTCAGAGAATGGCATTGAAACATGTATAATATCATGTATGAAACGAGTTGCCAGTCCAGGTTCGATGCACAATATTGGATGCTTAGGGCTGGTGCATTGGGATGACCCAGAGGGATGGTATGGGGAAGGAGGAGGGAGGAGGGTTCAGGATGGGGAACACATGTATACCTGTGGCGGATTCATTTCGATATTTGGCAAAACTAATACAATATTGTAAAGTTTAAAAATAAAATAAAATTTTAAAAAAAAGAGAAAAAAGACCAAATAAAGAAACTAATTATTTCCTTTTTCAAATACTGCCAAGTCAGAAAGTCCATTTACTTTAATAATAATTTCATTAATATGGCCAACAAAATGTAATTGTATTTTATCCCTTGTGTTCTTATGAATATTCATTAAATGTGAATTTTTAAAATATTATATGTATTAGGCTTGGCTATCCTGGGTTTATTATTAAAAGTAAAACATACCCTAAGAATGCTGATAGGATCATGCACAAGTTTCTTCCAGTTACATGTCTGCAAATGAAAGTCACTTTATACTGCAAGTGCTCCATATCCTTCTTGATAAAATGGAAATGGAAGTCCATGAAAGGTGGAAACGGTAACATCCTACTGACAAGTTTGTAAAAACATGCATTGGGTTAGTAAGATTAACTGATTTATCTTGACCATGGTTTATAAATAAGCTTCTCTCTACCCCATTTTTCTCAGCTATAAAGCAGAGATGGCAACTTGCATTATTTTTAGTTAAATGCTAATGTCAACCACATAGGACTGTTCAATAAAGAGTGCCTGTTATGATTACTTTGACATATGGTCATGTAAGATTTGTAGAGTTCTGAAAGTTACTTCTTTAAATTGTTTCTATCAATACCATCAAGCACCCTGAAAGCCATGTTAAATTTATGTGTTGGGGGAGGTGGTGGTAAAGGCCCTAAATCTAATTTAAAGAAAATATGTCCCTATTAGAATCATATGGAACATGACATATGCATCTGGGATGACGGGGAGAATGAAAAATTAAAGGCCTATATTATGGGTCACAGTCTAAAGAGTACCTGGGTCAGTCATAACAGTAAGAGACTTAGGCACCTGGGAACTAAAGCTTGATTAAAGACACTGAAAAAAAGCACTTTTGACAATATTAGAGTTAGCCCAAGAAGAATAAGAAGACAAGCTTTGTAAAAGATTTTTAAACAAATAAACTGAATTATAAGAAAATAATGTGTCAAATACTCTACCTTTTCCAGATCATACCCATCCCCCATCCCATTCTCATCACCCTAGAACCCCATTTAGTATGTGCCAGAGAGGGAAGTCTTATAATTCTATCCTTCCCAGGTCTAGGGAAGTTTTGAGGTCTCTGTGGCTACCAGATCAGATTCTAATTGCATTGGAGGGGCTCTTGAACTGATTCTGAATTGAAGTTATCCAGTTTTATTTGATAGCATAGGAAATCAGTCCCAGGGAGACTTCATGGAGAATGGGATTCATGTAGTCATGCTTTAATTAATTAATTAATTGTATCAACATATATTTATGCACTCAATGCTTACTATCAGCAAAAAATGCTCTACAGACTGAGATTATGTTACCAAAACAAAATAAAATTGTTGACCACATGGGGAGCATTTGTAGTATTACAAACAAACAGTAAACAAACAGTAAGCAGTAAGCTAACAAAAAAATAAGTAATATATGTGTTGATACCTGCAACTGAAAAAGATAAATTGTGTTAAGATGGACAAAAATTGAAAACTCTGTTACCTAAGATAAAGTGGTGTGAAAAGGCTTATTTGAGGAGTTGACCTTTGAATGATGATTTAAATGAGTGCAAGTCAGGAGTATATCAGGGCTTTGGGGCATTCAAGACAGTTAACAGCAATTTTTAAAGGTCTTGAGATAGGTGTATTTAAGGGACAACAAAGAAGCCTGTGTTTCTACAGTATATGGAATGAAGGAAAGAGTAGGAAGAAAGGGTGGAAATACTAACTAGAAATCACATCTCACGAGGGTACTGTGGGCCATGATAAAGTTTTTTTTTTTTTTTTTTTTTTTTAATGTTATCTTGTTTTATTACAACCGTGGCAGGGTTTTGAGCAGGGAGCTGCTCTAATGAGATTTATATTTTTTAAAAGAATCACATATATTCACTGGGATTCCCTGGTGGCTCAGAAGGTAAAGAATTTGCCTACAATGCAGGAGACCTGGGTTCTATCCCTGGGTTAGGAAGATCCCCTGGAGAACAGAATGGCTAAACACTCCAGTTTCCTTGCCTGGGAAATCCCATGGATAGAGGAGCTTGGCAGGCTAAAGTCCATGGGGTTGCAAAGAGTCAGGATAGACATATATACACCATCATGTGTAAAATAGGTAGCTGGTGAGAAGTTGCTGTATAACAAAGTGAGCCCAGCCTGGCAGTCTAGGATAGGGGAGGGAAAGAAGGCTTAAGAAGGAGGGAATATATCTATAATTATGACTGATTCATTTATAATATGGCAGAAACCAACGTAACACTGTAAAGCAAACTTCCTTCAATTAAAAAATAAATTTTAAACAATTAAAAAAGAATCACTTTTACTGCTTTGAGATAAACTTAGGTGGCAAAAGTGGAATCATGGAGACCAGTGAGGAGATGATTGCCATAGGAGAGAGATGATGGTAAACAAGCATGGTAAACTCATGCTTGTATGCATTCATCTCTCATGCTTGTATGTATTCATGTACATGCACAACTGTATTAACTGAATATTGACTTACATCTAGATATAAGTCAATATAAGTCAATAAGATATAAAAGTCTAATTAACTGTCCATAAGAAACCTATTGTTAAGAGAGGTGACATAATATTAATTCAATTATTGTTCTACATCTTAGAATGTGCTGCTGCTGCTAAGTCACTCCAGTCATGTCTGACTCTGTGTGACCCCATAGGCAGCAGCCACCAGGCTCCCCTGTCCCTGGGATTCTCCAGGCAAGAACACTGGAGTGGGTTGCCATTTCCTTATCCAATGCCTGAAAGTGAAAAGTGAAAGTGAAGTCACTCAGTCGTGTCCGACTCTTAGCGACCCCATGGACTGCAGCCTACCAGGCTCCTCCATCCATGGGATTTTCCAGGCAAAGTACTGGAGTGGGGTGCCATTGCCTTCTCCATAGATGTGCTATCATTGCTAAAAATAATATCACATTCTAAAACATTAAACAATAATTGAATTAATTGCATGAATGCTTGGATGATCTTCTGGACTGACAGAATGTCATAACGTCAGACATGTCGAACACATATTCATCAACCAACTAAACAACTAAATAACAACCTTATAATGGGTAGCAAGAATTTCTCTGTAAAGCAGTTATGTGTAAACAAGATTAAATCAACCACTGTCTTGAAAGATGTCAATAATAAATTCAGACTGGTCAGCCCAAACATTGATATGATGTGGGATATAAAACAAGCCTTATTTATCTAAAGGCTAGAGAAAGGAATCAGCAAAATCAGAACATACAGCAGACAAATCAATCACATTGTCCAGTGACAGAGACATAAATGTCCTGGTAATTGCCAGTCATCCTCACTACTGGAACAGAGTTGAAGATAACACGGCTGAGAGAAAGAAGCACTCCTCTTCTGACTCAATCTTAAAACACACAAGCCTAAATTCGACCATGATTCAATTGTTTTGGTGCATATGCTGGAGACCATAGAAACTGGATTATCTGCACCCTATCAGTCTCAGAGTTATAAAATATAACTCCCATGTACAGTAAAACACATGCATAGACTAGAACAGAATCATCATTCACCACTCAGCCTTTGGGACAAGGACATACCTAATTTTGTATAACTTAAAACATGGTCAGGTATCCAGAGTTTTCTGAGTCATACTATTTTGTAAAAATTATATCTAATAACTGTAAAACATAAATGCAACTAAAATAAATTTTCATCACTTTAAAAGAGAAACCAGGAATTTATATAAAAAATACAATTATTCATATGAGGTTTGTGCCTCCTCTCCATCCTGCCAAAAGGGCTGGAAATGAGCAAAAGTTGATGCAAAAACTTGCAAAAAATTGATGCAAGAGAGAAGCATCAATGGGCCTTAAATAGGGCCTCCTCGTCATCGTCTGCCAGGACTTACAGAGCATCTTCAAGTTTACTGAGAGAATAGGGGTGGGTGGCAGGTGGCTAGCAATGTCACAAAAGGAAGAAAAGGCAGGAGATTCACGGTCTGGATTTCAAAGTATCTGTGGTATGAGAGAGAGGCAGAAGTGGCTCTTCCAGGCAGGGAAAGGAGACGGTCATCCCTATGAACTGACAGAATCAACACAACAACCCCTGAGCTATTATAGGTGTTGATACTTGGCAACCAAGAATAGAGAGCATGCTGACTGATAGGGAAAAGACACTCTGACCACAAGGACAGGTCAGACAGTCTAACCACAAGGACAGCAAAAAGACACAGGATTTATGAGCTCTCTTGTGCTCCCAGACACATCTTGGAAAGGAGTGGTGGAAGATGATGCCTCCTGCTTACAGACATAATGTTCTACTAGAGCATTCCATGAACTAACTGAGCATTTACTCACATTAAAACTGTGGCAATTAGAGAAGACTAAATTTTATTTAACAAGTATAATTTTTTGTTGTTTTCTTTGTTCTGCCTTTAGGAATAGGGGCTCCAAAGAAACAGAGATCAATTTTAGAAAAACAAACCTAAAATTTTGGCACACTTCACTTATCATGCTTCAATTTCTATCTTTCTACATAAGGTATTACTCTTATGTAAATTATAAGAGCTATTGAAGAAAAATAAATGTATTATGGAAAAGAAAAAGGAGCAGTAAAAGCCATTTCAACTGATACTCTCAAAATACCTTTCTGTGCAGGAGACCATCAATTTAAAGAATAAAATACTTCAGCTGTAATAAGCATCATAAATAGATAACATTTATTTCCAGACTGCCTTTTCAATGCTGGAAGGTCACTTCACAGCTTTTCAGAAAAGCAAGCTCTATGGCAACACAACAGGCTCTTGCAAGATTACTCAGGGCTATTGATATTCCTGGATATTCACACAGCTATCATGTACAAATCCGACACACTGAAGAATTCTGAACTTTCTAGTTTCATTTAATGCTGGACGTTTAATGTCTCAATCTGTGTTGAACATGGCACATATCCCTCTCTGTTAATGGCATTTGTCCTGTCAATGTCATCTGCTTTAGATTTCAATTTCCTCGGCAGGAGTAAAGTCTATTTGGCGAAGAGTAAAAAGAAATGTTATAACCCTTCAGCACATTCTAATCAGGTTCTAGCTATAGTGGCTATTTAATACTATATTTTCAGATTCAACTTATGCTCCATTGGAGATCTAAGCTTCCTAAGCAGATGCTTCGTCTGTTTGGCAAAGGGATAAAATATATGGTTGCAATGTTTCAAATTTCATTATATATGACTTCACTGAAGAGCCTGGAATGTTGTATTCAATTTGGGGAACCAGTCACAGAGATAAATACAGGTAAATGGGGGCCAAATCAAGGATTATTATGTTTTGTTTTGTTTTTTAATTTTCTTGTTTACACTATACTTTATTTCATAAAATATTGATCCTTGGGCATTATACACACACACATACACACACATAATATATACTTATATATACATAAGTTAGAGTAGACTGTTTCTGAGTCATGTCTGAGAAAACAAAGGTGTGAGTTCCTGGATGGAATATGCCATGGCAGAATATGGGCGCTAAGAGAGAGAAATAATTTCATTCTCCTTAAAATAGACCAAAAGCACATATTTTCCATAGATCACTTCAACTATTTTCATGTAGACCCCCTATAAGAGTAGGGCTGCCTGGGGTTGTCTTATAATATTCCAAAGAGATTTGCCAGGGTTAGTGAGTAGAGTTAAGCTAGAGGTAGAGTTAAGCTAGTAGTTAAGTAAAGAGAAGAGTGGTAGGATCATACAAGGACAGGAAGTAAGAAATTGTAAATGACCACCTAGAATAAACACATTTGTCTCTGGGAAGAGAACTGTAGATAAGAGATCTCAAGAATTTGGGAATTGACTGGACATTGAAATATACTTAAAATACCTCAAATTTGTGTTAGTTGCTCAATTGTGTCTGACCCTTAGTGACACATCGACTGTAGCTTGCCAGGCTCCTCTGTCCATGGAATTTTCCAGGCAAGAATACTGGAGTGGGTTGCCATTTCCTCCTTTAGGCGATCTTCCCAACCCAGGGATTGAACCCCTGTCTCCTGTGTCTCCTACATTGCAGAAGGTTCTTTACCTACTGAGCCATTAGGGAAGCCACATCTCAAATTTACTCACAGATAAAGATTCAGAATTAAATATATGTTCAGGCACTGAAAACAATAATAGCTCATGACATTAGCTATCAAATAATACCTTTCCTAAACTTTACCTCTCTACCTAATCACTATTTAAATCTTAAAGGAGATTAAGTTTATTTAATGGACAAAGGAGTTGAAATGCCCAAAATGGAGAATTATAGGAAAAATAAAAACACCTTTTCATATTATTTATTGGCTTCTCACTTGGAATAAACACTTCCTGGAGAGGAAAGGACTTTGAGCTCTTATATAATACAACATATTTTAGTTGCCTAGATAAGATAGGTGCTTTTTAATCACTTAAGAGAATCACTGGGCATTGTTTCAGAAACTTCTCTTATTGCCTTCTCAGTAATTACCCATCGTGGTCCACAGAGATAGCCACTGTTCTATTTTTTTTCACTATAGATGCCACTTGTCCATTTGATAACTTACATATACAGAATTGAATGGTTCATACTCCTCTGAGTAAGGTTTGTTTCATAAAGCATAATGTTTTTGAGATTCACTCATACTATTTAATAGTCAGTAGCTTATTCCTTTTTATTGTTGAGTAGTATTCCTTTGTATGCATGCAAAGTTGCTGAGTCACTTGAGTCATGTCTGACTCTTTGTATGCTATGGACTATAGCCTGGCAGGCTCCTCTGTCCATGAGATTCTACAGGCAAGAATACTGGAGTGGGTTGTCATGCCCTCCTCCAGGGATCTTCCCAACCCAGGGGTTGAAGCCATGTCCTGCACTGGCAGGCAAGGTCTTTACCACTAGCGCCACCTGGGAAACCCATTCCTTTGTATGCTATGCTGTGCTATGCTAAGTCGCTTCAGTCGTGTCCGACTCTGTGCAACCCCATAGACAGCAGCCCATCAGGCTCCCCCGTCCCTGGGATTCTCGAAGCAAGAACCCTGGAGTGGGTTGCCATTAACTTCAATGCATGAAAGTGAAAAGTGAAAGTGAAGTCGCTCAGTCGTGTCCGACTCTTAGCAACCCCATGGACTGTGGCCCACCAGGCTCCTCCGTCCATGGGATTTTCCAGGCAAGAGTACCGGAGTGGGGTGCCATTGCCTTCTCTGATTCCTTTGCATAGGAAATATCAATTTAATTCATTGACCTTTGGTGGATACCAGGACTGTTTCTAGTTTTAGGCTATTATGACTATATCTGATATTGATATTCTTGTACATTTGTGTGTGGATATATGTTTCATTTGTTTTTGGTAAATACCTAGGAGTCAAATTGCTAGATCATAGGATAAGTTCATATTTATTTTTATACAAAATTGCAAGAACTTTCTCCAAAGTGGTTGAACCCATTTGTTGGCAGTGTGCATGTCTTAATTTTAGACATTCAGGTGGAAATGTGAGTAATATATGGTTCTTTTGCTCTTTTTCTACTTAGTAATTCTTGAACAGTGAAAGTGGATGCTAGGAAAATGAGATCCGGTTGATCACACAGGCTGCAATATACTTAAAGTTGTTTTATAATATCAAAAAACATGATTACTGTTGGATGAAGTTACTATCAAAATATACAAAATAGACTTTTAAATGGACCTCAAAAGTATAATTTTTTAAAAATATTTTTCACATGTATTTATTTTTTCAAAATTCTATTGCCTTCATTCTAATTATGTATACAGGCAGGCTCTGGAAACGTTACGCCTATGTCTAAAACTAAAAGAAAATGAACAATTTTGTTCATGTTAGAATAAATACTTTCTAAAATCTAAGACATCAGATGTAGGAAGCTTACTGATTATTCTAGAATATTGGAGTGCAGAATAAAGGTTTATATATTTGCTTTACCATATACTTAACCATTCATCTGTTCCATGATCCATTCATCTACCTTATATACCTGTTCCTAAATGAGATTATTGCAAGTTTTCTAGTTAATTTTATAAAACCTCCTTTAAAAGCATATTCCACAGGGAGGAAAACTTCCCAATCCTCAGCATCTCCAGATGGCTTCAACCAGACCTGCTGCCACTCCAAGTGTTCAATACACCCAAATGATCCATTACACCATGGTGTATCTAAAATAAATAAAGGTTAAAAGATCATAAAAACAAGACCATATGCCCAAACATGTACAGTTCACAATGTAAGGACTGAATCAGATTATATCCAGCTTGCCAAGAAACTGGATCAAAACTAGGGGGCGGGGGGGGGGGGAGAATCTGTCATATGAGCCACAGAGCCAAATGATATTTCCCTTAAGGGTGATGGGGAGAGGAATAGCCAATATACCCACATCTCTGACAGACATTTTCCCTGTCAACCAGAAAAATAAGAAGGCTACAGCTCAACTATGAAAGAATGTTGAAAGATTTAATTTCCTTATGGGCAAATATGTGAAATTTCATTAGAAGAGATTCCCCTTGGTCAAGACATGGCTTTAAAGCTGTCTTCCCAGAAAGTATTTATGATCACCATCCCAACTTTAGACCTCCCTATCATTGTTCACTTTCTGTATAACATTTATCACTTTGTAACAAACATGCAATTTATTCATTTTTTTATTCACTGAAATCACCCAGTAGATTATAAGCTTTGTGATGGAAGGAATCTTTGTTGCTTGCTTTCTTACTTGCTTCACTCATTTGTGGCACATAGTGCTTCTACATACCTGTGTATCCATGTATAAACGAATGGACATTTGAAGACTACTAAGGCAACACTGGATCATGTTTCAGGAGAAAAATTTATATCAATGCTATGCACACATGAGGGAGTCTTCTAGAGCTAAAAGTAATATACTTGTTATATAAACACTGTCAAACAGCAGATGAAGCAGCATAGGATCATCTGGAACAAGCCAGAGAAAGTTGAACCAGTGGTAAACGGGCATGAAGGCTCACCCAGGAGAGGGACTGAGTAAGAGATAATGAAGGAAATGTCAGAAGGGAAATGTCAGAAGGAAGTCTTTAACTGAAAGTTTTCCAACAGAAGTTAGCAGCCTTAGATATCAATTGCTTCTTAAATCTAGACTGAAGATCAGACAACTTTTAGGGGGTGTTGTTAAAGCACAGAGTCTCACTCAATAGAGCTCTTGGAATAAGATCAATAGTATTAAAACAAAATGGTAGCAGTACAGTGGTCACTATGGTCTAGACCTTACACTTTGAACCAGTCATACGTCAAGGACTCTATCTTCTTCAGAAGAATGTTCTCATATATTTTCAGAATATTAGATTCATAGCTGTGATCCTTTTGTAAGTTTATTTAAATTTAATTTATTAGAAACCTAAGACATTTTTAATCAAATAAAAAGATGGTTTACTAATGATAATCCAGGTATATAAATAAATCTATTTTTCAACACGTATTTCTGCTTGTGTTCAAAAATTGAAGCTTAGTACTTTTGCCTACAATAAACTCCACACCTTGACCATATTCTCCAAATAATTCACATAAGTTATTATAAAAAGCAGAGGGATGCCCTTTTCTCTTAACAAAATTAGACAAGACATGATGGTTATATCATTTAGTTTAGAGTTCCACTGATATAATCAATCCCTATATCACTCAGATCCAAAGATAATTGTGGGTTATATCATGGCAGAATTGGAATTTAGTTATAAGAAACTTCTAATTAATAAATACCAAGTAACTGCTTACCTAGGTTACACATCTTAATTTCTTATTTTCACAGCCAAGTTAAATTCAAAATAGATCAATTTGGTTCAGACTCGTGAAAGGGAAACTCAACTGTTCACGAATCTAAGAAAAATTACTCTGACTCTATCGTTTTTCTTCTTACATAAGAAGAAAATAAATTAATTTTAATATAGTTATTTGTTTCAATTTTTTTGAATATATATATTTTTTTTAATTTAAATTTATTTATTTAATTACTGCTATTTGAATTTCAGCAAACTCTGGGAGATAGTGGAGGACAGAGGAGCCTGACATAGGTTCACTGGTTAAGAATTTACATGCCAACACAGGGGGCATGGGTATGATACTTGGTCTGGTAAGATTTCACATGCCATGGAAAAATTACACTCATGTGCCACAACTACAAAGCCTGGACTGCAACTAATGAAGCCCACTTGCCCACTTGCACAGTCCATGCTCTGCAACAAGAGAAATGACTACAATAAGAAGCCTGAGCACTGCAATGAAGAGCAAGCCCCGCTCACTGCAACTAGAGAAAATCTGCTCACAGCAATGAAGACCCAGCACAACCAAAAATAAACAAATTATTAAAAATACAGAGGAATAACAAAGAAGATGTGGTACATATATACAGTGGAGTATTAGTCAGTCATAAAAAGGAATGAAATTGTGTCATTTGTAGAGACATGGATGGAACTAGAGACTATTGTAGAGTGAAGTTACTCAGAAAGAGAAAAAACAATATTGTATATTAACATAAATACATGGAATCTAGAAAAATGGTATAGATAATCTTACTTGCCACAAAGAAATACAGACAGCAGCCATAGAGAAGAAATGTATGGACACTGAGGGGGAAGGATGAATTGGGATTTGGGATTTTATACACTACTGATAACGTGTATAAAATAGATAACCAATAAAACCCTAATATATGGCTCAGATAACTCTGCTCAGCTTTGGAGTGACCTAAATGAAAATGAAATTCATAAAAGGGGTTATATATATATATATATATATATATATATATATATATATATCTGATTCATTTTGCTATACAGTAGAAACTAACAATCAGACTTAAATTGAAGAAGTTAGAGAAAATCACTAGTCCATTCAGGTATGACCTAAATCAAATCCCCTATGATTATACAATGGAAGTGAAAAATAGATTCAAGCAATTAGATCTGATAGAGTGCCTGAAGAACTAGGACAGAGGTTCATGACATTGTACAGGTGGCAGTGATCAAGATCATTCCCAAGAAAAACAAATGGAAAAAGGCAAAATGGTGGTCTGAAGAGGACTTACAAAATAGCTGAGAAAAGAAGAGAAGCTAAAGGCAAAGGAAAAAGGAAAGATATACCCAACCGACAGTAGGCACTGAGAGAGGGCATCAGAGGTCAGACGGATGGAAACCACAATCACAGACAACTGTGGACTATGGTATTGACTTACCCAGGAGACAAGTCTCCAGCTCAAGCAATAGTGTTTAACTATTACTTTAATGTTTCCTAGAGAGGGAATGTGTCTAATAGATTTATGATAAAAGCTATACAATAGATAGTTGATGAAAAATGAATGTGTTCAATTCTTAGATAAGTTGTGACTGTCTTAATTAGTAATTGTATGATCCTGCTGAAATTCCTTAGACCGGCCCTGTTCGATATAAATTTAAGAGCCACGAGTGAAAGCCAAATGGGTGATATTAAAGAAAAAGATGCAAAACCAATACAATATTGTAAAGTAATTAGCCTCCAATTAAACTAAATAAATTTATATTTAAAAAAGAAAGAGAAACAGGCAAATCTAATAATATATTTTGGTAAACTAATATATCTAAAATACCATTTCAATATGTAATCAATTTTTTTGCATAATCAAAATAAAATTATTAAGAAAATAATGTTTTTCATACTGATTCTCAGACATCTGTGTTGTATTTTATTTTCACAACATATTTCAATTTAAATTAGCCACATTTCAAGTGCTAAATACCCACATCTGGCTGATTTTATTGGACAGCACAACTCTGGCTTAGCCTGATATTTTCTTTACAGTAATCTCTTAGATATTTGCTACTTTATGAATTGGTCTTCCCTGGTGGCTCAGTGATAAAGAATCCACCTGCTGATGCAAGAGAAGTGCTTCTGATCCCTGGGTGGAGAAGATCCCCGGGAGAAGAAAATGGCAAGCCACTCCAGTATCTTGCTTGGGAAATTCCATGTCAGATGAGGATGGTAGGCTACAATCCAGGGAGTCGCAAAAGATTTAGCAACTTAGTGACTAAAAACAAAACCTTTATGAATTACTTCTGCTTTGCATGTTGAATTCTTTACAGGTTCTTCTGACTAACACTGTGAGACTATCAACTCTCAAGTCATAGAATGGTCCTCTATCTTGAGGCCCAATTATCTTGCTGCATTCTATTTTTAATACATTAGGATTATGAAATAATTATAATATTAGAACTATCATAATATCTACTAGAATTATTTTAAAAGATGCTTACATATTTTTTAAGTGAGATTCTGAGAAGTTCCACGAGCAGAGGACATAACTTTTATCAAACTTGACTATTCTGATTTTTCCCAGCTCTTGATAGCATTCTCAGTAGTACATGCTTTCTAACAAAGACATAGTACACCAATCCACATGGCATGTATGTGTGTGTATGTTGAGACAGAGAGAGAGAGAGTGCACAAAACTTATGATCTAACTACTGCTGTATTTTTACTCATAGCATTGAGAGTAGTGTTTTTTGTTTTTTGTTTTTTTCTCTTCTACCTAAACAGGTCATCATATAGACAAAAATGTGGCAATCTGTTATCATTACCTCTGTTGGATTATTTTGAAGACACTAGAGAGGACTAAATGACCTGGAAAACTCAGTCTATGGAAAAGTCTATCGTACTTATCTCTGTTATTTCCACTGCTACGCATCACTGAAATCTTAGAACAATATGATTTGCTATACTGACATATAAACACAAAGGTCATTTTTCACCTTGTTCTTTATCCCAAGTAAATCTCAGAGATCTTTTAATACTTTCTATTCCATATGCTAGAGTAATATCAAATATTTTAAATGTTGAAATGTTATTAAATTTTACATTAAATATGTAATAATGAAATGTTTTATTATTTCAAAAATTTACTTATTTGAGAAATACATAGGCAGTATGAAGTGCCTAGCATAATATATTGTCCTTGATTAAGTATATGAGATGGTGGTCAAGCAGTCTTAGAGAGTTCCAACATTCTATAAAGCAGAAAAAAGGAATGAGTATTTAAAAGTAAGTACTATAATCAACCACAAATATTTCAAGTTTCTTCATGTCCCTGAAACCTACCTGTTCCATCTTATGTATAAGCATGACCCCCTGAATCACCTAAATCATGTGTGATCAAAAACTTTGCTGAAAGTATTGTATTTCTTGTTTTTCTATCTTCAACATGTCAGGGGTAAATTAGGTAAGGAAAATGGTTTGAAAAATAAATAAGATAGTATTGAAGATATTTGCAACCATGGTCATAGACTAGATTTGAGTAAGCACAGGATCTGGTGCCACTATATGCAATTTACAAGCTACAAGATAAATTTTATAGACAATCTATTATATGTTTTATATATGAGCTAATCACTAAAAAACTTATAGAGATACCAATTTCTAAGTTAGAACACAAGAAAATGTGGTTAGTTTCTTTTCAAGGGAAGCAATATATATTTGTACAAAGTATATCCTACTTGAAATAATATTCAAAAAATTTTTGAAATGCAAGTACTGCCTCAAAGCTTACCAAGGCAGAATACTGTCACTTAGGAATCATTTACAGTGTAGTCTTTACTGCTAGTAATATAATTATTTAATTCACCATACATTAGTGACAGGGATTTTCAACCTCCTTAATTTAACACATTAGCCCTGAAGATGGCAGAACATAATCTGGAAAATAATTAACATGTGTAAAGGCATGACTGTCAACCTGGCAAGCGGCTCAGACGGTAAAGCGTCTGTCTCCAATGCAGGAGACCCGGGTTCCATCCCTGGGTTGGGAAGATGCCCTGGAGAAGGAAATGGCAGCTGATTCCAGTATTCTTGCCTGGAAAATCCCATGGATCCCGGAGCCTGGTAGGCTACCGTCCATGGGGTCGCAGAGTCGGACACGACTGAGCAACTTCACTTTCACTTTCTGTCACTTTGTAACAATCCTCATAGAAAAATAAGGAGGAAACTTAAATCTGGAGGACTAACTTGTAAATGAAATTAATCTCTCTGCCTAATATAAAAATCGGTCATTTTAGTGATGAACATCAACTATATAAATCACAACTTATGGCTTTTTGTCCAGTTACTAAGAATGCATTATGTGTAAAGCTTTACAGAGAGTAGATTAGTAGAAGGTTAAAATGCCTAGCTTTACAAAATATTGTATAGGAAATAGGGAAGATGAACAAACAATTGATAAATGTCAGTCAGTATGGGTCATGATCCTTATTTAATGCAAAAAGAGTCTGACACATATTGTGGAAACAGATGCATGTGACCTTAATCTTGAACATGAAAAGAGGGAAAACCGGGGATATAGGATATGCCAGATAGACTTAATAATTTAAGAATGGTAGAATTGGAGAAGGGCAGCAAAAATACATGTTTAGGGAAAATAAATGTCAAGAACAAGTGGAACAGAAATTTCTTTGTGAGTAATAGTTATATTAGTTAGTCATTGCTGTACAATAAGCCATCCCAAAATTCAATGTTTTTTAAAAATATATTTATTATCATTACTTATTTTGAGTGGCTGAAGGTCAGCTGATTAAGGCTAGGCTTGCCTGGAAGTAACAGTTAGAACTGGACATGGAACAACAGACTTTTTCCAAATAGGAAAAGGTGTACATCAAGGCTGTATAGTGTCACTCTGCTTATCTAACATATACGCAGAGTACATCATGAGAAATGGTGGGCTGGAGGAAGCACAAGTTGGCATCAACATGACTGGGGTAAATATCAATAATCTCAGATATGCAGATGACACCACCCTTATGGCAGAAAGTGAAGAAGAACCAAAGAGCCTCCTGATGGAAGTGAAAGAGGACAGTGCAAAAGTTGGCTTAAAGCTCAATATTCAGAAAACTAAGATCATGGCATCTAGTCCCATCACTTCATGACAAACAGATGGGGAAAGTTATGACCAACCTAGATAGCATATTAAAGAGTAAAGACATTACTTTGCCAACAAAAGTCTGTCTAGTCAAGGCTATGGTTTTTCCAGTGGTCATGTATGGATGTGAGAGTTGGACTGTCAAGAAAGCTGAGCGCCAAAGAATTGATGCTTCTGAACTGTGATGTTGGAGAAAACTCTTGAGAGACCCTTGGATTGCAAGGAGATCCAACCGGTCCATTCTAAAGGAGATCAGTCCTGGGTGTTCATTGGAAGGACTGATGCTAAAGCTGAAACTCCAGTACTTTGGCCACCTCATGCGAAGAGTTTACTTATTGGAAAATACTCTGATGCTGGGAGGGATTGGGGGCAGGAGGAGAAGGGGACGACAGAGGATGAGATTGCTGGATGGCATCGCGACTCAAAGGACATGAGTTTGAGTGAACTCTGGGAGTTGGTGATGGACAGGGAGGCCTGTTTTGCTGCGGTTCATGGGGTCACAAAGAGTCAGACATGACTGAGTGACTGAACTGAACTGCCTGGAGTAGTTGACCTGGGGTGGCATTACTCTCTTTTTCTCCTTATTCTCACGGTGATGAAAAAAGAACAACAGAGTGAAAATGCACAAAGTATCTGAAGGCCTAAGGGAAAGCTGATATACTATTACTTTTGCCTCATTCTATTGGCCAAAGAAAGTCACATGGCTAAGCCCAAAGTCTAAGGACAGGTTAATCACATGACAAATTATATAGTAAATCACATTTTAAATTATATAACAAATTAAAAACAATATTACAATCTATCATGCTGGCAAACTGTAAACTTGGAAAGTTATTCTACAGTACATTTGTCTGTAAAAGTATTGATTGCCAATATCAGAGTTTTTGTTGTTGTGTTTGTTTAATTTCATAACAAAAGAGAGCTGTTAAGAGTTTGGTACCAAGATGTTTCACCATAATCTTATTTTTACCTTCTTTTTTTCTTCAAATTGTAATGACATGTATTATTTTGTTTATTAATAGACTATTTTCCATGTTTAAAGATATTTCTCTATCTTGAAGGAATGAAATCCTACCAGTATTTTATCCTTATTGTTTAAAACTTTGCTTTTTAAGTTTAATTTAAAAATGTACCTAGAGTTATTTATTTCTTTATTGCATGGAATGCTGAGAGATCTGATTTTATTTATTTTTTATAATGGAAAACTATTTTATTAGAAAAACCTGTGAGACAGCATATTTGTTCTCCACTGATCTGTACACCAAATTTGTATAGAGACACATAAAGTTTTCTGGGTTCTCAAAACACTGCCTCAGGAGTCTAATCTATCCTACTAACACACTATGTTATAGTGATGTTATACTTCCTGAGGGAGGACTAAGATTTCTTTAAAATTGAGTCCAGATCTATGAACATGATATATCTCTATGTTTTTATGCATTTCTTTATGGTTTAGTATATATTTATTATATATATGCTGTCAGCTTTTTTACATTTTTTTATTTTTATGCATTTTCTTAATCTGCCAAGGACAGTTAAAAAATAAAAATGGAACCACTGAACTACCTTTCATTTTTTCATGGTAGTTCAGTGGTAAAGAACCACCCGCCAATCCAGGAAACATGGGTTTGATCCCTTGGTGGGGAAGATGACCTGGAGAAAGAAATGGCAACCCAATCGAGTATTCTTGCCTGGGAAATTCCATGGAGAAAGGAGCCTGCCAGGGTACAGTCCAAACAGTCCCAAAAGAGGTAGACATGACTTAGTCATTAAATGATAAAAAGAACAATTTAAAGCAGAAAGAGATTTAGATATTAGGTGCCAACAAGAATTTCTACAAACAACTACAACAACAACAAAGATGTCCTTTTCATCACAGGGTACTGGAATACAAAAGCAGGAAATCAAGAAATATCTGGAGTAGAATGCAAGTTTGGCCTCAAGTACAAAGTGAAGCAGGGAATAGGCTAACAAGAGTTCTGCCAGGAGAATGCACTTGTCATAGCAAACACCTCCTTCCAACAATACAAGGGACGACTCTACACGTGGACACCACAGAAGGGTCAACGCTGAAATCAGACTGATTATATTCCTTGCAGCCAAAGATGGAGAAGCTCTATACAGTCAGCAAAAATAAGACACAGACCTGTCTGTGGCTCAGATAATCAGCTTCTTAATGCAAAATACAGGCTAAAATTGAAGAAAGTAGGGAAAACCACTAGGCAATTCAGGTATCAGTTCAGTTCAGTCACACAGTCATGTCTGACTCACAGGGGCCCCAAGGACTGCAGCATGCCAGTTCTCCCTGTCCATCACCAACTGCCAGAGCTTACTCAAACTCATGTCCACCGAGTCAGTCATGCCAGGCAACGACGTCATCCTCTGTCATCCCCTTCTCCTCCAGCCTTCAATCTTTCCCAGCATCAGGGTCTTTTCCAATGAGTCAGTTATTTACATCAGGTGGCCAAAGTATTGGAGTTTCAGCTTCAGCATCATTCCTTTCAATGAACACTCAGGACTGATTTCCTTTAGGATTGACTGGTTGGATCCCCTTTCAGTCCAAGAGACTCTCAAGAGTCTTCTCCAACACCACAGTTCAAAAGTATCAACTCTTCCGCACTCAGCTTTCTTCGTAGTCCAACTCTCATATTCATACATGATTACTGGAAAAACCAGAGCTTTGACTAGATGGACCTTTGCTGGCAAAGTAATGCCTCTGCTTTTTAACATGTTGTCAAGTTTGGTCATAGCTTTCCTCCAAGGAGCAAGCATCTTTGAATTCCATGGCTGCAGTCACCATCTGCAGTGATTTTGGAGACCAAGAAAATAGTCTGTTACTGTTTCCATTGTTACCCCATCTATTCCCCTTGAAGGGATGGGATCATATGCCATGATCTTAATTTTCTGAATGTTGAGTTTTAAGCCCACTTTTGAACTCTCCTCTTTCACTTTCATCAAGAGGGTCTTTATTTCCTCTTCATAAGGGTGTAGTCATCTGCATATCTGAGGTTATTGATATTTCTACCAGCAATCTTGACTCTAGCTTTTGCTTCATATAGCCTGGCATTTCACATGATGTACTCTGCATATAAGTTAAATAAGCAAGGTGACAGTATACAGCCTTGACATACTCCTTTACTGATTTGGAACCAGTCTGCCATTCTAGGTCTGGTTCTAACTGTTGCTTCTTGTCCTACATACAGATTTCTCAGGAGGTAGGTCAGGTGTTTTGGTATTCCCATCTCTTTAAGAATTTTCCACAGTTTATTGTGATCCACACAGTCAAAGGCTTTGGCATAGTCAATAAAGCAGAAATAGATGTTTTTATGGAATTCTCTTGCTTTTTCTATGATCCAGCAGATGTTGGCAAATTTAGTCTCTGGTTCCTCTGCCTTTTCTAAAACGAGCTTGAACATCAGGAAGTTAACGGCTCATGTATTGCTGAAACCTGGCTTGGAGAATTTTAAGCATTACTTTACTAGCATGTGAGATGAGTGCAATTGTGTGGTAGTTTGAGCATTCTTTGGCATTGCCTTTCTTTGGGATTGGAATGAAAACTGATTTTTTCCAGTCCTGTGGCCACTGCTGAGTTTTCCAAATTTGCTGGCATATTGAGTGCAGCACTTTCACAGCATCATCTCTCAGGATTTGAAATAGCTCAACTGGAATTCCATCACCTCCACTAGCTTTGTTCGTACTGATGCTTCCTAAGGCCCACTTGACTCAGCATTCCAGGATGTTTGGCCCGAGGTGAGTGATCACACCATCGTGGTTATCTGGTCATGAAGTTCTTTTTTGTATAGTTCTTCTATGTATTTTTGCCACCTCTTCTTAATATCTTCTGCTTATGTTATGTCCATTCCATTTCTGTACTCTGAGGAGGCCTTAAAAATAGCTGATCAAAGAAGAGAAGCTAAAGGCAAAGGAGAAAATGAAAGATATATCTATTTGAATGCAGAGTTCCAAAGAATAGCAAGGAGAGATAAGAAAGCCTTCCTGAGTGATCAGTGCAGAAAAAAAGGGGAAATTAATAGAATGGGGAAGACTAGAGATCTCTTCAAGAATATTAGAGATGCCAGGGGAACATTGCATATAAAGATGGGCACAGTAAAGGACAGGCAATTCAGGTATGATCTAAGTCAAGTCCCTTATCATTATACAGTGAAGGTGACAAATATATCCAAAGGTTTAGATCTGGTAGAGAGAGTGCCTGAAAAACTATGGACTAAGATTGGTAACACTGTACAGGAGAAGTTGACCAAACCATCCCCCACAAAAAGAAAGGGAAAGTAGTTGTCTGAGGAGGCCTTAGAAGTAGCTGAGAAAAAAAAAAAAAAAAGAGAGAGAGAGAAGTGAAAGGTAAAGGAGAAATGGAAAGATACAACCAAATGAATACAGAGTTCCAGATAAAAGCAAGGAGAGATAAGAAAGCCTTCTTAAGTGATCAATACTAAGAAATAGAGGAAAACAATAGAATGGGAAAGACTAGAGATCTTTTCAAGGAAATTGGAGATATCAAGGGAATATTTATGCAAAGATGGGCTCAATAAAGGACAGAAATGTCAAGGACATGGATAATCACGATGGTGTGGTCACTCACTTAGACATTCTGGAATGGGAAATCAAATGGGCCTTAGGAAGTGTTACTACGAACAATTTTAGTGGAGGTGATGGAATTCCAGTTCAACTATTTCAAAATCTAATAGATGATGCTGATAAAGTATTGCATTCAATATGTCAGCAAATATGAGAAAGTCAGCAGTGGACACAGGACTGGAAAAGGTCACTTTTCATTCCAATCACAAAGAAAGTCAATGCCAAAAAATGTTCAAACTACTAAATATGATCATTTCACATTCCAGCAAGATTATACTCAAAAGGCTTCATCATGATGTGAACCAAGAACTTACAGACATTCAACTAAATTTAAAAAGGCAGAGGAATCAGAGATCAAATTGCCAGCAACCCCTGGATCATAGAAAAAGCAAGGGAATATCAGAAAAAAAAATCTACTTTGATTCATTGACTCCACTAAAGGCTTTGACTGTGTGGATCACAAAAAAACTGTGGAAAATTATTAAAATGACAGGAATGCCAGTTCACCTTACCTATCTCCTGAGAAAGCTGTATGCAGGACAAGCAGCAACAGTTAGAACCACACACGGAACACTGGACTTTTTCAAAATTGGGAAAAGATTACAACAAGGTTGTATGTTGTCAGTCTGCTTATTTAACTTCTATGAAGTGTAAATGATGCAAAATGTAGGTCTGGATAAATCACATTCTGAAATCACAAGATTTCAGTGAAAAATATCAACAACCTCATTCATATATGCAGGTGTTACGACTCTAATGACAGAAAGTGAAGAGGAACTAAAGAGCCTCTTGATGAGGGTAAAAGAGGAGAGTAGAAAAGCTAGCCTAAAACTCAACATTCAACAAATGAAGATCATGGCATCCAGTCCCATTACTTTATGGCAAATAGATGGAGAAAAATTGGAACAATGACAGATTTTATATTCTTCGGCTCAAAAAATTACTGTGGATGGTGACTGCAGCCATGAAATTAAAAGACACTTGCTCCTTGGAAGAAAAGCTATGACAAATCTAGTCAGTATATTTAAAAGCATAGACGTCACTTTGTCAAAAAAGGTTCATATAGTCAAACCTATAGTTTTTCCAGTAGTCATGTACGAATGTGAGAGTTGGACCATAATGAAGGCTGAGCACTGAATAATGACTTCTATCAAGATGTGGTGCTTAGAGAAGACTCTGGAGACTCCTTTGGATAACAAGGAAAACAAACCAGTCAATACTAAAGGAAATCAGCACTGAATACTCATTGGTAGGGCTGATTCTTAAGCTGAAGCTCCAATAATTTGGCTACCTGATGCAAAGAGCCAACCCACTGGAAAAGACCCTGATGCTGGGAAAGATTGAAGGCAGGAGGAATAGGGGGTGACAGAGGACAAGATGGTTGGATGGCATCACTGACTCAATGGACATGAATTTGAGCAAACTCCGGTAGATAGTGAAGGACAAGGAAGTCTGGTATTCTGAAGTTCATGGGGTCACAAAGTCAGACATGACTTGGCGACTGAACAACAACAAAATAAACTGTTAAAAGGGCTGGACAAACGAATCTCAGAAAGATTGCTGCTAAACCTTCAATTAACCATTAGCTTTCAAAGATGATTTGCAAAAATTATATATAGCTGTCACTAATGATCATTGCTTCCAACACTAAGACATAAGATATTAAGGAAGGCATCAGGGGTGACTAGAACTGGAAAGATCATGTAAGATTTATACTTCTCTTACAACTTCCATATCTCATGTCTCCTGTTGAGTGGACTCTAACCTTGAATCTTGCTGGCAGGTCTTCTGAGAAGTGCAGTTATTACATCTCCAGGCTCTCTAATGTACTAGAGAGAATGAGGAAATATTGCTATGTGCTGGCAAAAATAAGTCAGAGTATTATTTAATCATTGTTTCTATTAAGATCAGGAGCATTTTTTGGTATTCCATCTTCTAAAAACTTATGACAAGTGAGTCACTTTTCTGTGTTTATTTCATATCCCACAACAGCGCCAGGATTTAAATATTATTAATGTTATGAAAGAGTCATATCTATTTTTCTTTATGCTCTTTGCCTTCTTACCTCCCTACATCTCTATTTCTTTCCTTGCATTACTTCATCCTTTCTTTCCTTACTCTTCCTTTTGTTTCTTCCTGCCTTCTTTTGCTTTTCTTCTTTCTTTCCTTCATTCCTCTCTACCCCTTTCCTACCTTCTCTACTTCTTATCCCTACTCCTCCCTTCTCTTCTTTCCTTTCTTTATTTCTATCAGGTAGTTAGAATGGAAAAAAGAGTCCACGATGGTGGAACTATGCAACAGGTAAAATTTTTAAAAATGCCTTTGGAAGAGGAGGTTGAAGACTGGAGTGGGGACACACCCCCTTCCCTGATTGGTCCTGGGCATAACCAATAAGGAGAACACTGATACCAAGCTCTATCTGCATTGGGCTTATCCAGTCAGACACCAGGGGGAGGATACAGAAGGTATAAAAAGGGAAGCCAAGAGCTATCAGTGTGCTTCTTCATGACTTGGCCTGCCATTGCATATCAGGAGTGTGCTGCCTGCTTCCCACTTGAGCTGAAACTGAGCTGTATCTGAGTTGTAACTAGTTTGTCATTACAAATACTGCCTGATGTCTTCTTCATAAAATGCTGTCTGATTGAGTTACAAGTGGTCCACTATTCTAAATCTTTGCTACAACAAGACAGGAACTAATGGAGAGGAGTAAAGCAAACTAAAACTTCCCTCCATCTTTACTTTTTAAAATCTCACCAGACTCTCAAGTGAAGTTTTATTCTACTTAGTGGTAAAATAATGTGCTACACATTCTATCACAATAGCAATAATAAAAAACACCTTCCAGATACCAAAGTCCAAATGTGTATATGGATAGATGATAGATGAATAGATAAGTAGGTAGACAGATAAACAGATTATGCTGCTGCTGCTAAGTCGCTTCAGTCATGTCTGACTCTGTGCGACCCCAGAGATGGCAGCCCACCAGGATCCCCCACCCCTGGGATTCTCCAGGCAAAAACACTGGAGTGGGTTGCCATTTCCTTCTCCAATGCATGAAAGTGAAAAGTGAAAGTGAAGTCTCTCAGTCATGTCTGACTCGTAGTGACCCCATGGACTGCACCCTACCAGGCTCCTCCGTCCATGGGATTTTCCAGGCAAGAGTACTGGAGTTGTAAAATGAGATGCCCACTCTTTAAAAGTGAAGGAAACAAAGTACATAACAATTAAGGCCAAGTTTCCACAGTTGGTAAATTTACAGCAGAAATTCAAGCCTTGCTTTTTATTATTCCAAAGCCTGTAGTCTTTCCATTTGTCAAAATCACATCAGTGCATTCAATACAATATTGTAAAGTAATTAGCCTCCAATTAAAATTAATAAATTTATATTAAAAATAAATACAAAGCTAGGATTAGAACGCTATCTCAGATTATGCTCAAACTTCAAAGTCTACAGAATATGTCAAAGAACCAAATAAATAAGGGTAAGATAAACTCAGTAGAACTCTCAAAAAAAAAAAAAAAAGATGACAGTTTTTAGGGAAAAGGATCTATATCTTACTAATAATTTTTCTGTCTGGGATTTTCTATGTAAACTAAGCTTAGTACAGAAAGAGCAACAATTTCATACATCTACTGGGAGAGATAGCAGCAAGCTGCTGCTGCTGCTAAGTCGCTTCAGTCGTGTTTGACTATGTGAGACCCCACAGATGGCAGCCCACCATGCTCCTCCATCCCCAGGATACTGCAGGCAAGAATACTGGAGTAGGTTGCCATTTCCTTCTCCGTGGCAGAGACAGAGCCCCTAATATATTTTGTAGGATAGAGTTGAGACATTCAATTAACTAAGCATTTGAGGGTCCCATTGCTTGTATATAAGCAAGATTAAACAGAAACTTTCTTGTATTTGAAAACTACTCCAGAAAAATCATTTTGGTTCTTATTTTCCACACTCAGTTTTCCCTGGCATCTATATAAAGATATAGAAGAACATGGCATAGCCAAAATGTCAACATTCCCTGTTGTTATGAATTCTTTCAACAATAGAAATATTCAGTAAACATTACTATTTGTCAAGTATCATGTATGACATTTTTGAATACATTCATATCACCGGAAGTGTTTGAATGTTTATAGTTTTTAAATGCCTTCTATCATGCTAGCAAAAGTATATGTAATATAAAACCTACGCACTCCTTTATATTACTACACAAACTGATTACTGTTATTTCCCCTCTTGCTTTAGGCTAATTTAGTTTTCTTTGTATCCGTAGGTACTCCAACTGGAAAAACATTAATTCACCAATATATCTTCTATGAAAAATCTCATATTGAAGATCACCCCTTGGTAGTGAACTTAAACCACCCCCTCAACTCTACAACTGGCAGATAGATAAATGCTTAGATAAATGCCAAGAAATTCATACAACTTAAAATTATATAATATTTGATGCTTACTCCTTGGAAGGAAAGTTATGACCAACCTAGACAGCATATTCAAAAGCAGAGACATTACTTTGCCAACAAAGGTCTGTCTAAGTAAAGGCTATGGTTTTTCCAGTAGTCTTGTATGGATGTGAGAGTTGCAAAGAAAGCTGAGTGCTGAAGAATTGATGCTTTTGAACTGTGCTGTTGGAGAAGATTCTTGAGAGTCCCTTGTATTACAAGGAGATCCAACCAGTTCATCATAAAGGAGATCAGTCCTGAGTGTTCATTGGAAGGAATGATGCTGAAGCTAAAACTCCTATATTTTGGCCACGTGATGCGAAAAACTGACTCACTGGAAAAGACCCCGATGCTGGGAAAGACTGCAGGCAGGAGGAGAAGGGGATGACAGAGGATAAGATGGTTGGGTGGCATCACCAACTCAATGGACATGAGTTTGGGTAAACTCCGGGAGTTGGTGATGGACAGGGAGGCCTGGCATGCTGCAGTCTATGGTGTTGCAACAGTCAGACACGACCAAGTGACTGAACTGAAATGAACAAATTATTTAAGTCATTCTATTTTCATTCATGTATCTATGTATTTTTGTATACTTCATATAACAGATTTTCCAAGAAGTGTTTGAAAATAGTATCTTCCAAAAGAGAGAAATCTAAAATATAGTTAACATTAAATAGCTGATTTTTACAAGTGGCAAAATACTTATCTTTATAACAAACATTGAACTGAACTGATAACAAACATCTTAGGACAAATTAAGGTTATATTAGTGAATAACAATTTTGGAGAGAACTCTTCCATCTCCCATCGTGACCATTAGGAATCATACATTCCCATTGATTTGGACACACTACACTTGAAAGACTATTGTGGACATTGCAATTGTTAGAAAGTCCTAATATGCAGACAAAACTATTTTTATGTGATGTCCTCATTTTTTAAGCTGCCAACTCTGGATATCATAACAAGTAGCAAAGCTGTTAACATACACAATACATGTATGCAACTAAAGCATGTGAAAAGGACTTTTCTTTCAAATTTCTATGCAATTTTCAAGAATATTAAGGATGAAGAATTAAATTTCTCATTTCTTTAAAATAAGACACCCCACTCTATTTTTATTAGTTGTTGGACTCTTTTATTTACACACACCGATACCAAGAATTGGGAATTATTTTTTTTTTATTAGGTGATAATAATTCTGCCAATTCTGAAAATCTATAAACCTAGAGCCAAACTCGGGCTCTTCTCTAATGGAATGAAGCTCTTTCTCTTGGAACTGAGCCAATGTCTATTAAATAGCACTGTGTAAGCTATTCAGTGAAACATTTCATTGTCAGAGGCTGAACTCAAGACCCCTTTTAATATACACACACACACACATGTTAACTTTTAGTATGGGAGGAATTTAATTGATTGTGTCAAATGAAACTGTCAGTGCCTTCCCTGAATATTTTTAGTAGTTGTAGTGACAGACTAGGTACCTAAATGAAACAGGGCTTTATTTAAAGTGACACTGTGAATTCACTCTCATCAGATGCATCAATTCTAATTCACTTATGTCTTTTTGGAGCGTTCAGTTTGTCTCATTTGTTTCAACTGTTTCCTATTCTACCAATATTCTTTTCAATTATACAGACAGAATAATAACATGAGTGACACAACAAGAGTTAAGTATGCTCTGCTCAAACCTGTGTCCATAGGTTCCCTGTATAGTAAAATGTTTCCAACCTCAATGTGAAATCTAAATATATTAATAGGCTGACAAAAAGTCTCTTCTCAAGAATTAGAGTTCTGTTGAATGACTTGAATTTAACACAGTTCACCTGGTAATTGATAAAATGCACTTGCTCACAGGTGGCATAGGCATTTACTCTATTCTATTTCCATCTGCTAATATGTCTACCGTAAATTTAGAATTGAATATCCATCATCCAACTGGAAGTGAGCATTAGATCCCAAATCCTCTTACCTGCAGCTGCTATGCTGTGTTCAGTTGTCTTTCTCTAAAAATGTCACAAGCACCATAAATAAGGTTCCTAAAACTGCAAAATTCAATTAAGGTGTCTGCATATAATTTATCTCTGATATCACTGATATTAGATAAGTCACATGTTAATACAGAGTTTCATTTGCTAAGATCCTCCAATGATTAAGAGTTGAAGACAAAATGCTTGATGTACAGGAAATAACACTTTCCAAATGTGTATATATCTTTTATAGTTAGAACACAAATCATTAATTTCATTTTCTATATATGTAACATATTCTCCGGAGAAGGCAATGGCACCCCACTCCAGTATTCTTGCCTGGAAAATCCCATGGACGGAGGGGCCTGGTGGGCTGCAGTCCACGGGGTCGTTAGGAGTCGGACACAACTGAGCGACTTCACTTTCACTTTTCACTTTCATGCATGGGAGAAGGAAATGGCAACCCACTCCACTGTTCTTGCCTGGAGAATCCCAGGGACGGGGGAGCCTGGTGGGCTGCCATCTCTGGGGTTGCACAGAGTCGGACATGACTGAAGCGACTTAGCAGCAGCAGCAACAGTAGCAACATACTCTCAGATAATTCTTGTAGTAATAAAGAGAATTATGATGGCAAAATTTGGCTGAAAAGTCTGTCCAATATTAGAATATGCCAGTGGACTAATTCATGGGGAACTAACTCTTTTCTACAGTTTGGGGTTTCACTGTCAGAGAGTTTCAATCTACTTCCTTAAATTTTCTCTCCCCTTATTTTCTAGTGTTTGAAAAGATGAAAAATTAATGTTGTTTTTAATCCATAAAATTAATTTAAAGATACCTGGTGCAGTTAAGACCTTCAATAAAAATGAAAGACTGGTATCATTTCACGGAATGAATTAAAACACTTGAAATGTAAAGTTTTCTATAGTGATCTGCCAGAACATGACTGTGACTGGCAGAAAGTAAACTGCACGTTAGACTCTTGACTTCACACTCTTCTACAGAACTGTTCTCTAATTTAGATTTAGTCACTTTCCTCCTGTAATTTTCAAGCCTGAGGAAACTGAAAGCATAGAAAAGATATAGAGAATACTTTATGATTTTTCAAATCAATTAACTTCAATTAACCTGACAAATTAAAGGACAAATCCATAGTAGCCTTGAAATTAGGAATGATATTGTCAATATTTTATGAATAATTAGAAAACAAGAACAGACAATTCTATATCCAAAATGGATTGACCTCCTGAGTTGATTATCTCAAAATATATCATACATTTTATAGTTAAGTAGCACACAGTGGATTAAATTGAAATAATCTCTTCATGCACACTTGTGAATATTAAACATGTTTCTAATCATGTATTATAAAACAGTTTAAAGTATTCATTTTAAATGATTATTATTTAACTACACAATGCTTATATTTACTCAAAATAGATGTAACTGATATTTAATGATTTGGGATGTTGTTAGGTTGATGTTCTTTCTATCTATGACTTTCTGCTAATATAACCTAAGTACTTCCTTCAAACTCAAGCTGTCAATAAACATAAAATCCAACCAAAAGGATGTTGGTAGATAAAGATATCAAACAGGAGGCTATATGAGAGTACTGTTTCTCTTATACTTTTCAGCAATTTAACACAATATTTATGTACTTACCAAGCTCATATTAAACTAAAATTTTAATAAAAACAAAATATTTTACTATTTTCACTTCAATATTTTACTATAATATTTTGTAGAATGTGTTTACCAATACAACTAAGTTTTTTTTTTTTTTTTCATTTAAAATAAAAGTTATTTCAAGTAAAAAAAAAAATCCTTAAAATATTGAGTTGTTGTTAAGGAATTCCATAACTGGCAGACACAGGCTTTACATTACTTTTACATTATTTTATATTATTTTACATTATTTTATTATTATTTTCCTTCAACATTCCTTTAAGTTTCAAAGGTATATTAATGAAAGATAAACTGTACCTTCTGTCTGAGAACAGGGCCCCAACTATAAACTTCAGAAAGGAACTGGTTTTGTACAGATATCCTTTTGCCACAGTCATCCAAAAAATGATGCTTAGTAGATCTTGAGTGACACTAAACAGCAATCCTTTAAGGTCACCTGTTAAGAAAATATATCTGCTATTACGGTTACAAATATTTTTTTAACTTTCCAGTATTTGAACAAAATCTACTTTTCTTACTAAATATTTTACGTAATTGTTCAGTTTAGCTATTCAGAAAATGACTATGCTATTTAACAGTATCAATAGATGTTTATAGTTTGTCTAAATACTGTATATTTACTGAGTTGTTACATCACCAGATTTAATTTTTCCTTTATAATTTGTATTTACTAAGAAACAGAAAAGGATATCAAAGGTAAATTTTCATGGATTTCAAAAGCTTCAAGAATACAGGAGTGGGTTGCCATTTCCTACTCCAGGGGATCTTCCTGACTCAAGGACTGAACCCTGGTCTCCTGAATCCTCTGCACTGGCAGGCCGATTATTAACTGCTAGTGCCACTTGGGAATTCCTTCACAATGTATACAGATATCAAATCATCACGAAGTGCACTATAAATATCTTACAACTTTATATGTCAAGTATACCTCAATAAAACTGAAATAAAAATAGCACATTTATTAATTCTTGTATTTCAGCTTTTGGAAAGCTTTTATAGTAATCCTGTACCGTTGTTAGCATTCACATAATTAAGTTGTTTTTATTTTCCATTTATTTAGAGGATTTACAATATTTATTAATCTTAAAAGCTTGTGACCTTCATTTTTAAATATGTTTGAAAATTATGTAAGTGTATGTAATTATTGGTATTCCCATCTCTTGAAGAATTTTCCAGTTTCTTCTGATCCACACAGTCAAAGGCTTTGATGTAACCAATAAAGCAAAAGTAGATGTTCTCCTGGAACTCTCTTGCTTTTTCAATGATTCAAAGGATGTTGGCAATTTGATCTCTAGGTCCTCTGCCTTTTCTAAATCCAGCTTGGACATCTGGAAGTTCAATGTTCATGCACTGTTGAAGCATGGCTTGGAGAATTTTGAGCATTACTTTACTAGCATGTGAGATAAGTGCAATTATGCAGTAGTGTGAGCATTTTTTGGCATTGCCTTTCTTTGGGAATGGAATGAAAAGTGACATTTTCCAGTCCTGTGGCCACTGTGAGTTTTCCAAATTTACTGGCATAAGGAGTGCAGAACATTCACAGCATCATCCATTAGGATTTGAAATAGCTCAGCTGGAATTCCATCACCTCCACCAGCTTTGTTCATAGTGATGCTTCCCTAAGCCAACTTGATTTCACATTCCAGGATGTCTGGCTCTGGGTGAGTGATCACACCATCATGATTATCTGGGTTGTGAAGATAACTTTTGTATAGTTATTCTGTGTAATCTTGCCACCTGTTCTTAATATCTTCTGCTTCTCTTAGGTCCATACCATTTCTGTTCTTTATTGTGCCCATGTTTGCATGAAACGTTCCCTTCAGTTCAGTTCAGTCACTCACTCTTGTCTTACTCTTTGCAACCCCATGGACTGCAGCATGGGAGGCCTCCCTGTCCATCTCCACCTCCCAGAGTTTACTCAAACTCATGCCCATTCAGTTCATGATGCCATCCAACCATCTCATCCTCTGTCATCCCCTTTTCCCACATTCAGTCTTTCCCAGCATCAAGGTCTCTTCAAATGAGTAAGTTCTTCACATCATGTAGCCAAAGTATTGGAGTTTCAGATTCAACATCAGTCCTTCCAATTAACACTCATGACTGATCTCCTTTAAGATGGACTGGTTGGATCTTTTGCAGTCCAAGGGACTCTCCAGAGTTCTACCACCACAGTTTAAAAGCATCAGTTTTTTGACACTCAGCTTTCTTTCTAGTCCAGCTCTCACATCAATATATGACTACCGGAAGAACCATAGCTTTGACTAGATGGACCTTTGTTGGCAAAGTAATGTCTCCGCTTTTTAATATGCTGTCTAAGTTGGTCATAACTTTCCTGCCAAGTAGCAAGCATCTTTTAATTTCATGGCTGCAGTCACCATCTGCAGTGATTTTGGAGCCCAAGAAAATAAAGTCTGTCACTATTTCCATTGTCTTCTCATATAACTGCCATGAAGTGATGGGACTGGATGCCATGATCTTAGTTTTCTGCATGTTGAGCTTTAAGTAAACTCTTTCACACTCCACTTTCACTTTCATTAAGAGGCTCTTTAGTTCTTCACTTTCTGCCATAAGGGTAGCGTCATCTGCATATCTGAGGTTATTGATATTTCTCCTGGCAATCTTGATTCCAGGTTGTGCTTCATCCAGCCCAGCATTTCTCATGATGTACTCTGTATATAAGTTAAATAAGCAAGTTGACAATACACAGTCTTGACGTACTCCTTTTCCTATTTGGAATCAGGCTGTTGTTCCATGTCCAGTTCTAACTGTTGCTTCCTGACCAGCATAAAACTTTCTCAGGTCAGGTTGTTTGGTATTCCAGTCTCTTTCAGATTTTCCACAGTTTATTGTGATCCATATAGTCAAAGGCTTTGGCATAGTCAATAAAGCAGAAATAGATATTTTTTCTGGAACTCACTTGCTTTCTTGATCCAGTGGATGTTTGCAATAATTAACACTGCTGTATGCTATATAAGAAAGTTGTTATGAGAATAAGTCACAAGCTTCCTTATTACAAAGAAATATTTTCTATTATTTCTTTTCTGTCTATAGGTGATAAATATACATTAAGCTCAAGGTGATAACCATTGATAATCATGTATGTAACCTAGATAGCATACTGAAAAGCAGAGACGTTACTTTGCCAACAAAGGTCAGTCTAGTCAAGGCTATGGTTTTCCCAGTGGTCATGTGTGGATGTGAGAGTTAGACTGTGAATTAAGCTGAGCACCGAAGAATTGATACTTTTGAACTGTGGTGTTGGAGAAGACTCCTGAGAGTCCCTTGGGCTGCAAGGAGATGCAATCAGTTCATTCTAAAGGAGATCAGCCCTGGGATTTCTTCGGAAGGAATGATGCTAAAGCTGAAACTCCAGTACTTTGGCCACCTCATGCGAAGAGTTGACTCATTGGAAAAGACTCTAATGCTGGGAGGGATTGGGGGCAGGAGGAGAAGGGGACAACAGAGGATGAGATGGCTGGATGGCATCACTGCCTCAATGGACGTGAGTCTGAGTGAACTCCGGTAGTTGGTGATGGACAGGGAGGCCTGGTGTGCTGAGATTCATAGGGTCGCAAAGAGCTGGACATGACTGAGCGACTGAACTGAACTGAACTGAAGCCAAATCATTATGCTGAACACCTTAAACTTATACAAACATCTAAATAATATCTCTATAAAACTGGGTGAAAAAATATAATAGCATTCATTAATGATTTATTTCATATTTAAAAGAGAAGTAATTACATTTAACATATGTTTCCTCTCATTGGATAAATATCATTTACTTTTTCTAATTGTTAATTTGTAAATTAATCCATTGATTTTTCTTTCTTCAAATATTATTGCCACTGAAAGCAAGGAATAACAATATTGAATCTTTCCAGAATGAATTAGGTTCTATTACTTCATTTGTGAAAAACAAAGAGAGACCTGGAGTGATTCCAGCAGTATACTGAGACAACTCACTTACAATAGCCAACTGATAAATATTAAGAAAGTTTTTAAGGTACATTAATATTCAATTCAGCCTATATGGGAATATTTAAACCCAGAATCAGTAAACACTATAAATTAGGATTTTTAAAACTTACTCATTTGGTTGTTTTACCAGCACATCACTGCTAATCACCACCTCAAAGTGTGAAACCACAGCACATCTTAATTAGCATGTAAAGACTATCATCTCTTAGAGGCAGAGGGCAAAAAATTGAGGCTCAGGTCCATGAGTTAATTATAAAAGTAGCTAAGCTCCAGAAATATGAATTTGCATACCTAACAAGTCTGTTACCCCAGGGTCAGAGTTTTGATTGGGAAGGAGTTAGATGCTGAGATTCATAATAGGGACATCTGGCTAAACCACTCAGAAATACTGAATCCCATATACCCTTTGAGCCTCCTGATGTGGTTTACCCATTTTAGGTAAAGATGTAGATGTGTGTGTGCTCAGTCACTCAGTCATGTCTGAGTCTTTGTAACCACAAGGAATGTAGCCTGCTAGGCTCCTCTGTCCTGGAATTTCCAGGCAAGAATAATGGAGTGGCTTTCCATTGCATTCTTCATTGGATCTTCCCAACCCAAGGATCAAACCAGCATTTCTTGCATGTCCTGTACTGGCAGGCAGATTCTGTACACTGTGCCACCTGGAAAGCCCTGAAAGATGTAGACACCACATCCCAAATTAGACATGATCAGAACCAGAGTGATAAAGTGAATTGAATCAATGGTTCCCATTGCCATGTGTCTACCTGCATTCCACTTTTCTTGTAGTCTGTTTTTTCCATTAAATGTTATTCAAGATCTGTGTCAGAGGAGGTAGCCCTGACTTTCATTACTGGATCAATAGTGCTTTCACTTAGTTTTGTATCTTCAGAGGCTCCTGTGACCAGCTGACCAAGACAGAGAAAGGCCAAGAGTGAGTCAGGGACAGATCTGATTTGTGTGAATGTCATGAAAATGAGCTATATTACGGCAGGCTGATTCTTGAAGACATTCATGGTAGAAATTCTTTTAAAGAACAGTAGACCTGATCATTACATTTGTGTTTAAAGAGAAGAAGGTTAAAGTAAGAATATATAAATGGGCCATGGATAGGAATTGGGCTAACATAAAAAGTGACTATCAGATCAGATAAGATCAGTTGCTCAGTCGTATCCGACTCTTTGAGACTCCATGAATCGCAGGACGCCAGGCCTCCCTGTCCATCACCAACTCCCAGAGTGCACAGAGACTCACGTCCATCGAGTCAGCAATGCCATCCAGCCATCTCATCCTCTGTTGTCCCCTTCTCCTCCTGCCCCCAATCCCTCCCAGCATCAGAGTCTTTTCCAATGAGTCAACACTTCGCATGAGGTGGGCAAAGTACTGGAGTTTCAGCTTCATTCCTTCCAAAGAAATCCCAGGGCTGATCTCCTTCAGAATGGACTGCTTGGATCTCCTTGCAGTCCAAGGGACTCTCAAGAGTCTTCCCCAACACCACAGTTCAAAAGCATCAATTCTTTGGCGCTCAGCCTTCTTCACAGTCCAACTCTCACATCCATACATGACCACAGGAAAAACCATAGCCTTGACTAGACGAACCTTTGTTGGCAAAGTACTGTCTCTGCTTTTGAATATGCTATCTAGGTTGGTCATAACTTTCCTTCCAAGGAGTAAGCGTCTTTTAATTTCATGGCTGCAGTCACCATCTCTAGTGATTTTGGAGCCCCCAAAAATAAAGTCTGACACTGTTTCCACTGTTTCCCCATCTATTTCCCATGAAGTGATGGGACCAGGTGCCATGATCTTCGTTTTCTGAATGTTGAGCTTTAAGGCAACTTTTTCACTCTCCACTTTCACTTTCATCAAGAGGCTTTTGAATTCCTCTTCACTTTCTGCCATAAGGGTGGTGTCATCTGCATATCTGAGGTTATTGATATTTCTCCCGGCAATCTTGATTCCAGTTTGTGTTTCTTCCAGTCCAGCATTTCTCATAATGTACTCTGCATATAAGTTAAATGAACAGGGTGACAATATACAGCCTTGACGTACTCCTTTTCCTATTTGGAACCAGTCTGTTGTTCCATGTCCAGTTCTAACTTGCTTCCTGACCTGCATACAGATTTCTTAAGAGGCAGATCAGGTGGTCTGGTATTCCCATCTTTTTCAGAATTTTCCACAGTTTCTTGTGATCCACATAGTCAAAGTCTTTGGCATAGTCAATAAAGCAGAAAGAGATGTTTTTTCTGGAAGTCTCTTGCTTTTTCCATGATCCAGCAGATGTTGGCAATTTGATCTCTGGTTCCTCTGCCTTTTCTAAAACCAGCTTGAACATCAGGGAATTCATGGTTCACATATTGCTGAAGCCTGGCTTGGAGAATTTTGAGCATCACTTTACTAGCGTGTGAGATGAGTGCAACTGTGTGGTAGTTTGAGCATTCTTTGGCATTGCCTTTCTTTGGGATTGGAATGAAAACTAACCTTTGGAGTTAGCAACCTGGAGATCCAGAAGAACCAAGGGCATAGTCCCTGCTGAAGGCTAGCAGGCTCCAGACCCAAGAAGAACCAATGTTTCAGTTCAAGTCTGTGGGCAGGAGAAAACTGATGTTCCAACTGATAGCAGGTGGGCAGAGGAATTCCCTCTTACATGAAAATTAGACTGTTTGCTTTATTCAGGCCTTCAATTCCCTGGATGTGACTCACCCACATTAGGGAGTACAATCTGCTATACTTAGCCAAAGGATTCAAGTATCAATCTCCTTCAGAAACACACTCACAGAAACACCTAGAAAAATGTTTGACCAAATATCTCTGCAAACACTGTCCCAGTAAAGTACACAACAAAACACTAAGTATCACATTTTCTTAACCCCACATCCTCCTTTCACTTTTCCCTATTTCATTTTACCCAATACAACCACATTCCTCAAAAGAGGTATCTATGACTGTTTTCATTTTCACACCTCACATTCATTCCTTTTTCCATTAATATCTCCCTTCATTCCCAATATTCTATTTTGCTTTTTGGAACTTTATCTTATTCTCTATCAGACTCTTAAGTGTGTGTTTCATCAAAATTCATTCTTGGCCTTTAATCTTTACATTATAATCTCTTCTGAGGTAATCCTTGATTTCATTACATTACCTAAAGAAAAACAAGTGCCAACTTTATAACCATTTTTTTCTCTTGGATTTTTCAAACTCATGATAAAATTAACATATCTAAAATTGAAACCAGGAACAATGTTTGCTTCCCTTCACCTGTTTGTTCAATGTTTGCTTCCCTCTCAAACCTTAACAACCATATCACCTTCCAGCATTCTCTATCTCAGTGAATGATTCCATCATCTTTCCATCTTGCGAAAGCCACAAACCTTAAGGCTTTCTCAGATATCTCATTCTTCCTCAACCATGAATTCAGTAGTTTATCAAATCATGTTTACTTGATCCCTATACATTTCAGAACTTTGTCTTCTCTATCCCCATTACCGTTCATTTAAATGAACATATTTTCTGCATTGCTATTGAATCAGCCTCTTTGCATTTCACTCTGTATCCACTTTAAAATATTGTTCATGAGGCATACAAATGCCCAGAAAGCATATGAAAAAGTGATCAACATAACTAATTATCAGAGAAGTACAGTCAAAACTACAATGGATACGAGAGACGATAAAGAAAGCTGAGCACCAAAGAATTGATGCTTTTGAATTCTCCTGCTGGAGAAGACTCTTGAGAGCCCCTTGGACTGCAAGGAGATCAAGTCAGTCAATCCTAAAGGAAACGAGTCCCAAATATTCTTTGGAAGGACTGATCGTGAAGCTGAAGCTCCAATACTTTGGCTACCTGATGCGAATAACTGATTCATTGGAAAAGACCCTGATGCTGGGAAAGATTGAAGGCAGGAGAGGTAGAGGACAACAGAGGATAAGATGGTTGGTTGGCTTCACTAACTTGATGGACATGAGTTTGGGGAAGACTGGTGTGCTGCAGTCCATGGGGTCATAAAGAGTTGGACATGACTGAGTGACTGAACTGAACTGAACCACCTCACACCAGTCAGAATGGCCATCATCAAAATGTCCACAAGCAGTAAACCCTCCTGCAACATTGGTAGGTATGTAAATTGGTATAACCACTATGGAGAACAGTATGGGGCTCTGTATAAAACTAAAATAGACTTACTTTATGATACAGCAATCCAAGTTCTGGGCATATATCTAGAGAAAACCATAATCCTAAGAGATACATACACCTTAATATTCACTATAGCACTATTTACAATAGCCAAGACACAGAAGCAACCCAAATGTCCATCTACAGAGGAATGGATAAAGAAGTGTGGTGAACATATATAGTGCAATATTGTATATTCAGCCATAAAAGAATGAAATAATGCCATCGGGGGCTTCCCTAGTGGCTCAGTGATAAAGAATCCACCTGCAATGCAAGCGACACAGAAGACATAAGTTTGATCCCTGGGTCAAGATGATCCCTTGGAGAGGGGCGTGGCAACCCACTCCAGTATTCTTTCCTGGAGAACCGCATGGAGAGAGGATCCTGGTGGGCTACAGTTCATAGGGTCGCAGAGAGTCAGACAAGACTGAAGTGAGTGAGTATACATAAGCACAAATGGAACTAGAAATTATCGTACTAAGGTAAGTCAGAGAGAGAACGACAAATATCATATATCACTCATATGTGGAATCTAATTTAAATGATACAAATTAATTTTTTAAAACAGAAACAGACATACAGTTATCAAAAACAAACTTATGGTTACCAAAGGGGAAACGTGGGAGGAGGGATAAATCAGGAGCTTAGAATGAGTATACACACACTACTATATACATATTAATAACCAACATGGGCACACTGTATATCACAGAGAACTCTACTCAACATTCTGTGATATCCTATATAAGAAAATAATCACAAAAAGAATGAATATACGTGTATATTCTACTGATTCACTTTGTTGTACACCTGAAAGTAACAAAACACTGTAAAGCAACTATACTCCAACAAAATTAAAAAAAAAAAAAAAAAAAAACAATGAAATATTATTCATTCTGTAGCTGGAATGATAGTTAAACTGAAAATCAGATAAGAGGCTGGAGTTCTTTTTTTTTTTTTCTTATTTATATGTTTTTGTAATTTATATGCATAACATTTATTTCCTCTGTGTGTATATAATTTTCTTATTATGTTCTATTCATTGTGCTAGTTACTGGAATTTCAAATGTGAACAAAATAAAGACCTGTAGTTAAGTGGATCCAGTGAGACAGCAAGATTGGTGAACAGCCAGTTTCAGTCAGTGCTGTTTGATAAGTTCTGTAAAAGAGGTCAGCCTGGCACTTAAGAATCACAGGAAGGTATCCAGTCCATTGTTGAGCATTCAGGGAAGGCTTTCAGGAGGAGGAGACTTTCATGCTGAAGATGACAGTTGAACATGAATGGGTATATTTGTGGCTAGGGATATGAGTTGCATTATGTGGTTAGGGATCTTGTTTGCTGCATTAAGTAACTTAGAATTGTTTCCCAGGTGGTTATGAGAATTAAAAAATAGTTTACTGAAAAACTACCGATGGCAATGCAATTTTGAATACCTACACACATTAAGTATCACAAACACTTCCAATAACATGGGTCATTTAAGCCTCAACATGGTTTTACTAATGTCAAATCTTTTTTTTTTTTTTTTATTTTTCCAGAGGCCCATAGCACACAGAAGTTTACAGAGTGAGTAAATGCCAGAATCCAGAAAATCACAAATCAATCCATTTTTTTTTCCCTGTAAACAGGTTATAAAATTCTGGCATTATTAAACAGACTTCATTGATCTAACACTGTAAAAACTACCCAAATATTTAATTAAAGACAAATACTCTTATTTATCTCTTCAAGGATATTTAAAACCTTAACTTTTAAGTATTGCTTATATTGTAGTGAACCATTTAGGAAATATAGTCAATTTTTAATGATACCAGGTGCATCATCCTAATTTCAGATTAACTACATCCCACTGACATGATTTCTTCCCCACCCTGCTGCCACCTGTCTGATACCAAACTCACTCAGCTGTGGACACTGACAGCTGGTTCTTCAGAGGGGAGTGGGGCAAGCAGGCATCAGGTGAAAATGACTCATTAGCAATGAAATGGAAAAAATGTGCAGACTACCCCACAGACATTTTGGATGAAGCATAGGTTTTTTCCCAAGGCTTCTCTCTCTGTGTTCTGTTTGAAAGCTAATTGCAAAATGATGATAATAATGTACTTAATTTTATAAAGGTTTTGAAGTTACTATGATGTGATGCCTTCAGATTTAATTTATTTATATTTCCTCAAAACCAGTTAAGGTTTCCATTTGGACATGAATCCTAAAGGCTGAAAGATAAATACCCTGATGTTTTGGCTTTCTGTGCATGTCCAAGGTTACTGCATTAGAAAGAACCCTGAGACAGGGAGTTATCACACTGAATTCTAGTCATTCATTAACTACACAAAACCACACAGTTCTCTTAACTCCCCTGGACATCAGATAGTATGTGAAGAAAAGAGAACTAAATGAGCACAGTGATTAAATTGTGCTTAATTATAGATATTTATCTCTTCTGTTTCCTAGGAATTTTCTGGTGGCTCTGATCGTAAAGAGTCTGCCTGTAATGCAGGAGACCCAGGTTCAGTCCCCTGGAGAAGGGAATGGCAACCCACTCGAGTATTCTGGCCTGGAGAATTCCATGGACAGAGGAGCCTGGTGGGCCACAGTCCATGGGGTCGCAAACAGCCGGTCACAACTGAGTGACTAACATTTCACTTCCCTTTCCTGTTATTTACTTGAAGTTATTAATAGATTACTTATTCCTCTCAAATATCTATTATTGTCGGGGGCCAGCATGAGGCGCTCTGCCCATGGCAAAGGTCATGAGGAAGGAGGCTCGACATACACAAAAGCGGGATCGAGCCTCAGGAGTCCCCCTGGAAATTCTTGAGCATCTACCCCCATAATCAGAGCCTGCCTATTTTACTACTTTGTGCTCTCACCTACACCTCTGACTTTACAGGGGGCTGTCCCCCACCACCTCTTTTGGAGAAGGAGTTAACTTAGAGCAGCAGTTAACATTAATTCCTGGGCATGACAGGAGTGTTCCAAACTTACAAACTCCTCTTAAGGTTCTCTAGCCTGACTGACAGGCTTGTCCGGCCACATGTGATTGCTCACAGCCTCCCAACCGTGAGAGGCATGGGATGCTTTAAACCTTCTACAAACATGTTCCTTAGAGAAGTTAGAAAACTGTTAGTATAAGTATAGTGGGCTGATTAGAAATTGTATTGGTGAAGCGTTTTCTATTTGTTGAGCTAATGTTTACTGCTAAGTCTCCACATTCCCTGCCCTTATACACATTAATGAATATATAGAAGAAATAAGTATTAACCTTTGATATTAATCACGTTAGACCTTAGGCTAAGCAAATTCTTTCCTTAATTAAAACCCACTACACCCTCACCCTATAGGAATGTAACTTTATCCGGTACCTTCGGAAAGTGGTGTCTGTTTCAAAAATAGTCACCCCTGGAGAAATGTGTTCTGGTTGACTGACTGCTGTCACAAGGAGAGGGTCATAAATAGTCAGCAGGCCCCCCTGGCCAGAAGATGATGTAACACCCCTAAGACCTCTGTATACATTTGTATGAAGCACCTGACTTTGATAAAAATCAGGACTGCTGACCCCGCATGACTTTTGTATAACATCTCAGTGTATAAAAACAGACCCTGGAAAATAAAGAAGGGGATCAGTTCCTCAAAATACTGGTCTCCTCATGTCATTCTTTATCTCAGACTCTGGCTGAGTTTCCATCTGGAGAGCGGAGCCCGCCAAGCTTACTAATTTTGCCTGGGCTTCTAAGATCCGACCGGGGAGGCCTCAGTGTCTCCTCTCCTTCGGGAGAATGGAAGGACGCCTGTGGCCTACGTAAGTGGTGCAAACTTCTTGTCTTGAAGTTTTATTGGTTTCCCGCGTAAACCAAGCTACTCAGCCTTTCTCCACTGAATTTTCCTGCTGAGCTATCCTCATTCTATTACTCTTTATATCTCTAATTAATATCTAATTAAAGCCAGTGTATTCGCCAATGCCATCTCCCTTTCGAACTCCCTGGATCAACTGGGGCTGGACCTCAGCATATTATATTTGTAGATTTTATACTATTTAAAGATCTTTTCATTGGGTATATGAAATAGTAATAAAGACAAAGTTTTATGCCTGAATCTTCAAAATGGAGTTTTCAGAAAAGTGCAAAGACAAGCTCAGTTTTCATGAAATTAAAAATACAGACTTATTATAAAAATGTCTCATATGCTACAAAGCATTAATGATTGAAACATTTATAGAAAAATTTTAGTGTGAGTTAATAGTTGTGCAATGTCTCCTAAAAGCACTTCAAACTGTGGAAATTTAATAATCTTTAGCTAAAAAAATTTTCCCATTTCTAAGACCAAAATGGTTGCAACACTAAAATGATAAGAAATAACATTAACATACAAAAAAGAGTTCTCAGTGCAGTGACTTCATAATAGTAAATTGTAATATGTGCCTTTTAGGACCTTGGTTCTGAAAAATGTGTCCAAATGTTATTGGCACACTGATGTGCCAAAAAAAAAAAAAAAAAAAAATATATATATATATATATATATATATATATATATGAAAACAATAAGAGAGATTGGTAGAGCTGCAAAAATAAAACTTTTCTAAACCCATGTTCACCTTTCATCATCTGAATTCCTTTCTCACACATGTTCACACGTCTTCAGACCTTCCTCATTTCCCAACAGCGTGAAGCTCGGGCATTAGCAGCAACCACTAGAAGCCATACTCTTACATCTGTCACTATTAGTTAAGAATACCATCCAATGTCAAGAAAACTAGAATATTTCTCCTTTAGTCGTTTTTGCTTCCTCAGTGAGGGGGTCAAAAGGGTTGCCTACAGCAAGTAACTAAGTGCAGAATTCGTTGCTGAAATATTCTATTTCACAAAACCATGAACTCCCAGACTAGCCTTGTTACTGCTTTTTGTCATACACTTACCACTGCTTTTTGTCATACACTTACCACATACATCTTCTACCTTGAAAAACTTGTATCTCCCCTAAGTCCAATGTCATGGAACAAAACTGTTTTTCAGACTCTGCAGCAAATATCTTCACAAAGGAGACAGCAGGCTGAAGTCAGTTTTTATAGACTTTATTCTCCTAGGGCGCTGAGAATCTGTGAGAGCAAGTAACGCTGAAAAAGGTCTTTCGTGCCTTTCTAACACTGCCGCTGCAGCTGTTAGCACTTCTGGTGTCAAGGTACAAATGTCATGGAGGTACTGTCAGTAAAGTAACACCCGTGAAAAACAGCCTGGCAGTCTGGCTGGCCGCCAGCGCCCGTAATCATCTTGTTATATGCTGCTCGGAGCCGGACTTCTGTTATCACCATTCCCTCCGATAGCTCTTAATTGAAGCAAAGGGATTTGCCTCACATCAATAGACTGAAAGGGTATTTCTGAACTCTTTAAAAGTGTAATTTCAAAGCTGAAAACTAACTGAGGTGCTTAAAATATTATGGTTCAGCTTTCTGTAATTCATAAACTGTGTGTCATGGGAGGAAATAGCTTGAATCAAACCGTGTTCCCCAATTCCCCAACTAGAGTCTTCTGTGAAGAGAGTACAATTGAAAACTTTTTCAAACGGATGAAAGATATACAACACATGGTGCATATTTTGAAACTCTGTGAGTTCTAACTAGAGGAAAAAAAAATCAATGAAGAGATTTCTCAGACTTTGAGAGATTCTAGAGTTTATTACAAAAATGTATAAAGAATCTTACCATATTGTGTCTTTCCTAAGACTTTTCTCACCTGATCTGGTACAAAGCCACAGTGGGAAGAGGGACAGTGGATGAGGCCTCTCCCCAGGGATAGGACCCCAGGGACTGGAATATCGACAAATTGCTCGACATCACAGGTCACTTGATGATTTGCAGTTATCATCAACTTTACTCTTGGATATGGTAATTTACTAAACTATTTGTCAGCAATTACAGAGGATGTCCTTGGCCTTGGAGCTAAGCTGTGGACACTTTTTCTGGAGACATCTGGCACCACAGCACATAATCAGAAAATAATAACCTCTCAAGAAGGAAATAACTATATTGCCTTTATCTTCCAATTAACAGGGCAAGTGTCACAGGCATTACTTTCCCAAGACTGTATCGCATATGTATAAACACACATATGCCCATTCCCATGAGGTGCAAATCTCTATCTTTTGTATCATTCTATCAAAACTGCTTGGCTGACATTACAATATTCATTCAATTAAAAAAATAATTATGGAAAAATTCACTGGCTTGTGGTATATTTTCAATTAATGCAGTCCTCTTCACTCTAATTATCAACATAAGTGTCCTATTTTTGTGATTTATCTTCCAAACGTCTAAGTATTTAATTGATATACCCATATGGGCATCTTACAGATCCCTTTCAGGTGGTGCTAGTGATAAATAACCTGCCTGCCAATGCAGGAGACTTAAGATACTCGGGTTCAAACCCTGGGTTGGGTAGATCCCCTGAAAGAGGGCATGGCAACCCACTCCTGTATTCTAGCCTGGAGAATCCCATGGACAGAGGAGCCTGGCAGGCTATGGTCCACAGGGTCGCAAAGAGTCAAACACAACTGAAGCAACGTAGCACACAACATGCAAACTTATTATTTTCTTATCACCCCATAACTTTTACTTTTCATGTTGCCCACTTTCCTATGACTTTTCATGAATGCAATTCCTTGGCAAAAATAAAATAAAATAAAATATAAAGCATCTTTTTTCCTTGACAGATTTTTTTAACCCAACTAATAATTGACTATACTCCCCAATTATAATAGGTGCCAAATCCGGACCCTTTTTTTATCCTCAATACTAAAATTCAGCCTGGAGGTTTTCTATCCTGGACAACAGCAGCAGCCTCCTGACAGTTTCTTCCCATCCCTCTTTCTCTTACTACCGCAATGCATCCTGTCCTTTAAAACCCGTTTTCTTCCTTATTAACAAATATACAGCGCCACACTTACAAACAGAGGCATCTGTGAACTTCCCTTTGCCAAAAAATAATGTTCAAATCCTTAGCCCATGGCTATTTACCATCTATATTTTCCGGCTTCATTATCTGATAGTTCCCCTAGGGCTTCTCTCATGGCTCAGTCGGTAAAGAGTCTGCCTGCAATGCAAGAGACCTGGGTTCGATTCCTGGGTGGGGAAGATCCCTTGGAGAAGAAAATGGCAATCCACCCCAGTATTCTTTCCTGGGGAATTCCATGGACAGAGGAGCCTGGCAGGCTACCATCTATGCGGTCACAAGAGTCAGACACAACTGAGCGGCTAAACGCATACCCCTATGCTCATGGAACTACTCATCAGACCAATGCTTTCATTTTTCTGTGATGTAAAATGGACTCTTTGCTCTGCTTGAAATAGACATCATCTCCCCTACCTTTAGTACCTCACTACTCAAAGTAAGGTCTGCAGAACAGCAACATCAGCATTGCCTGGGAGACTGTTAGAAATGCAGAATCTCAGGGCCATGCCAGGGTACTGAATCAGAAACCTCCATTTCACAAAACTCCACTTTGTATTATATGCTATGAACACTCTCTCTTTCAGGAAGCCACTCTTTATCATTCCACTATATTCTTTTCACGTCCTACCATGGTGAACATCGTAAAGACTGCTGGATATTTTAATTATACTCAGACTCTCCTTCCCCTCATCTTTTTCCTCTTCTCATTTTTCATTTTCTCCCCCTCTTTCCTCTTTTCTTCTTTTCCTACTCTCTTTCACTTCCTATTGTTAATAGCAGCAACAGTAGTAGTTGTTGCATTAACATACACCTCTGGCTGAGGGTCAATTTATCTCTCAGAATTTTTTCTTCCAACCTGAATCTTCTTTCAATGTTGCTCCATTGAAAGTTGAATTTTTCTTTTTCGCCCAGAAATTAAATATTATTTTGCAGTTTGATGATAAAAGAAAAACTAGCCTTTACAAAGATTGCTACTACTGAGCCAGTGAAAGTAGTTATATGGAATGAGATACTATATTTCTAACTATACATGGTATGATATAGCCATATTCATATAACAAATGAAACAATTCAAAAATTTTCATGTGCTAGAATAAAAGTACATACCCTTTCTACCAAACTACATATGTATAGTTGTATAAAGTCTGCATTTTAGAAGAGTAATTGTAGATTGCTAAAATATTTTTACTTTCTTAAATATGCTATAAAACACACAATAAGAACCTATGAATGTGAAAGTGTTAATCTCTTAGGTATATAAAACTTTTTGTGAACTCATGGACTGCAATCTGCCAGTTGCTCTATCCACAGAATTCTCCAGGCAAGAATATGGAGTGGGTAGCCATTCCATTCTCCAGGGGATCTTCCTGATCCAGGGAACAAAGCAGGATATCCTGCATTGCAAGCAGATTCTTTACTGTCTGAGTCACCAGGGAAGTACACCTGGCATTATTCAATTTATAAGTGTTTTTTGACCGCCTGAATCTTTACATTTGCTTCTACATGGTCAAATGCCTTTCATATACCAACTAGCTCTGACCCCTTTGCAGCTAATGTGGGTTCACATCTATTTTCTGGCTCATGTTCTCAGATACCTAAGAGCAAGACAGTCCTCATCATTCTTCCTTATTGAAAGCCAAACATATGCTTATTTTGGAATATCTTCTTATAGACAAATTCCTTACTGAGTGAACAAAATCTGACCTATGATCAGGGTTGAAGTGATATAAATTTATGGTAAAATTTTGCAACACATTATTTATTCCTCTTGATGAAAATTATTAGATCATATATTTGCTTTTCAGTTGTCTTGATTATTAGAGGCACAATTTAAATGAGCTTTGGTAAAAGGCCTTTACAATCAAGCTATACAAAATTTATGAATTATATGTAAGTCAATCCTTTTTGATACAAACTTTCTTCTTTGAAGACATACACATGAACTTGAAGCAAGATGCTTTATATCATATGCAGGGTCTATTTTATGTGGTAAATTAAATTCACATAAGCAAGATGAATCCCCATAAAATACTCAAATAAATCATGTTGTCCTCATCACCCAATAGGTGAGAATTTTCCTGCTGTTTCAGTGTTAACACATTCTTAGCACATTTTCATCTGTCTATAGAAATCTTCAGTGTAGAATAAATTAGTGGACGGATGTGTCGATATCAGATATTAAAGATTCAAATAGAAAATGGATTAATAAGACCGCCTTTATACCCAAAGAAATGAAGATCTGTGTCAAACTACAAATAATTCAAGCTAAAAAATGGGTCACAATGATTTACATATTTCAAGTTAATTTGCTTTTACTCCTAAATCATGACCTACATTTATGAAATTACTTTGCTAGTGTGATCCTAGATGCTGATTTTTAAACCTTATTTGGTTCACATTCAATGTCTATTCTTTGAGCTTAGTATCCCAGGAAAACAACAAGCTTGATCTTGGATAGCATGATGATGTCTGAGAGAAAGTCTAACTGGGCTCTGGAAAATTAGGTGAAGTTATGATTCCAAATAGTTCTGGTGTTCCTGCTCTTTTATCTTTTCCTTCTGTACTACTCTCTTTCTAATAAACCCAATCCCTTATATTCTGCCTATGAATAGAATGACTACAATCATTAAAATCTTATTTTCTTCTCTTCTTAATATCAGATTTAAAAATTGCATCTTCATTCTTCTGATTGCTTTTGCCATTTAATTGTTTAAGGTCTTGGAACAAAACCCTAATTTATCCGAATTCCTTTGGTTGTTTTTTGCCATTTATCATACAAGATTTCTTTGAGAATAACAATAATTATTGTATCCTTACTAATTGTTGCAGAGTCTTCTCAGAATATCACTGATACCATTTAAACAATTCTAAGTAGAAAGGCCAAATAATTTGTCAACATCATAAAATTCAAGACGGACAGACTGAGTAGAGCCCATTTCACCAACTTCCAGGATATTTCATATTTCCTTTTGCTGAATGAGAAGGAAGGATGTTATAATAGAAACTATTAAGTATCATGTGGAGGAAAAAAATAAATTCCCTGAAACTTATGCATACTATTTAACTTCCTATAATTATCTGTATTGGATGTCCTATATCATCTTTATTTAATGTTGCCAACAATAAATAAGTCATATATAAGTAATCATTCTGATCTTTACCATATAAAAAATCTAAGGCTTGTGGAGTGTTTTTAATTTACTTCAGATCAAAGAGCAAGTATAGGGCAGGGTCATTTTTAAAAATAATACATGTTGCCTTTAATTCAGAGACGTCATAGTAATATTTTTGCTCTCAAGCCTCATCATTTCATTGTAATTTTTGAGGAAGCAAATTATATATGTATTTGGTTTTGCTTTTGTTTATTGGGCTTATATAAAATGGTTACTTAAATCTTACTGGAACAAATTTTCTCTATTGCATTTCTGATACTTAATTTCAGATGATGCAGATCTGATCATAGTCAAATAATGAGTTGATAGACTGTTGGAATTTCTCTCTTGACTGAAAGGCAGTGGCAGGCAACAAAACAGCCATCTGTTGTGATGTCTTCAGAGACAGTGGTTTAAGAGATATAAAGTCTGAGAGAATTTTGCAACAAGTTATATCTCTAGAGTAAATAGGATTAAAATAATGTTTCAGACAAAGATAAGAAGCTAAAAGAAAATTGTTCTTATTCATTTTTCAGGGTTTTGAGAATAGTCAGAGAAATAAAGGTACTAGAATATTAAATGAACTAAGATTATGGTCAATTTTATAACAAAGTAGCATGAAGAATGAAGTATAACTGCCCTAAAATTGGGTGGATCTTAATGGTAAAGAACCCACCTGCCAATGCAGGAGATTTAAGAGATACAGTTAGATTTCTGTGTTGGGAAGATCCCCTGGAGGAGGGCATAGCAACCCACTGCAGTGCTCTTGCCTGGAGAATCACACAGACAGAGAAGCTGATGGGCTACAGTCCTTAGGGTTGGAAAGAGTTGGACATGACTGAAGTGACTTAGCATGCATGCATGCATTAAATTACACAGCTATTGATTTCAAGAGTTAGACTTTATAAAACAGCCTATATTTCAAGAACTACTAAAAATAAATTTAACTTTAGGTCGTTTTTATACATTTGGAAAATATCAAAGTAAGAATATTTTGTTTTGAATAAAAAGGATAAAAAGGGACATATTTGAGAATGGTAGTATGATGAGCTCTTTGAAGTCTCTCCCCAGTGAAACAGTGAAAACTAGTGAAAATAATTTTTAAAATTATTTTTCAAGTCTCTGGAAACTGTCCTAAGGGTACACAGCAAATGAATACACAGATATCCCTATTCAAGGAAATCTACTATATCTATGGTACAGGTGCCAGAGTCCATGGTCCTAGAGCCATGACTTACTCCTTCATTCAATGCCTCCTAAACATAACCCGCCCTCCACACACACACCTGCTGTACTGTGATGAAGGGGGCCACTTTGATAATCGTGTCCAAGAGGATGGGGCTCCTTAATTGAAGGCTAAGGTATCACCATCCACAACTCATTTTTTTTCTTTTTTTTACTATAATTTTATTTATTTTAATTGGAGGCTACTTACTTTACAATATTGTATTGGTATTGCCATACATCATAACTAATTTTATAATGTCAACACAATGCTGAAACCAACCTCTTAAACTGAACTATGGAATGAGGTTCATGACATTGTACAGGAGACAGGGATCAAGACCATCCCCATGGAAAAGAAATGCAAAAAAGCAAAATGACTGTCTGGGGAGGCCTTACAAATAGCTGGGAAAAGAAGAGAAGTGAAAAGCAAAGGAGAAAAGGAAAGATACAAACATCTGAGTGCAGAGTTCCAAAGAATAGCAAGAAGAGATACGGAAGCCTTCTTCAGTGATCAGTGCAAAGAAATAGAGGAAAACAACAGAAGGGGAAAGACTAGGGATCTCCTCAAGAAAATCAGAGATACCAAACGAACATTTCATGCAAAGATGGGCTCAATAAAGGACAGAAATGGTATGGACCTAACAGAAGCAGAAGATATTAAGGAGAGATGGCAAGAATACGCAGAAGAACTGTACAAAAAAAGATCTTCACGATCCAGATAATCACGATGGTGTGATCACTGACCTAGAGCCAGGCATGCTGGAATGTGAGGTCAAGTGGGCCTTAGAAAGCACCACTTCGAACAAAGCTAGTGGAGGTGATGGAATTCCAGTTGAGCTATTCCAAATCCTGAAAGATGATGCTGTGAAAGTGCTGCACTCAATATGCCAGCAAATTTGGAAAACTCAGCAGAGGCCAAAGGACTGGAAAAGGTCAGTTTTCATTCCAATCCCAAAGAAAGGCAATGCCAAAGAATGCTCAAACTACCGCACAATTGCACTCATCTCACACGCTAGTAAAGTACTGCTCAAAATTTTCCAAGCCAGGCTTCAGCAATATGTGAACCATGAACTTCCTGATGTTCAAGCTGCTTTTAGAAAAGGCAGAGGAACCAGAGGTCAAATTGCCAACATCCGCTGGATCATGGAAAAAGCAAGAGACTTCCAGAAAAGCATCTATTTCTGCTTTATTGACTATGCCAAAGCCTTTGACTGTGTGGCTCACAATAAACTGTGGAAAATTCTGAAAGAGATGGGAATACCAGACCACCTGATTTTCCTCTTGAGAAATCTGTATGCAGGTCAGGAAGCAACAGTTAGAACTGGACATGGAACAACAGACTGGTTCCAAATAGGAAAAAGAGTTCATCAAGGCTGTATTTATCACCCTGTTTATTTAACTTATATGCAGAGTACGTCATGAGAAACGCTGGACTGGAAGAAACCCAAGCTGGAATCAAGATTGCTGGGAAAAATATCAATAACCTCAGATATGCAGATGACACCACCCTTATGGCAGAAAGTGAAGAGGAACTAAAAAGCCTCTTGATGAAAGTGAAAGAGGAGTGAAAAAGTTGGCTTAAAGCTCAACATTCAGAAAACAAAGATCACCGCATCCGGTTCCATCACTTCATGGGAAATAGATGTGGAAACAGTGTCAGACTTTATTTTTCTGGGTCCCAAATCACTACAGATGGTGATTGCAGCCATGAAATTAAAAGACACTTACTCCTTGGAAGGAAAGTTATGACCAACCTAGATAGCATATTCAAAAGCAGAGACATTACTTTGCCAACAAAGGTCTGTCTAGTCAAGGCTATGGTTTTTCCTGTGGTCATGTATGGATGTGAGAGTTGGACTGTGAAGAAGGCTGAGCACCGAAGAATTGATGCTTTTGAACTGTGGTGTTGGAGAAGACTCTTGAGAGTCCCTTGGACTGCAAGGAGATCCAACCAGTCCATTGTGAAGGAGATCAACCCTAGGATTTCTTTGGAAGGACTGATGCTAAAGCTGAAACTCCAGTACTTTGGCCACCTCATGTGAAGAGTTGACTCATTGGAAAAGACTCCGATGCTGGGAGAGATTGGGGGCAAGAGGAGAAGGGGACGACAGAGGATGAGAGGGCTGGATGGCATCACTGACTCAATGGACGTGAGTCTGGGTGAACTCCGGTAGTTGGTGATGGACAGGGAGGCCTGGCGTGCTGCGCTTCATGGGGTCGCAAAGAGTCGAACACGGCTGAGTGACTGATCTGATCTGATCTAAAAATAAAGTGTGTGTATGTGCCTGTGTGTACACACACACACACATAGACACATAAATATAAGGATTTCCCTGGTGAATCAGAAACTAAAGAATCTGCCTGCAATGCAGAAGATCTGGGTTCCATTCCTGGGTTGGGAAGATCCCCTGGAGAAGGGAATGGCCACCCACTCCAGTATATTGCCTGGTGAATCCCCATGGACAAGGAAGCCTGGCAGGCAACAGTCCACGGGGTTGCAAAGAGTCGGACATGACTAAGTACATACACACTCACACACATATATAAATGTATATATATGTATATGTATGTGTATATACACACACACACACACACATATCCTTCCTAAAGACAGACACAAAGTTCTTTGAAAGAAAAATGAACAAAATTAGCAAAGCAAACCTGGCAACTTATTAAGAAATTATAATATATTTTGACACAGCAGGATATATAAAACTCTAGTATATTGTGGCATAATAAGAATGCAAGTTAGATGGATTTCCTACTTAAAAACCAATCAAACTAATAAAGCATATTAGAATAAAATAGGTGGTGAATGTAAGTATACAAAACAAGTACTACATCTTGAGATATTTCTGGGCTTTAGTGTGTAGTGAGGTAGAGCCTAAACAAGAAATGACAATCTTGATAAACAGAGATGGTACATCTTATAGGTTAGGGCTGCCATACCAATAAGATGGTGACTGATGGAGCAGTCCTGAATCAAGGCAAGTTGTGTATAGAGTACTTTATATATTCATATGGAAATACTTCTCCTATCCTTGATCAGATTCTAGACTGCAAAAGGAACAGAGCAAAAAATATGGAAATTCTTAAAAGCATCAGCTTCTGAAGAATGAAGAAGAATGGGATCTCCCAACAAATAGAAGACACTAGTCTTCTGGCTAAGACAGGATTGTAGTGGACATCCCATTCTGTCCATCAGAACCCCACAAGGCCATGCACCTGGAGTAAGAACCATGACACAAGAATAAGGACTATGCACTAAGACTAAAGAAAAAGCACTAATACAGACCCTTTTATCAAAGCAATATCTAGGGCTTTTCAGAGTAAAGGTGCCTGTTGGGATCTCAATGTATCAAAATATCCAGCATAGAAAATACAATCAAACAGTGAAAGTGTGCCCCCCACACACTGGGTAAATGACTAAATAAAACAAATTTGACATATAGAACAACAGAACCACCACAGATGTGGAAGAAAACTGCCAAAACTTTCTCTAAGCCAATGCAGTGAAGGCAATGAAGGACTAGAATGACCCATCAGTGAACTCTGGATGTCACAGGCCAAAAATCCACCATATGTCACACATGGAAACTCCCGTTCCAAATTTCATGCTACCCATGAAAACACCAGATAGACAGTTATACCTGCACAGACTCTTGAGTCATTCCTTTACTCTTTCACCAATCATTCCTTAGCCCTGACCCCATCTGACTCCCACAGTAAATATCCTGCTCAAAAGCCAATGAAGAAACAGATCTGCACTTTGCCTTCTGTTTCCATGCTTGACTGCCTTGCAGTAAATTATTTTCTCTCTGTATAAGATCGTTGCCTCGATATTTGGTCTCTCCACTGCCCAGTGGAGAATGAGCCCACTTGCTGCGTTACAAAAGCAACAACAAACAAAGAGAAGAAAATGATGGATAAAATAAAATAGATGATAGACATAGACCCACAAATAATCCATATATTAGAGTTAGCAAAAATAATTTCAAAAAACTATGATTTACATTAAATAAAGAGAAAATATGAAAAGCAGATGAAAAGATGAAGTACTTAACAGAGAATTATACTATATAAAAATTTAAATTTATATTTTAGAGTGGTAACATACAATATTAAGAATTACTAATTCATTCACTGGACTTAATAGCAGATTCAGCAAAACAAAAAATAATATTAATAAACTTGAAGACAAGCCAACATAAAATATGCATACTTAATCTGGGAAAGATTGGCACCTGGTCCCATAACTTCATGGCAAATAGATAGGGAAACAATGGAAAGAGTGACAGGCTTTATTTTGGAGGGCTCCAAAATCACTGTAGATGGTGACTGCATCCATGAAATTAAAAGACACTTGCTCCTTGGAAGAGAAGCAATGACCAAACTAGACAGCATATTAAAAAGCAGAGACATTACTTTGTCAACAAAGATCCATCAAGTCAAAGCTACAGTTTTTCCAGTAGTAATGTATGGATATGAGATTTGGACTATAAAGAAAGCTGAATGCTGAAAAATTGAGGCTTTTGAACTGTGGTGTTGGAGAAGACTCTTGAGAGTCCCTTGGACTGCAAGGAAATCCAACCAGTCCATCCTAAAGGAGATCAGTGCTGAATATTTAGTAGAAGGACTGATACTGAAGTGGAAGCTCCAATACTTTGGCCACCTGATGTGAAAAACTGACTTATTGGGAAAGACCCTGATGCTGGGAAAGATTGAAGGCTGGAGGGGACCACAGAGGATGAGATGGCTGGATGGCATCACTGATTCAACGGATATGAGTTTGAGTAAACTCCAGGAGTTAGTGATAGACACGGAGGCCTGGCATGCTGTAGTCCATGGGGTCACAAAGAGTCTGACACGACTGAGCGACTGAAGTGAACTGAATCTGGGAGAGAATAATAAGAAAGAGAGAAATAGAGCATGAATGATACCATGTAATCAAATGGGCAAAAGTATTAACATAAATGTAATCAGAATTCCAGAAAGAGAGGAGTGTGATTGGAACAAAAGCAAAATTTGAGGAAATAATAAGTAAACATTTTTTAAGTTTTGTATGCATATTTATTTTTTCCTTGGACATCTGTCCATTTGTGTCATTGTTTCACTTCCTTCTCACTATTTTAATATTTTCTTTCCATTTGTAAAAGCTCTATACTTTATTATTATCAATCTTAGAGTATCCTCAGAAGTCAACTCTAAAACATTAATAAGCCTGTATATTTTCTTATAAATGTATAAAGATTCTCAATTTTTCATACAGTAAACCCAAACTCAACTCAATATGGTTTGTGAATACTTCCATAAATATCCCTAAATAAGTCACTCACTTCTTATCTTTTAAAAGCACTTGTACTATCATGTCAACCACTCGCATTACTTCAAGGCAAATAGATGGGGAAAAAATGGAAACTGTAAAAAGTTTATTGTCTTGGCTCCAAAATCTCTGAGGATGGTGACTGCAGCCATGAGATTAAAAGATGCTTGCTTCTTGGATAAGGAGCTATGACAAACCTAGACAGCATATTAAAAAGCAGAGACATCACTTAGCCAACAAAGGTCCACAAAGTCCAAGCTATGGTTTTTCCAAAAGTCATGTATATATGGGAGAATTAAACCACAAAGAAGGCTTGGCATCAAAGAATTGATACTTTCAAACTGGTTCTGGGGAAGAATTTGAGAGACCTTTACACAGCGAGGAGATCAAATCAATCAATCCTAAAGGAGATAAGTCCAGAATATAATAAATGATGCTGAAGATGAAGCTCTAATACTTTGGCCACCTGATGGGAAGAGCTGACTCATTGGAGAACACCCTGATGATGTGAAAGACTGAGGGCAACAACACAAGAGAAGACTCTACACATGGACATCACCAGATGGTCAATACTGAAATCAGATTGATTATATTCTTTGCAGCTAAAAATGGGGAAGCTCTATTCAGTCAGAAAAAGCAAGACCGGGAGCTGACTGTGGCTCAGAACACGAACTCCTTATTGCACAATTCAGACTTAAATTAAAGAAAGTAGGGAAAATCACTAGACCATTCAGTTATGACCTAAATCAACTCCCTAATGATTATAAGCGGAAGTGCCAGTTTAAAGGGATTAGATCTTATAGACAGAGTGCCTGAAGAACTGTGGATGGAGGTTTGTAACACTGTAGAGGAGGCAGTGATCACTGAACATCCCCAAGAAAAAGAAATGCAAAAAGGCAAAATGGTTGTCTGAGGAGGTCTTACAAATAGCTGAGAAAAGAAGACAAGGTAAAGGCAAAGGAGAAAAGGAAAGATATATCCATCTGAATGCAGAGTTCCAAAGAATAGCACTGAGAGATAAGAAAGCCTTTCTCAGTGATCAATGTAAGAAATACAGGAAAATCATATTCTGAGAAAGACCACAGATCTCTTCAGGAAAATTAGAGATACCAAGGAAACATTTCATGAAAACTTGGGCACAATAAAGGAAAGAAATGGTATGGACATAACAGAAGATATTAAGAAGAGGTGGCAAGAATACACAGAAGAACTATACAAAAAAAAAAAAAAAAAATCTTTTTGACCCAGGTAGTCACGATGGTGGGATCACTCACCTAGACCCAAAAATTCTGGAATGCGAAATCAAGTGGGCTTTAGGAAGCGTCAGTATGAACAAAGTTAGTGGAGGCAACAAAATTCTAGTTGAACTATTTCAAATGCTAAAAAATGATGCTGTTAAAGTGCTACATGCAAAATGGCAGATCTGGGAAATTCGGCAGTGACCACAGGACTGGAAAAGGGCAGTTTTTATTCCAATCCCAAAGAAGGGCAATGCCCAAGAATGTTCAAACTACCACACAACTTCACTCCTCTCAAACCCCAGCAAAGTATGCTCAAAATTCTCCAAGCCAGGCTTCAACAATACATGAACCATGAACTTCCAGATATTTAAGCTGGATTTAGAAAAGGCAGAGGAACCAGAGATCATATTACCAACATCCACTGGATCATCAAAAAAGTAAGAAACTTCCAGAAAAATATCAACTTCTGCTTTATTCACTAGCCCAAAGCCTTTGACTGTGTGGATCACATAAAATTGGAAAATTCTTAAAGAGATGGGACTACAAGACCACCTTACCTATCTCCTGAGAAATCTATATGCAGGATAAGAAGCAACAGTTAGAACCAGGTATAGAACAACAGACTGTTTCCTAATGAGGAAAGGAGTACATCAACATTGCATATTGGCACCCTGCTTATTTAACTCATATGCAGAGTATATCATGTGAAATGCCAGGTTAGATGAAGCACAAGCTGGAATCAAGATTGCCAGGAGCAATATCAGTAACCTCAGATATGCAGAGGTCACCACCCTCATGGCAGAAAGTGAAGAAGAACTAAAGAGTCCCTTGATGAAAGTTAAAGAGGAGAGTGAAACAGTTGGCTTAAATCTCAACATTCAGAAAACTAATATCACGGCATCCAGTCCCATCACTTCACGGCAAATAGATGGGGAAACAATGGAAACAGTGACAGACTTTATTTTTTTGGTCTCCAAAATCACTGCAGATGGTGACTGCAGCCATGAAATTAAAAGACACTTGCTCCTTGGAAGAAAAGCTATGACCAACCTAGACAGCATATCGAAAAGCAGAGACATTACTTTGCCACCAAACGTCCATCTAGTCAAAGATATGGCTTACCAGTACTCATGTATGGATGTGAAAGGTGGATTATAAAGAAAGCTGAGCAACAAGAACTGATGCTTCTGAACTGTGGTGTTGGAAAAGATTCTTGAGAGTCCTTTGGACTGCAAGGATATCCAACCAGTCAATCCTAAAGGAAATAAGTCCTGAATATTCATTGGAAAGACTGATGCCAAAGCTGAAACTCTAAACTTTGGCCACCTCATACAAAAAACTGACTCATCAGAAAAGACCATGATGCTGGAAGATTGAAGTCAGGAGGATAAGGAGACAACAGGGGATGAAATAGTTGGATGGCATCACTGACTCAATGGACATGAGTTTGAGCAAGCTTTGGGAGTTGGTGATGGACAGGGAAGCCTGGCATGCCGCAGTACATGCGTTTGCAAAAAGTTGGACATGACTGAGTTACTGAACTGAGGAGGAGAAGGGGACAACAGAGGATTACATATTTGGATGGCATCATTGAGTCAGTGGACATGAATTGAGTACACTCTTGGTGATAGTGAAGGATATGAAAGCCTGGCCTGCCAATGCAGGAAGACGTGGTTTAAATCCCTGGGTCTGGAAGATTCCCTGGTGGCAGAAATGGCAACCCATCACAGTATTCATGCCTTGAGAATTCCATGGACAGAGGATCCTAGCAGGCTACAGTCCATTGGGTTGCAAAGAGTAGGACACAACTGAGTGACAGAACAATAACAGCAACAACTATACACATATTACAAAAATGTGATATAATTTTTGTTTATTAGTTTGTTTTTTCTACTCTGAGTTCTTCAGCAACTATTTGTAGTTTCTCTGTAAATCTTTCTTGGTTGAATATAGGAATTATATAATAAAATAGGGTAAGAAGTTATGTTTTACAGTTGGTACTAAGAGGAAACAGAAGCAAAGGCTACAGATTATGGTTTGGATATTCTCCATTATCCTGACAGTAAATTTGCTTTTCATTTGGATGTTACTTTCTTTCAGAAGAGTTTGATGCATTTTAAGTTGATGCGGTAGTGCATGTTATTAAAGCCAGGAATCATAAATTATTCCTTAAATCATCGAGTCTTGGGAAAATAGAAATTCAATGAATCACAAACCATTTGAGCACTGACTTAGCTTCTGCACAACCTTATGCTGGTTGGCTACACAACCTTTTGGCTCCAGCAGGTCTGCATACTTTCTAATTTGCTTGAAAACTGCGTGAAAATATTCCCATGGCCCTCTTGTAAAATATGACAGCCTGACATTTCCTTTAATTACAAGACCTGATCTGTTTAATAGCACAAAATTGGCCTCCAACTTGACAGGCCTTCCCTTCAAAAATCGATGGTTAGACTCTAGGGCACCAGCTTGGTCATCAAGATCAATATCAGAAAAAAATATAGCTTGTCAGGACCTCTCAGCCTTTCATTGATTCAAATGGGCAGCAGCTCACAGATTGAATAATAATATTAGAGCTCTGATCCAACAAACAGAAGCCTCTTGCACTAATTTCAGTATAGGCAGATGAATCTGTGATAAATGATAGAAGCATAATATAGTTATCCCAGTACTGTAGCTAGATAAAGCTGAATATTTTCAGAGAGAAAACATATATATAGATATACATAGAGAGAGAGAGAGAGAGAATATATTTCTTTAGATTTTTCATTAAGTGAACAAAATAACAAAAGTCTCATTAGAAATAAAACAAAATAAAAAAACACTAAAGAGTCATCTTGGAATTTCCAGAGTCAAAGGGAAATTAACATGAAAACAAAAGAAAAAAATTAAGAAAAAAATAATTTGTTATTTTCACTTCAACTACTTTTATTTAAATGAAAATGTGCTAAAGTTTTAGAAAGGATATTTAACTAGAAGTCAGTTTTCTTTAGTTCTAGTGCTGGATAATTATATTGTTACATAACTAAGTTAACTTTATATTTCACTAGTAATCGAAATAAGTCAGTATATTTGTTTTATTTTCATTTCTAATTTGAATGCTAATAGAAGGTTTGAATGCAGGTCACAGCAATGCGGAAGGAGAAATTAAATCATACTCATAAGGATATTACATTTTACTACAAGGAAGTACAAAAAAATTGAGAAACAAGGGTTTATGATTTCTTAATACTTTCAAATTTTAAGGATTTTGTACTAAACATTACACTTATAAATATTTAAGTTGGTAAGTTCTGTTATGTGTATTCTACCACAATTAAAACTTTTTTAAATATACAAAAGTTTTTTTTAAGTTTTTGTTGATTTTATATTAAAGGATATAGGAGTGCATATAAACTATTCATAGTGTAGAAAAATAATGAAACCCAGCAGGGCCCTTTAGTGCCCTCTCAGGCATAAAAACCTTTCTATGTCCCTTTTTCTTGTTTATAGGAGGAAAAAACTCAGCTTTCTAGACCTACTCTGAGTTCCAAAGGCCAGATTCAAAGAGTTACTATTCAGGAGAGTGAGGGAATGCAGAAAGAAACAATAGTGCACCCATGGGGCCTGGTCTTGTTCCTCCTGGGGTGGGGAAGGGAGGGGAGCACAGCTTGATTGGAATCTCTGAGTTATACCAGAACTGAGAAGGCAATGGCACCCCACTCCAGTACTCTTGCCTGGAAAATCCCATGGACGGAGGAGCCTGGTAGGCTGCAGTCCGTGGGGTCGCTAAGAGTCGGACAAGACTGAGCGACTTCCCTTTCACTTTTCACTTTCATGCACTGGAGAAGGAATGGCAACCCACTCCAGTGTTCTTGCCTGGAGAATCCCAGGGACGGTGGAGCCTGATGGGCTGCCATCTATGGGGTCGCACAGAGTCGGACACGACTGAAGCGACTTAGCAGCAGCAGCAGCAGCAGCAGCAAGGCTCCCATCCAGGTGGAGGATGGTAACTTCTAGCTGAGCACAAGCAGTGAACCGAATGCTGGTTGAAAGCAGAAGCTTGGTAACTGAGACTCTCCTAACAATGCTGTTAGCTCACAACCAACCAATCAGAGGAGGGATACCCACCCTAAAAGCCCTCCCCACAAATTTTGCCTATAAAAATTTCTTCCTGAAACCCATCAGAGAGTTCGGGCCTTTGAAGCATGAACTATCCATTCTCTTTGCTTGGGCCTGCAATAACTAAACCTTTCTCTGTCTAAAGTCTGACATTTGAGATTATTTGACCTCAGGACTAGTTGGGCACAGGAACTTGGGTTCAACAACAGTAACTTGGAAACATTTTTATATTTCTAATTACTACACTAACAATGATATTTATTTATGGTAGTTACTTTACTTTCTTTACTTCATTTAAATATCTCATATATACAGGTTTATCTTATATTCATACACTTCCTATTTTTACCTTCTTTTTATATCCATTACCTCACTTCTTTTATGGATGCACAACAACTATAAAAGCTATTACTTTATAAATAAGAAAACTGAAACTAATATTTAATGAGTAAATCACTCAGTGTCCAAAGGTAACAGTCACCATAGCTTGGATTTAAAATCATTTATCGGATAGTTAAATTCAACTTTTCTACTGTTATCCAAAGCTCAATATTACGCTGTTTATTTTTAAAACTTAAGGTATTGTTTTTTCCCTGTAACTTAAGTTACATAGTTTCCTAGAAAACAATGTGGTTGCTTTGGACAAAATTTCAACATTTAAAAATGGTATGAACTTTCAGCTATTTTAAAATAACTCTTCTATCAAAGATAAAACCATTTCAAGCAAACAACAACAATCATTTCCTATTTAGAAAGCTAAAATGGTAATGCTGACTACTACAAACATTGCTACAAATTTTAAATTTACCACTTCATTTTACAGAAAGGAAAATGCTTTTCTCAGTTGTTTGGAAGGCTACATATGTAGAAATAAAGGTAAGTCATTTTTATTAAATCACCAATGAAAACTTGGCCTAGAATTATTTCCCTGTTTACATAAATTTTAGGCATCCATAACCAAGAAAAGGTATGAAGTCACAAAATCTTTTGGTTTCATTTAATTAGAACTTCACAGACTGCCAACTTTTGATGTGTGTGAAAGCCTACCAGATGTTATTGAGTGTCTCCTATGTTAGGAAAAAATATGAGAAATAGAGACTACCTGCTTTCTTAGAACACTTTAAACTGTACTGAGAAATATATTTACATATTCATCTATTTTTATTTCATAATTCATTCCGAGAGACAAAGCCTTGTTAAGGCAGTGTTCTGGTCCCATGTTTCATTTTGTTTTTGTCTGAAGGTAACAGTTTCATTTCTACTAGAGTCATGTACTTTTTCATTCTGAAATGGTAATTGCTGAAATCATCTCTTGAAGCAAACCCCAGCGCTATTTTTAAAACTGTCTTTACTTTAGGGTTATTGGTTAGACATGGGAAAATAAAATAACATCTAAAAAATTATTAACCTATCAGTGGGCCAATGGATAGATCGATTAGCAACCATTAATGAGCATAACGTTTTCTTTCTTTTCCTTACCAAGACCACAGAATAGTATTTAAATTATTTTCAGAATGGAGGATTTCTTTTTGCAGAGGGTGCAGGGAGTTTGGAATTTGTCCTAAACTGTTTATTTAAAGATATGTGAACCTCTTTGTACTCTCAACTGGTAAAATAAGGCAAACTGAGTTATACAGGAATTATTTTAATCAGTCCTTTCCTTGTACAAAATGTACTAGGAAAATAAGGCTTTTTGATGGAAGAGCTGGAGGTAACAAGAGGTAACTGTGTCATACTGGACTCTTCAAGGTAGACTTGGTCTGGGAAGATCAATTCATACAACTCTTGATAAAATCATTAGGTTATTGGGGTTAGGGCAAACAATGAGAGAGGTCCTGGGTGAAGAAAATTCAGGCAATTCAAAGACAAACTTAATTTCTATCACAAACCTCTTAGGCTCAGTTTTGCTCTCTTTATCCCTTATCTCAAATCAAGACACTTGATTTAGCTCTAAATCATTTTAGATGTTGTGATTTTCAAGGTATAAGGTACTTGGAGAAAGGAGACTTTATCTCTGTTGATATAGGCATTAAACTGAAAGAAGCATCTGGGCAAATAAGCTCTGAAGGTTGTGTTTAGAAGAAGGGTTTTTCTGTATTAAGCCACTTAAAGGTATGAGCAAATATGCCATTCACTAGTATGGTGTTATGATAGACCAAAGTTACCTTTCAAAAAGGAAAATAATCAGATGGGGATAAGTTGATGTCCTAATCCTCAATATAGTCACCTTGTTATATTTTTCAAAGATAACTAGTAGAAATTCTGATACAGTCATTTAGGAGATGCTTTCCATTCCCAGAATGTTAACGTTAGTATTGATGAGTACTTGCTGAAGCACTTTGAACAAAGATTACTAGAAGGATGATAGCCCTGAAGTTTTCCAGCTAAAGAAAGTGGAGGGCACAATTGGCATTTAGTACCATGCAACTGAACTAAAGAGATGGCACTTTGGGTCAGCATTTTCTATGCTTTCCTCCAGTTTTAATCTCAAGTGTGATTTCCAATCTTTTGTAGGTCACAAGGTAGATATAATTATGCTGCTACATAATCATTTGTTCCAATTTGTATTAAATTGCTTTGAAGATAAATGTGTTTCAAATTTGTAATACTAATTGATATCTGTACAGTTGCCCACTATTTAAAGTCATGTGTTCTAATTCTAAGTTTAGTATTTTATAACACTGTTTACTCAGGACATTTTATAAATGTGTATAAATGAGTCTAGTGCTTATAAAAGTTATGAGCATACCAGTTTATTTGAACATACATAACTGGAGAAGGCAATGGCACCCCACTCCAGTACTCTTGCCAGGAGAATCCCATGGATGGAGGAGCCTGGTGGGCTGCAGTCCATGGGGTCGCTGGGAGTCAGACACGACTGAGCAACTTCACTTTCACTTTTCACTTTCACGCATTGGAGAAGGAAATGGCAACCCACTCCAGTGTTCTTGCCTGGAGAGTCCCAGGGACGGCAGAGCCCGGTGGGCTGCTGTCTATGGCGTCACACAGAGTTGGACACGAATGAAGTGACTTAGCTTAGCTTATACAGTATAACATTAAAAAATTTTTATGATTAATTCTCTTCTAAGCATACAGACAGTAATATAAGGTTAATATGCTGCTGATGAATAAATAAATAAATGCATAAAGTATATGATTCTTGTTGCTGAAAAAATTAGAATAATGAATAAATATTAAAATATTGTTTATGTAAATTTTATGTTTTATTGCTTGAGAGCTATGAAACATCCTGACAACTGTTATTTTATGTAATTTAATACACACACACGCACATAGTTATATTCAGATATTGTATGTATCTTTATTTTACATCTATGTACCTGTGCATATAGGAATCTATAGGTTTCCATCATCTCAAAGCATTCCCATGAAGTCTTTATAAGCCAAAAATGGCATAAAGCAAGGATGAAATTATCTAAAGAAACATATTCCTAAGGGATGCATAAAGTAAATGGAGATAAAGTATAGATACTTATAAACACACTTCTGAGATGCTAAGTGGATCCTGGGAAGAATCTTGACATTGATACTCTTGTTTCTTGAAGTGGATTCTCCTCTATAATGAATGAACACTATTTTCATTTTTGTCTTTTTTTGTAAAAGCTAAAATTCTCTTGGCATTTGTCTCAGTTAGGTGAAACAATTACTAATGTAGAGACTTTGTAAAAGTGAAGTGGTATCAAGTGAACCTTTGAGAATCAGAGAATACCACTATACAGTGTTACATACATATTTCAACAATTATAAATCAAATATAACTATATTATAAAAATATTAAATAAGAAATTTGCATTTATTTGAATTATAATGGCATTCACAGGGAAATTCATTCTCAACTTCACAGATATGAATATTCCTATTTGAAAATCACAATGCATTCCAGGGCACCACTTCATATTGAGAAATTTCTAAAAACCAGAATTTTCTTAACATTTTTTGGTACATTTCTCAAATATAGGATTATTAAATTTTTTTTAAAAAATTATTGAAATATATTTCACATAACATAATATCCATCAATTTGTTAAGGATGGGGAGCATGTGTATTTATTTAGAAAAAAATTAAAAAAAAAATAAATAAAGTGTATAGCAAGTATCCTACATATGAACAAGTTCTATTTTGAAAGCACATTTGTAGGTCCAATTTTTTTTTCACCTAGGTACCAAACTAACATAATTGGCTATATAGTACTGTACTGTAATAGGTTTATTATATTTTTTCACACAAATAATACATAGAAAACAAACAAAAAATAAAGAAAACATTTTTATTCTTACAATACAGGACCTTGAAAAGTACAATAGTACAGCACAACAGCTGACACTTCTTAGTAGTATCAGCTACAACACCTCCACTTTTATGATTCCTTACAGATATTCCATGCTTTTCATAAAGATACTATGTTACTCTACACTACACAGTACTATACAGGAAAGTACACAAAAGTACAACCACTTATAGAGGACACCTGCATATGACGATGTGTGCTGGTCATGTGAATTAACTTATGTGACTGGATTTGCAAACACATGCTCACATCTTTGGAAGTTTGCAACTTGAAGGTTCATATGCAGGGGGCTTACTGTATAGTTCAGCCATTTGTAGTATATTGACTGAGCTGTGCAACAAAAACTAATTTAAGAGACTTCACTGCTTCAGAAAGAAATACTATATCATTTAGCATTCACTTTCCATTCCCTCCTGTATTTTATTATATTTTTATTTCTATAAGATCAGAAATGCTTTGTCTCCTTTCATTCATTATTTCATTAAACTGAGCCCTATACTTTTGCCTTGGCTCTAGGTAACTTTGGCTATTTTGATGACCTTTTCCAAGATCTAACTTTTGGTGTCATTGACTTTATTACTTTTATATTCCCCATTTGATTTTTAATCTCAAGTATTTGTCATTTATTTCCTTCTGCTTACTTTGAATTTGTATTGTGTTCTTTTCTAGTCTCTTAAGGAAGAAACATGGATTAGTAATTCAAGATGCTGCATCTTTTTTAATATAGGTATGTATAGTTATAAATTTTCCACTGATGACTGCTATGATTGTATCTTATAAGTTTGATGTGTTATATTTTTCTTTTAATTCATTTCAAAGTATTTTTTAAATACCATTCTCTTCCCCCCAGTTTTGGCACAAAGGTTTTTTTAGGAATGTGCTGATTATTTTGATGTATTTGTGAATTCTTTAAATTTTTCTTTTCCTATTGATTCCAAACTTAATTACACTGTATTTGCAATCATACTTTGCATGCTTCCAATCTTTTTAAATTTATTGAGAATTCCCTTATGATTATAAAGTGGAAGTGAGAAATAGATTTAAGGGCCTAGATCTGATAGATAGAGTGCCTGATGAACTATGGAATGAGGTTCGTGACACTGTACAGGAGACAGTGATCAAGACCATCCCCATGGAAAAGAAATGCAAAAAAGGAAAATGGCTGCCTGGGGAGGTCTTACAAATAGCTGTGAAAAGAAGAGAAGTGAAAAGCAAAGAGAAAAGGAAAGATATAAACATCTGAATGAAGAGTTCCAAAGAATAACAAGAAGAGATACAAAAGCCCTCTTCAGCGATCAATGCAAAGAAATAGAGGAAAACAACAGAAAGGGAAAGATTAGGAATCTCTTCAAGAAATCGGAGATACCAAAGGAATACTTCATGCAAAGATGGGCTTGATAAAGGACAGAAATGGTATGGATCTAACAGAAGCAGAAGATATTAAGAAGAGATGGAAAGAATACACAGAAGAACTGTACAAAAAAGATCTTCACGACCAGATAATCATGATGGTGTGATCACTGACCTAGAGACAGACATCCTGGAATGTGAAATCAAGTGGGCCTTAGAAAGCATCACTACGAACAAAGCTAGTGGAGGTGATGGAATTCCAGTTGAGCTATTCCAAATCCTGAAAGATGATGCTGTGAAAGTGCTACACTCAATATGCCAGCAAATTTGGAAAACTCAGTAGTGGCCACAGGATTGGAAAAGGTCAGTTTTCATTCCAATCCCAGAGAAAGGCAATGCCAAAGAATGCTCAAACTACCACACAATTGCACTCATCTCACACGCTAGTAAAGTACTGCTCAAATTCTCCAAGTCAGGCTTCAGCAATATGTGAACCGTGAACTTCCTGATGTTCAAGCTGCTTTTAGAAAAGGCAGAGGAACCAGAGATCAAATTGCCAACATCCACTGCATCATGGAAAAAGCAAGAGATTTCCAGAAAAACATGTCTTTGTGCTTTATTGACTATGCCAAAGCCTTTGACTGTGTGGCTCACAATAAACTGTGGAAAATTATGAAAGAGATGGGAATACCAGACCACCTGATTTTCCTCTTGAGAAATTTGTATGCAGGTCAGGAAGTAACAGTTACAACTGAACATGGAACAACAGACTGGTTCCAAATAGGAAAGGAGTTTGTCAAGGCTGTATTTGTCACCCTGTTTATTTAACTTATATGCAGAGTACATCATGAGAAACGCTGGACTGGAAGAAACACAAGCTGGAAGCAAGATTGCCGGGAGAAATATCAATAACCTCAGATATGCAGATGACACCACCCTTATGGCAGAAAGTGAACAGGAACTAAAGAGCCTCTTGATGAAGGTGAAAGTGGAGAGTGAAAAAGTTGGCTTAAAGTTCAACATTCAGAAAATGAAGATCATGGCATCTGGTCCCATCACTTCATGGGAAATAGATGGGGAAACAGTGGAAACAGTGTCAGACTTTATTTTTCTGGGCTCCAAAATCACTACAGATGGTGACTGCAGCCATGAAATTAAAAGACACTTACTCCTTGGAAGGAAAGTTATGACCAACCTAGATAGCATATTCAAAAGCAGAGACATTAGTTTGCCAACAAAGGTTCGTCTAGTCAAGGCTATGGTTTTTCCTGTGGCCATGAATGGATGTGAGAGTTGGACTGTGAAGAAGGCTGAGTGCCGAAGAGTTGATGCTTTTGAACTGTGGTGTTGGAGAAGACTCTTGAGAGTCCCTTGGACTGCAAGGGGACCCAACCAGTCCATTCTGAAGGAGATCAGCCCTGGGATTTCTTTGGAAGGAATGATGCTAAAGCTGAAACTCCAGTACCTTGGCCACCTCATGTGAAGAGTTGACTCATTGGAAAAGACTCTGATGCTGGGAGGGATTGAGGGCAAGAGGAGAAGGGGACAACAGAGGATGAGTTGGCTGGATGGCATCACTGACTCGATGGACGTGAGTCTCAGTGAACTCCGGGAGTTGGTGATGGACAGGGAGGCCTGGCGTGCTGCACTTCATGGGGTCGCAAAGAGTTAGACACGGCTGAGTGACTGATCTGATCTGGTCTGATCTGAGAATTATTTTGTGGCTTGGTTTATGTTTCATTCATGAGAGTGTTCCATGGCCATTGGAGGAAATATATATGCTATGCTATGCTAAGTCACTTCAGTCATGTCCGACTCTGTGTGACCCCATAGATGGTAGCCCACCAGGCTCCCCCGTGCCTGGGATTCTCCAGGCAAGAATACTGGAGTTGGTTGCCATTTTCTTCTCCAATGCATGAAAGTGAAAAGTGAAAGTGAAGTCACCTAGTTGTGTCCGACTATTAGCGACCCCATGGACTGTAGCTTACCAGGCTCCTCCATCCATGGGGTTTTCCAGGCAAGAATACTGGAGTGGGTTGCCATTTCCTTCTCCAGAAGATCTTCCCAACCCAGGGATTGAACCCAGGTCTCCCACATGGTAGGCATTGTAGGAAAATGCTTTACCATTTGAGTGACCTGGGAAGGTCTATCTATCTATCTATATATATTTATATTTATATATATTTACATATATATATATATATTTCTGTTGTTGGGTGGAGTATTATGTAGATATTTGTCTATTCTAGTTAGTTATAGTAATGACCAAGTTTTCAACTTTTTGCTTTTATTTTGCATAAATCTATGTATTATTGAAACTAGGGTTTAAAGTCTCTAACTATTACTGTTAAATTGTCTCTTTCTCCCTTTGGTTCTTCGGTGCTCAATATAGAGCCTTGATATACTCCTTTCCCAAATTGGAACCAGTCTGTGGTTCCATGTTCACTTCTAACTGTTGCTTCTTGACCTCCACACAGATTTCTCAGGAGGCAGGTCAGATGGTCTGGTATTCCCATCTCTTGAAGAATTTTCCACAATTTGTTGTGATCTACACAGTCAAAGGCTTTGGCGTAGTCAATAAAGTAGAAATAAATGTTTTTTCAGGAATTCTCTTGAATTCTCTATGATCCAAAGGATGTTAGCAATTTGATCTCTGGTTCATCTCGCTTTTCTAAATCCAGCTTGAACATCTCAAAGTTCACATAATGTTTGATGAAGAATTGATGCTTCTGAACTGTGGTGTTGGAAAAGAATCTTGTAAGTCCCTTGGACTGCAAGGGCATCAAACCAGTCCATCCTAAAGGAAGTCAGTCCTGAATATTCATTGGAAGGACTGATACTGAAGCTGAAACTCCAATACTCTGGCCACTGATGTGAAGAACTGACTCATTGCAAAAGACCCTGATGCTTGGAAAGATTGAAGGCAAGAGGAAAAAGGGGCAACAGAGCATGAGATGGCTGGATGATATCACCTACTTGATGGACATGAGTTTGAGAAAACTCTGGGAGTTGGTGATGGACAAGGAAGCCTGACATGCTGCAGTCCGTGCAATCCCAAAGAGTCAGACATGACCGAGTGACTGAACTGACCCTTTGGTTATAGTTTTTGTTTCATGTGTTTTGGGGCTCTTCTGTTAATTGCAATAATATTTGTAATCATATTTTCCTGATGGATTTGTGCTATTTTTATTACTAAATGCCCCCTTTTGTCTCTAGCAAAATATTTTGTCCTATAGTCTGTTAGTCTCATATTAACATAGGTACTCCAACTTTCTTTTGGTTTTATCTACATGGAATATCTTTCCACCTCATTTTATTTTCAGTCCCACTTGTGTTTTTACATATGTCTCTTGTAAGCAGCATATTGTTAGACTTAAGATTTCTGTCATTTTTTTAATCTATTATCTCAATTTCTGCTTTTTGGAGTATTTAAATCATTCACATTTAATGTGATTTACTACTAAGGTTGAGTTTGAATCTGACGTATATCATTTTTTTCCTATGGGTTTTATGTCTTTTTCCCTCTGTTACTTGATTCTTGTCTGTTTTTGTGTCAAATACACACACACACACTCACACACACACACACATTCAAATGATCTTAGTAAAAAAAGAAATGTCTCTGCTTCTTAATTTATGAAACTAATGAGTTCCCCAAAAGGGATACAAAAATGAATTTCCCAAAGTGAACCTTATTTTTTACTTAATAAATAAACTGCTGCTTTAAACATACTTTTACTATTTTAAATAAGAACTTGCAGTGTAATTGTAACTTCCCATACGTCCAAAATGCCACTACATTCCTATGTATCTATTTAACAAATTTTAAAGTTCTTTGAGTTTTCTTAGAGTGGGGCATATTCATTCAAAAGTGTTGTTTATCATCTAACTTTTGAACTTGATGAATATGTTTATTACTTCATTGCGGTGATGGCATCACAGGTATATGCACATGTCCAAATTCATCAAATTGCATACCTTAAATGTGTGCTATTTTTACATATTTATGCCTCAATAAAGCTGTAACATACAATAAAATGTCATTTACCATTCAGTTTAGTTCAACAACCACTTATTAAGGATTTGTTAGAAGTAAGAAGAATATACAGTGTAGGTGATGAATAGATTCAAGAGACACTAGTAAACAGAGTACCTGTAGAACTGTGAATAGACATCCGTAATATTGTACAGGGGCAGCAAACAAAACTATTACAAAGAAAAAGAAATGTGAGAAGGCAAAGTGGTTGTCTGAGGAGGCTTTAAAAATAGCTGAAGAGAGGTGAAAAGGGAAAAGCAAAGGAGAATGGGAATGGTACAACCAACTAAATGCAGAGTTCCAGAGAATAGCAAGCAGAGACAAAAGGCCTTCTTCAATGAAACACGGAAAGAAATAGAGGAAAAGAAAAGAAAGGGTAAGGCTAGAGATCTATTCAAGAAAGTTGGAAATATAGGAGGAACATTTCATCCAAAAATGGGCACAATAAACAATGGAAATGGTAAAAATCGAATAGAAGCAGATGAGATCAAGAAGAGATGGAAAGAATACACAGAATAACTGTACAAAATAAGACCTTAATGACCTGAATAACCATGACCGTGTAGTGTTTCACTCAGAGCTAGACATTCTGGACTGTGAAGTCAAGTGGAACTTAGGAAGCACTGCTGCCAGTAAAGCTTATGGAGGTAATGGAATTCCAGCTGTACTATTTAAAATCCTAAAAGATGATGCTATTAAAGTGCTGCACTCAATTTGTCAGCAAATTTGAAAAAGTCAGCAGTGGCCACAGGACTGGAAAATGTTAATCCTCATCTCAACACCCAAGAAGGGAAGTACTAAAGACTGTTCAAACCACCAGATAATTGCACTCATGTTCCAAGCTAGTAATGTTATGCTAAAAATCCTCCAAGCTAGGCTTCAGCAATACATGAACTAAGAACTTTCAGCTATGTTTAGAAAAGGCAGAGGAACCAGAGATAAAATTGCCAACTATCATTGAGAAAGCAAGGGAATTCCACAAAACATCTGCCTCTCCTTCATTCATTATGCTAAAGCCTTTGACTGTGTGGATCATAATAAACTGTGGAAAACTCTTTAAGAGATGAGAATACCAGACCATCTTACCTGCTTCCTGAGAAACCTGTATGTGGGTCAAGAAGCAGCAGCTAGAACCCTGTATGGAACAACTGACTGGTTCAAAATTGAGAAAGCAGTATGACAAGGCTATTTATTACCATCCTGTTTATTTAACTTACACACTGAATACATCATGCAAAATGTCTGGCTGGATGAGTTACAAGCTGGAATCAAGATACACGGGATAAATACCAACAACCCAACCTCAGGTATGCAGATGATAAAACTATAAGGACAGAAAGCTAAGAGGAACTAAAAAGCCTCTTGACAAGGGTGAAGGAGGAGAGTGAAAGGGCTGGCTTAAAATTCAATATGAAGAAAACTAAGATCATGACATCCAGTCCCATCATTTCATGGCAAACAGATGGGGAAAAGGTGGAAGCAATGACAGATTTCATCTTCCTGGGCTCTAAACTCACTGCAGATGGTGACTGAAGTCATGAAATTAGAAAATGTTTCCTTCTTGGCAGGAAAGCTATGACAAACCTAGACAGTGTGTTGAAAAGCAAAGACATCACTTTGCCAACAAAAGTCTGTATAGTCAAGGCTATTTTCCAGTTGTCATGTATGGATGTGAGAGCTGGACAATAAAGAATGTAGAGCACCGAAGAAGTGATGCTTTTAAACTATGGTCCTGGAGAAAACTCTTGAGAGTCTCTTGGACAGCAAGGAGATCATACCAGTCAATCTTAAAGGGAATCAATCCTGAATACTCTTTAGAAGGACGGATGCTGAAGCTGAAGCTGCAATACTCTGGCCACCTATTTGAACAGCTGACTTATTGGAAAAGACCCTATGCTGGCAAAGATTGAAGGCAGGAGGAGAAGAGGGCGACAGAGGATGAGATGTTTGGATGGCATCACTGATTCAGTGGACATGAACCTAGGCAAACTCTGGGTGATGGTAAGGGACAGAGAATCCTGGCGTGCTGTGGTCCATGGGGTCATGAAGAGTGGAACATGACTTTGCAACTGAACAACAAAGAAGGAAGCAAGCAGGGAGCATGAAGTATCACGCAGGTAGATTTAAAGTCTTTTGTCTGATAAATCCAAAATCTGTACAGTCTCATGTACATTTTCTATTAGCTGCACTTTATTTTTCTGTGCATTGCGACAAATTTTCCTCCTTGTATTGAAAACTGGACGTTTTCTTTTTTTTTAATTTTATTTTTAAACTTTACCATATTGTATTAGTTTTGCCAAATATCGAAATGGATCTGCCACAGGTATATATGTGTTCCCCATCCTGAACCCTCCTCCCTCCCCATACCATCCCTCTGGGTCGTCCCAGTGCACCAGCCCCAAGCATCCAGTATCGTGCATCGAACCTGGACTGGCATACTCGTTTCATACATGATATTATACATGTTTCAATGCCATTCTCCCAAATATAACCACCCTCTCCCTCTCCCACAGAGTCCATAAGACTGTTCTATATATCAGTGTTTCTTTTGCTGTCTCGTACACAGGGTTATTGTCACCATCTTTCTAAATTCCATATATATGCGTTAGCATACTGTATTGGTGTTTTTCTTTCTGGCTTACTTCACTCTGTATAATAGGCTCCAGTTTCATCCACCTCATTAGAACTGATTCAAATGTATTTTTTTTAATTTTATTTTATTTTTAAAATTTACATAATTGTATTAGTTTGGCCAATACAAATGTATTTTTTTTTTAATGGCTGAGTAATACTCCATTGTGTATATGTACCATAGCTTTCTTATCCATTCATCTGCTGATGGACATCTAGGTTGCTTCCATGTCCTGGCTATTATAAACAGTGCTGCGATGAACACTGGGGTACACGTGTCTCTTTCCCTTCTGGTTTCCTCAGTGTGTACGCCCAGCAGTGGGATTGCTGGATCATAAGGCAGTTCTATTTCCAGTTTTTTAAGGAATCTCTACACTGTTCTCCATAGTGGCTGTACTAGTTTGCATTCCCACCAACAGTGTAAGAGGGTTCCCTTTTCTCCACACCCTCTCCAGCATTTATTATTTGTAGACTTTTGGATCGCAGCCATTCTGACTGGCGTGAAATGGTACCTCATAGTGGTTTTGATTTGCATTTCTCTGATAATGAGTGATGTTGAGCATCTTTTCATGTGTTTGTTAGACATCTGTATGTCTTCTTTGGAGAAATGTCTATTGAGTTCTTTGGCCCATTTTTTGATTGGGTCATTTATTTTTCTGGAGTTGAATCATATGTTATAACAACTTTGGTATCCAACTCCTCTTTCTAAGGTTTCTTGTGATGTTTTGTTTTGATTTTGGGAGTGGGTCATTGTGTTTTTATTTGTACTGTTTATTCTAGCACTTTCTTGGAATAATTGCTGTGGATTCTGTTGTCTGTAACGTATAACCATAGAGTTTTCTGCTACTCTGCTATTTTTTAAACTTATTGTGCTTTATTAGTTTAAACTGACTTTATAAAGTCCAATATTGGGTTAGTATAATTTTTTAGCTAATGACTGGTCAGAAGATTTCCTAGATGTCTTGTATGTACATCTTCCACTCTTTGTTAGTGTCATCAATTTATAAGACAGACTTTGAATTTATCTCTTGCTTGCTTAGGACCTCTAAGTTCTGCCAGAGTTTAAGGACTGGTGCCTTTTCCCTCCCAGATACTTTTAGGGCATATACACAGCTTTGAGCACGTATCAAGCTTTTTTTATAAATACAGAAATATGTGGAAAATTTTCAGATTTTCCTGTGGTAGTCTTATTTTCTGGGATTATCTTTAAATTCCTAGAAGGGTTTTGGTTTATACTAACTGAAATTTAAGAAAAAGAAAGAAAGAAAGAAAAAATTAAAGAAAAAGAAAGAAAAATTTAAGAAAAAGAAAGAAAGAAAGAAAAAAAAAAAAAAAAAACAATTCCAGTTAATTGTCAACCTTTCATTGATAGCAAAGCAGCAATATTAAGGGATGTTTCCCAGACACTAAGGACTGGCCAGAGTGTGCATGTGTGTGCTAAGAGTAAAGGAGTAATCTGTGAAACTGGGAGTGATGAACTGGGACTCCATGGGCCATCCCCATGGAGTCTTAATAGAGGGGAGAGGGCAGAGCCTCAGAGGGGCTGGGATCAGGAGAAAAGTCCTCAGAGGCTATGTTGAGCTCAACTCTCAGGAATAGCAGTTGCTTTAGGTTCAGGAGGCTTCACTTGCTGTGGTGGATTTTCAGGAGGGGCTATAAACCATGGGAATGTCCTCAGATGGACTCAGGTCATCCATGTACAGGAGAAGGTGACATGAAAGTCCATAGAGTAGACACGGCAGTGATTGTATGCTCCAGGATGGAGAAGAGCAGCAGCAGCACCAAGAGACTCTTCTGGGGCACTTGGGCACACCTGCTGCCAGCAGCCAGTCCCACTGCCAAAGCCCAGCCTCCAAGGCACACAGGGAGCTGACCAGTTTCAGCCCTATGCTGACCTTCATTCTAGACTTGTGCAATTTGTCTTCACAGTTAGGATGGCTGCTCCTGAAATGAAGAAAAGCAATCCTCTGGCCAGGGGTTACCAGATAAGTGTTTGAAAAATCCACAAAGTTCAGGGCAGCAGCTAGAATATCCCCACGGCCAACATGAATCAAGCCAGTAATGATCAGCAGGGATCCCACAGTGGTTGACTATCCCTTGAAGAAGAGCTTCTGCTGGCTGAGATGGGCACTATCCAGGGGCTTGGGCTGTGAAAATGGCTCCTCTGGGCTTTGCAATGCACCCTTGGGATTTCGGGGGAGGGACCATCACTGACTGTTGCTCCTGCCTTGTTATCACTCCACTGACAAGCTGATTTCTGAAGGCAGATGGCCTGTGGCCTGGGCTGCTGCAAACTTGCTGAAGGGAGTTGGAGTCCTGGTCTAGGCCAGATCACAGCCTTAGGCATTGGGAGATGCTGCCAGCAGTTTGCTAAGTTTCAGTAATGCATTTGAAGTAGGTTTCTCCTATAACAGTGGAACTCAAGTCAAACCAAACAGTCACCATTCTTTGAGAATGGAGATTTCCCAGAGAAATGCAAGTTTACAGAAATACTGACTATGCTGTACAGATAGGGTTTTTCACAGACTTCTGAACATGATTACATCTCTCTCATCATTTGCAGTGCTTCTGGCTTTTGGTTACTGAACTTTCAGCTGGAAAGGGAGGAGAGACGGGATAGCCTTGAACCTGACGCATCACAGACCTCTCACTGTGTTACGGAGGTTATGTAGCTTCTCCTGGGTCTTCAGTTAGTTCTGTAGCTTTGACTAGCTGCCAGAATTCTGAATTGGTTGATTTCCCCCATATTTTCACTGCTTTGTTGACAAGAGTCACTGAGATCCACAGTCCAGTATTCCAGAATACAATGTCAGAACCTCTGTTTTGAACTGTCACTCTAAAGTCAATAGCTCTTATCCTAATAATAATCATTTCAGGCAATTTTTCTTTCTTTTGAGATGTCAACAACCTATTTGGTACCTCTTGAAACATGTTGTTATTCCTCCTCCTAGTTGTGGATAAGTAGTTTATCTCTTTATAAGTAGTTTATCTCTTTATTTTCACCACCAGCCCATCCCCCATCTTCAGCTCTTTTCTTTAATTCCTTACTCACAGGTGCTCTATTTTTCTTTGATTTCACTAGTAAATCCCTCTTCCCTTTGTCTTCCAGATTTAGTCTTACATTGATCCACTACATTTTCACCTTTCACTGATTACTACCTTTCAATGGTTCTGCCTAATAAGTATCGATTAACTGTGGCAAGTCTGTTTTTAACCTTGCAGTCTTTCATAAATTTTTCTCTTCTGTGTATAGTATCACTTTGCCCTTTTACTTCTATTAATTGAGATGCTCATGACTATGCAAATTATTCTTTTCTTTTTGCCAAAGTGTCAACCCTATAGAAATGATAAATTACACTAGGACTATTTTCACCAACCTTTTAAATTTATGAGTCTGACATTTCTGGAAGTACTTTTCTCCTCATATTACTAAATGTACTAACAATGGTAGTTATCCATCAGATTTTCTGGCTCAAACACTGTAATGGTTTTAAAAGCAACAGTAGCATTGATCCACTTTGCAAAATCACAGCATGATTCAGAATTTAAGTACTGCCACTTATTTGCATTCTTTCTTCTCACCTACCTTTTTCTTTATATGAGTAAGTCTTCAGAACAGATGGTGGAAGATTATCAATAAAAAGTGTTGTTAGCCTCAGTGGGAATCCACTATGCTCAGTCAAAATGTATTGCTTAGCCACCTGCTCATTTATCACATGCAAGACAACATTTTTCTGTTTTAGGCACTTTATAGGAAGATAGCTTTTTTTTTTTTTCTTATGGATTAAAGAACAGAGAAAATATTCAATTTTCTAATAGCGCTTTTACAACATGTAGCCATATAACATGTAGCTATAGTTTACATTAATTGATGACTTTTATTTTAATGATTCTTCTTTTAATTAATCTACTTACTTAAATTTCTCAAGTCTGAAGATTTGTGTTTTTAGAAAGCAAATTTTTGAGAAGTTAAATTAGATCCTAATTTCTAATACATAACAAAAACTTAACCAAAAGTAGTTAGAAGAGACTCAGTAACTGTAAGACATAATATGTTACATCCAATGTGTTAACAATTTAACTGTATGTGTATGGGTTGGACGTTTGTGTCCGCCTCCCAAAATTTTTCAGGTTTAAGCCATAACCACCAATGGGATGATATAGAGATGGGGCCTTTGAGAGATAATTAGGGATACATTAGGTCATGACATGAAGACCTCATGATGGGATTAATGGCATTCTAAGAAAGAAAAATAGAGAGAGATGCCCAAAGCAAAGAAAGGCCCTGGGAGAATATGGTAAGAAGGGACTATCAGCAAGCTCAGATGAGAGCTCTCACTAGGGAACTGAATCAGCAAACATTCTTATATTGACTTTCCAGCCTCCAGAGCTGTGAGAAGGCTATATTTTTATGGCAGAATTAACAAACAAAGACAGTATATTTATTTATAGATCTCATTATTCTACTGTCTTAAAAATATAGTTTACATCCCATTACTGCCAAAATATCATCCTTAATAAAGGTTAAGCAAGAAGTAACTTTTGAAAACCTCCACTCTAAACTCTTCATTAAATAAAAGAAGAAAATTATAACCATAAATGTAATGGATTTATTCAAATATTTTGCTGGAAAACATCCTAGGTTTTAAAAAATTATCTCTCACATATTTATAATATTTTTACTCCACTTTATTACATAAGTTATAGTAACACAATTTTAGACCTATTATTTTTGAAATGTTTTATAGGCAAGAATTAGTGACATATTTGGAAAGAGAGCCATGTTAACTGTATACACAGATCTGCAGATACCAGCTATAAAATAAACTTGATGGCTAGAATATCTTAGATAAAATGCCTATTACATAACAGTTATGCTCTGATAGCAATATCATATGAAATTAGAGGAAATTATCAAAATTCTTAAATTCATAATGAACTTTAATGAAACTACCAAAAGTTAAAGAACATTGCCAAGAAAGCATTTCATCAGTGATTACTATAAGAAGCAGACATATATACATATTATTTACTAAACATAAGAAGGATATATCTAGTAGAGGAGAAACAGTCCTTGAAAAGCCTGTTTGCATCTTTCAGTTCCAGTGATTAAGAAAATACTTTCTGATCTTTTTGGAATTGGAGTCTCACTGTCTCCTATATAAAACATCCAGCAGCTAGAAAAGGAATCCATTTCTTCATTACTCAGTCTCCAGACCCAACATATGATTGAAGTAATACCTCTTTCTATACTGAAAGTGGAATTATTATAAGAAATACCAACTCCGTATTTTTTTTTTTTTTTAATTGCATTACTTCCCGAGCTCTTTGGGGAGGCTACCCATGGTAAGTTTCTGGTAACCTGGTATTGTTTCAGAGCCCAGGTGCTCATCCAGTAATGCGAGACTTTGTCTTTCTGGTCATATATACACATAAATTTTAGTAAAAAGGAAAGATGATCACCTGCTTTATAATTATAAAGACAAACATTTGTATTCAATATCTACTATTTTACAAGGCATTTTCCCTAAATTGTGCAAGTCTCTGTATCTTTACCTTTAAAATAAGAATAATAATAGCTATTTTTCCTGAAATTTTGTAAAGATTAAATAAATTAAATAAGGTTCCTAGCACTCAGTAAGTGCCTAGTAAGTGCGTATTTACATTTTAAACATGAAGGAAAATCATCATGGAAGTATTGAAAAATATCCAGCTCTTCTTTTTTTTTTTTTGGATTGTTGCAGATAGTCACTATGCAATTCTGAGGAAAGGAGTAGTATCATCAAAAAAGGTGATTATAAATGCATCTATATTTTAAAACCACTTAGTAGTGTAATGTCACAAGGAAACTACAATCACCCATATAAGAAAACATAGATACTTAGCCAGGATTACTGCAGCAAAATGAAGCCATACCAGTCATAACCATGATAGTTTTGTGAAAGCTAACTATGAGAAGAGTGCAAGATGTGGGTTCAATCCCTGGATTAGGAGATTCCCTGGAGAAGGAAATGACATCCCACTCAGTGTCCATGCCTGGGAAATCCCATGGACAGAGGATCCTGGCAGGCTACAGTCCATGGGGTTGCAAAAGAGCCAGATATGACTTAGCGACTAAACAACAACAACATGTTTGTTATCAAAATGTAGTTTTCTATCAATTATTTCATGACCATATAAAGTTAAAATTAGATATGTAAAAATGATTGATACTTCTTGAGAAACGCTCTTGAAATCTGGGCAACAGATTTCAATTAAAAGAAAATATGACACATTAAAATAAAAGGAAACAAAAGGGTTCTTCAGTGAATCAAAGAAAGGTTATGACTAGGTATGTGCTTAGTTGCTCAGTTGTGTTCAACTCTTTGAGACCCCATGGACTGCAGCCTGCCAGGTTTCTCTGTCCATAGACTTCTTGAGGCAAGAATACTGGAGTGGGTTGCCGTACCCTCCTCCAGGGGATCTTCCTGACCCAAGGATCGAACCCAGGTCTCCTTCATTGCAGGAGGATTCTTTACCTTATGAGCCACCAGGGAAGCCGATGACTAGGTACAGGAAGCATTAAAAGGAAAAAAAAAAAAGTTTCAGATAACTGTAGCAGAATGTTCATAATTTGGTGAAGACTGAACATATAGGAGGAGACAAGAATATTTCAAAGCTTCAAAAAGGAAGGTTAGAAAAATTAAGTCTTTTTTGTTGATTATATTGGTGATTATCCAAATGAATAAATATATGTCACTGAGGAAGAACAGAAAAAATATATAATATTAAGTGGGTAGCTAGCAATGTCTACCACCTGATTGCCAAATAATATAATCTTCCTTCTGAGATGATTTGAGAATGTTACAATACACAGTGTGTGTGTGTATCCCAGGAATAACAACAGAGTTGAAAAAAAAAAAAAAAAAGCTGGGTGATAAGACTATTTCTTATCTAACCAAATAATCTACTCCTAGTTTATCATAAGTAACAGAAATTTTGTGAAAATAAAAACAATTTAAATAGAAAAGAAAGACACAAACACTAACAATCATAATGAATGGTATAGGTATATCTTGATAAAATTATAAAGGCGGGAAGAGATTTAACATAGGTTGAATCCAATTAAGTCAGACAACATGTTAGGTCCTTTTATGTATATTATCACCTCACAGTAACTCTAAGAACTTGATGTCATTATCTGCATTATATAGATCAGGGATTCAGAATCATAAAATGAGTAAGTTTTCTAAGGGAAAAAAAAAAAAAAGTAGTAAGTGGTAGAACTGCAAATACAATCTAGATCTGACTACATAAATCTTGCTCTTTCATGATGCCTGCACGAGAATCTGGCAACTAAATAAAGAACTCAAATCCCAGTAAAGATGTTTCCATGCTCTGAGAATGTAAACAAGAACAAGTGATATATATTTAGCCTGCTTTTTTCTGAAAATTTCACGAACTAGTGAAATTCTAAAGGTCAGTTTTCATTCCAATACCAAAGAAGGGAAATGCTACAGTACAAGTACATTCATCTCACACACTAGCAAAGTAATGCTCAAAATTCTTCAAGTCAGGCTAAAATCAAAATTATCCCAAGCCAGGCTTCAATAATACGTGGACCAAGAACTCCCAGATGTTCAAGCTGGATTTAGAAAAGGCAGAGGAACCAGAGATCACATTGCTAACATCTACTGGATCATGGAAAAATCAAGAGGATTCCAGAAACACATCTAATTCTGCTTCACTGACAATGCTAAAGTCTTTGACTGTGTGGATATAACAACAAACTGTGGAAAATTCTTCAAGAGATGGGAATGCCAGACCACCTTACTTTCCTCCTGAGAAATCTGTATGCAGGTCAGGAAGCAACAGTTAGTTAGAACGAGACATGGAACAACTGACTGGTCCCAAATTGGGGAAGGAGTACATCAAGGATGTATATTGTCATCCTGCTTATTTAACTTATATGTAGAGTACATTATGCAAAATGCTGGGTGGATGAAGCACAAGCTGGGATCAAGATTGCTGTGAGAAACATCAGTAACCTTAGATATGCAGATGACACCACCCTTATGGCAGAAGGCAAAAAGGAAGTAAAGAGCCTCCTGATGAAAGTAAAAGAGGAGAGAGAAAAATCTGGCTCAGAACTCAACATTCAAAAACTAAAATCATGGCATCGGGTCCCATAACTTCATGGCAAACTGATGAAGAAACAATGGAAACCATGACAGAGTTTATGTTCTTGAGCTCCAAAATCACTGCAGATGGTGACTATAGCCATGAAATTAAAAGATGCTTGCTCCTTGGAAGAAAAGCTATGACCAATGTAGACAGCATATTAAAAAATAGAGACATTACTTTGCCAACAAAGGTTCATCTAGTCAAAGCTATGATTTTTCCAGTAGTCATGTAAGGATGTGAGAGTTGGACCATAAAGAAACCTGAGCACCAAAGAATTGATGCTTTTCAACTGTGATGCTGGCAAAGACTCTTGAGAGTCCCTTGGACTGTAAGGAGATCAAACCAGTCCATCTTAAAGGAAATCAGTCCTGAATATTCATTGGAAGGACTGATGCTGAAGCTGAAAGTCCAATACTTTGGCCACCTGATATGAGGAACTGACTCATTGGAAAAGACACTGATCCTGGGAAAGATTGAAGGCAGGAGGACGACAAAGGATGAAATGGTTGGATGGCATCACCAACTCAATGGACATGAGTTTGAGCAAGTGGGGGAGCTGGTAATGGACAGGGGAGCCTGGCGTGCTGCAGTCCATGGGGTCGCAAACAGTTAGACACAACTGAGAGAATGAACTGAACTAACCTAGATATGTTAGCTCTTAAATCTACTCAAAGGTTCTTACTATTCTATATTCAATTTTTTAAGATGACATCACATTGTATTTAAACAAGGGTTATTTAATAAGACTTGTTTTAATAGACCCTTTGAAGTGAATTTGGTGTTCATGTAAAGTGTAAGACTTGACAGGAAAAGAGACACAATTCTTATATCCTCTGAAGATAATGAAAGTTGGGAATGACATTACACTAATCAAAACAGAACTACATTAAAGCTGTAGTCATCATCAATGGAGATTATAAAGTGTGATAAATGACAGTCAAGCAAATTATGTATCTTGAAATTGGTACACAATAACAATAAGATCAATTACCACATTACAGAGTTAGAAATGAAAGCAAATACTATGACAAAAACTAATTTAAAGGTTATCATTTAAGAGATTAAATTATTGCATTATTTTAATATCAATAGATGAACATGATAAAATTTCATCATTTTCAAAACTACAAAACCACTTGAACATTCTAGAAAACTTCTTGCAGAAATGCTCAGAGTTTATTTCTAATTGGCTAAATTTCAGTGAGTGTCCTAACTGGCTGGTTCCAGATATACTTTAAGGATAATATAATTTTATAAAGAAAAAAGAAACAAAAAACCTCCAAAACACTGCTTCTGTTATATATAGCAAACAATTTGCTTTTATATATTCCACCAGCTAATTACCCATATAATCATTTGGCTCATTTGCTTATGTATATTTTTGCTTATGCTAGGGTGTCAGCAAGGAAAAACAAAGAAAATAAAATTTTCCTGTTTATTTTACCATGTAAGCATAGATATCTGCCACACAGAGCTGATAAAACATGCTGAACATACTAAAGTGAAAAGAGGATAAAGGGTCTGGAGAAGGTAGAATTAAATGAGAAGAAAGTATTAGAACAATTCTCCTCCTCCTCCTCCTCTTCCTTTTCTGTCCCTTTCTCCTCCACTACCTTCTCCTCCTTCTTGACCTTTATTTCATTTTTCTTTCATTCCCTTCCTCTTTATGCATCCCCTTCTTTTTCCTCTTTCTTCTTATTAATATAATTTATTCATTTATATCATTAATATCATATATTTCACATTAGCTGTTGAAAAGGTGTAAACTGGTGACATTAAAATAGTTCCTAAAAGAATAATTTACAATGTAATAGTAGAATATATTTTCATTAGATTATAGTGAGTATGCTATCTTCAAATGACAGAGAAATACATAATGATGTAATTTAATCTCATTACCATTTTTTCAAGGTAAATTATTGAATTATTCAAAGTAATTATTGGACACTGAATACATCAGTGTAACTCTTTCAGTGTGTGTTAATCCTCCATAGTCATGTATACCCACTTGTAATAGGAAGGAGTTAATTGAACGTTATGATTTGGATGAGCAATAGCTCTAAGGATGGCAGTTTCTCAGCCTATAACTATAATACGTTGGTCTTTCAGGAGAATGTGAGGAAAGGGTATTTGAGTAATGGGACTAATTTTGTAAATAAAACTTAGATGGCACTATTTTTCCTGGATAAAGCCACACTTTTTTTTTTTTAACATTTCTTAAAATATTTCATAAAAACCTCACGTAGCCATCTCTGTCTCTTCTGTTTATTGTTCAGAAACACATAGTGATGTCTTTAAAAACCACAATACAATCCTTGAATATATAAAACAAAATGAGAAGTAAATGTCAACAAGTTCAATCACCTATTTAAGTGTTCTGCTTCCAGTATCCTAATTTTTCACATAGCTTCTGCTTTAAATGTTTTCAATGAAAGAAACTTGATAAAGTTTGCTATCTGTAATAATAGCTTTTGAAGTATTTAAAGACAGTCATGCCTTCCAAAAGCCTCTCTTTCCAGAAAATACATAAATTCTTCAAAAATTTAAAATTATTATTGGAAGAGATACCTTTGGCATATTCTAAATTCAAAAAACAGTGCAACTAAGTTTAGCATAGGATCTAGAAGATTTTGTAAAAGGCTTACAGTGGCACAGTGGTAAAGAATCCACATGCCAATGTAGGAGACTTGTAGAAGACACAGGTTTGATCTCTGGATCACAAAGATCCCTGGAGAAGAAAATGTCAACCCACTCCAGTATTCTTGCCTGGGAAATCTCATGGACAGAGGAGGCTGGCGTGCTACAGTCCATGGGGTTGCAAAAGAGTTTAACATGACTGAGCATACATGCAAGGAATGCAAGAAATTTTTTTTTGTTTCATTGAACATATGAATGTACTGTGAAATCATTTTCATTTTTTATAGGTTGTTTTATTTAGTTTCAGGAACTACCAAGGCATTTTTATAGCAAATTTCTGTAAATATTAGGTTTATTTTATTATTATAATGATAATGTATATTTACTAATCTTTAAGGGTTTTTAAAAACACTGCTAGCTCATCAGGTTTAAAGTATTTCCTATAGGACCAGATCAGTTAACTGGAGGAGTGCGCGGCAACCCACTCCAGTATTCTTGCCTGGAGAATCCCCATGAATAGAGGAGGAGCCTGGCGGGCTACAGTTCATGGGGTTACAAAGAGTCATACACGACTGAGTGACTAAGCACAGCACAGATTAAATAACATTTTAACCTTAAGTCCTTTATTGCACCCATGCTGCTGCTGCTGCTGCTAAGTCGCTTCAGTCGTGTCTGACTCTGTTCGACCCCATAGACGGCAGCCCACCAGGCTCCCCCGTCCCTGGGATTCTCCAGGCAACAACACTGGAGTGGGTTGCCATTTCCTTCTCCGATGCATGAAAGTGAAAAGTGAAAGTGAAGTTGCTCAGTCGTGTCCGACTCTTAGCGACCCCATGGACTGCAGCCCACCAGGCCCCTCTGTCCATGGGATTTTCCAGGCAAGAGTACTGGAGTGGGTTACCATTGCCTTCTCTGATTGCACCCATGAGGTACACTAATATGTCACTCAAATTCTCTTCATCTGTCTTGAAAATATAAGACAACTGTCAGCTTTGCTATAGTTTGTTAAGTTCAAAATCCTGCTGAATCAGATCTCACCTCTCTACCAGTATTTCTATTTCTGTAGGTTTGATGCCTTAGAAACTCAGCATAATAGATGAGTTGGAAATAGGTGAGAAAACAAGAATCTTCAGTAGTAGAGCCAGAGAGAAGATTGGGTGTAGAAAAGTCACAGGTGCTGTTACAGATATAAGAGAGCAGAACTGAAATAGAAAAAGCAGCCCATCCCTCTTCTTTATAACAACAGACAATTTTGACAAATCTGCCTTTCTCAAACAGGAATAATAGAAAGTGGAAAGGAATGATGATCACATTAAAAGTAAAGAGGAATATATAAAGATTTTGATACCCCATTTTCTCTGCTTTCCACATTTATCTTAGATCGCCACAAGCGCTTACTGTCTGTCCACAGCTGCTACTGCAGTAGATCATTCAGGTTGACCACTGCCATTTCCTAATTATCATTCTCTACATTCATAGAGAATGACTGTACGTGCATACTAAGACATTTCAGTCATGTCTGCGTTTTTCTGACCCTCTGGACCATAGCCTGCCAGGCTCCTCTGTCCACAGGATTCTCCAGGCAAGAATACTGAAGTAGCTTGCCATGCCCTCCTCCAGGGGATCTTCCCAACCCAGGGACTGAGCCCACATCTCTGTGTCTCCTGTATTGGCAAGTGGGTTCTTTACCACTAGCACCACCTGGGAAACCTAATTCTCTACTAGACCTCAATCCAAAGTCCCAAAGTCATCCTCAATTCTTTGTATTTTTTTTTTTTTCTTTACCTTGAACACGTATCTCTAAATCCATTCTCTGCTCATTTAAATTTTTTATACCTAGTAACTGAGCCTTTCTTTACTGAATCTCTCTTTTGAAATTAAGAGCCCCCTCCCTTGGTGAACTTCAAAGCAAGGGCACACATGTAAGGACAAGATCCTGCTCCATTCTGCACAAAATCTCAAAAGCTTTCTACAACACCAGATAAACTCTTGATTGACAGAAACAGTAAGATGGGAAGGAAAAATCTCTGAAAGAATTATATTTTTAATCAATAGTCGCTGCTTTTAAATATAGGCAGTTAAACCTGAAAGAAATGAAATAATTTAATTGTCAAGTTTTATTTCCCCTAAACCTCTCCATTCAGTGACACAGAGGTGTAATAACAAGGGTATGTTAGTTACAGAAACTAAAAAATTTCCTCATCTGAATATATGTGTCCACAGTGAAATTCTGAGAAACTGTTATATACCTCCCTGGTAGACTTTAAGAAAGTACAAAAAGACATTTACTTTTTTTTTACATTCACATTGATTTTTATCTGTTATGATTTTATTGAGTTTCAAAGTAAATTAAATAAATATTTTACCAAAGTTTAAAAAATAAAATATAGGAATTAATGTAACAGATATTTGAAATAATTTTAACTTGCTGGACTACAGAAAAATAAATAAAAAAAAATAGACAAGAAGCATTCTTATTCAATTTCTTTTAAAAAATTTATTGGAGTAAGCAAAGTGGTACAGCCACTATTGAAAATAGTATGGAGGATCCTTTAAACACAAAAATAGAGCCACCATATGACCCTGCAATCCCACTCCTGTGCATATATCTGGAGAAAAATATGGCCCAAAAGGATACAATGGCTTACAATGAAGTGTTAGTTTCGGGTGTAAACAAAGTGAATCTGTTATACATATACAGATATCAACTCTTTTAGATTCTTTTCTCATATGGGTCATTATGGAATATTGAAAAAAGTTTCCTGTGTTATATGCAATTCCACCCTGGTCATACACCCCAGAAAACCCTAAATCAAAAATATATATGGCATATATGACAAACCTACAGCTAACATCATTCTCAATGGTGAAAAGCTGAAAGCATTTCCTCTAAGATTAGGAACAAAACAAGGATGTCAACTGTCAGCACTTTTATTCAACAAATTTTGAATGTCTTAGCTACAACAATCAGAGAAGAAAAAGAAATAAAAGGAATTCAAATGGGAAAAGAAGTTAAACTGTCACTGTTTACAGATGACATGATACTATACATAGAAGATTCCAAAGACACTACCAGAAAACTACTAGAGCTTATCAATGAATTTGGTAAAGTTGCAGGTTATAAAATTAATACACAGAAACCTGTTGCATTTCTACACACTAACAACAAAGGATTAGAAAGAAAAATTCAAGACACAATTCCATTTACCACTGCATCAAAAAGAATAAAATGACAAAGACATATATTATGAAAACTCTAAGATGTTAATGAAAGAAATTTAAGAAGAATCGTGTGGAAAAAATATAGCATGTTCATTGATTGAAAGAATCAGTATTGACAAAATGACTGTACTACCCGAGACAATCCACAGATTCGCTACACGTAAAAAAGGAAATTAGATAATTCTTTAGCACCATCCAGAAAACTAAACTCAAAATGAATTAAAGACTTAAATGAGAGATCAGATACTGTAAAAATCCTAGAGGAAAATATAGACAGAACACTCTCTGACATAAACTGCAGTAATATGTTTTTTGATCCATCTCTCAGAATAATGGAAATAAAAACAAAAATAAACAGGATGTACTTAAAAGCTTTTACACTGCAATAAAAAAAAAGAAAAGACAACATATAGATAGGGAGAAATTATTTGTAAATGATGTGATTGAAAAGGGATTAGTCTCCAAAATTTACAAACAGCTCATGAGTCTTAATATCATAAAAACAAACAACATAATGAAAAATGGACAGAAAACTTAAATAGATATTTCTCCAAAGAAAACATACAAATGGCCATGACACACATGAAAAGATGTTCATCATTGCTAAATATTAGAGAAAAATATAACAAAACTACGATGAGATATTACCTCACACCAGTCTATACGGCTATCATCAAAAAATCCACAAACAATACATGCTGGAGAGAATGTGGAGAGAGGAGAACCCTCCTAGACTGTTGGTGGGAATGCAAACTGGGTACAGCCACTATGGATAATAGCATGGAGGATCCTTATAAACAAAAATAGAGCCACCGCATGACACTGCAATCCCACTCGTGCGCATGTATCTGGAGAAAAATATGGCCCAAAAGGATACATGCACTCCAGTTTTCACTGAAACACTGTTTACAATATCCAAGACATGGAAGCAACCTAAATGTTTTATTCAATTTTCAATATTAATGCTTTCCTCTTTATCTATCTATCACCATTTTTATCTATCTATCTCAGAACCACCATCTGTGCTTAAAGTAAAAGACTGCTGGAAATGTGATCATTAACAAATACCTTATGAAAAAAAGTGACATTTTATTTAGTAACTTTATCTTACTACTTTACCAACTACTGGCAATATAGAATTTCAAACAAATTGTTTGTACCACTCTTTAGAGAATGACAGCAAACATATATGTAGGGCATAATATAAACCTGACACTGTTCTAAGCCTTGGGAATGCAAAGATTAATAAGCTATAGCCCCTTTCTCAATTAGCCATCTTATGAGGAAGACAGCCATATAATTAACTAGAGCTTACTAGAATAACATCTTACAGGCATAGTGCCATTTACCATTACCATGCCATTTACCATATATATCAATATATGTATGTATATGTATTCAGGGTATCAATAACTACAGATAATTAATAGTGATTATATATATATATATATATATATATTCATGCCATATTCATTATATGTCGCATATATTTAATAATTATCTATGGTATAAAAAAATCCAAAAAAGCAAAGGAAAGGCAGCTGAAATCAAGATCCCTAGTAGACCACTGGAATACAAAGTAAACAAGAAAAAATTTTCAAAATTGGAGCCACAGACCTGGTACTAAAGATATAATTATCATGGACAGAAAATAATTTAAAAAATTTTATTTATAGATAGTGAAAAATAAAAATTTGTTAATATAGAACTCTATAGCTGTAAAAATATGCCCTGCTTTGTGTGTGTGTATGTATGTGTGCATGTGTGAATCATGTTATGTGTATCATTTGTTGATAATATTGCTCTGGAAGTTAACAGAATGGTGGGACTCAAATCCCTATAAGTTCAATTAACTGTATGTCTCTATTGTATGGATAATTTGGTGGTAAATGCTAGGCTAATAAAGACTAGGATATCATTTAATAAGAGAACTCTGATTCATTTTAAGTCTCAGAGTATACATAGAGTTAACTGCTAGCATAGAGACACCCTATATTAGTTACATTATCTCAGTAATGTTTTCATGCTAAAGTTTACTTTGAAGATCAGATGCATATGTGTGACAGAGAAATGCTTCTTCAAACACACACACACACACACACACACACATATATATATAAATGTGATATATATGTCTGAAGCAGTCTTGGAAAGTTAATCTACTCCCCTGTATTGCTATGAAGCATGTTTCTTTTAAATCATTTTTAAGAGCATCTGGTACCCTTTTTAAACATTTCTAAGTAATCAGAGAGCTTAATATCTGACTTTTTTTTAATCACACACACAGTGTTGAATCTAAATCATTATTTTTTTCTTCTCAGGGCAGTAAGGTATTTTTTTTTTTTAAGCTAAAGTTTTCTATACTATAAAACTCTGTGTCCTGTGGTAATGCCATGAATGTGATATCTGGATTATTTAGCAAAAATCTGGCCCCACACCAGAAAAGATTTTTGCACTGCCATCCTATGGACAAAATAAAATTAATCATTGAATGTGATTATTAATCATAAATTCCTTGAGACCCTGAATTCAGGCTTGATGAGAGTAATGTCAGAAAAATGATAGAACAGACACCTTCACACATTTTGCCCCCCCGCCAAGAAAAGCAATTTTAATAAACATGCACCAAAAATGGTGACTTTGTGGAAGTCTAAGTGTTCAGTAGAAAAGTTTAACACACTGTTGGAAAAAAAAAAAAACTGAGATTATAAACAGAGAAGAATGTAAGAGGAGTTGCTTCACTCTACCTGTACCCTCCTTCAAGGTAGTGCACCTCATTGCCAATAAAAACCTTATTGGACTCTGATTTCTCCCATGGGGAAAAGTGCGAGTTTTAGAGTGAGTGTCCAGTTTCCCTGGGTGAGTGGAATGCTGCCAAAGATACCCACTTCTTCCTTGTCCCATTCAGAATAATGAGGTGTGCTGCACAACTGGGAGTGGAGAGAGCTGGGGAAGAGAAGTCTGGTGGGCTCTCAGAGGACACCAAAGGGACACAGACCTTACTAACGACTTGGCAGATTCCATCAGGAAGTCCACTGAGGTTACCACTAGGGATGCATCACTTTCACACTCCCACAACTGGGCAATGGGCACCCCTAACACTGTACCTCACTCACACACACTCCGATGCCACTGACAGTACCATGTGTGTACCCATAAGTATAGCAGTTACAAAATAGTGCAAATGGCAAAGGAGGTGTGGCTCTGTGAGACAGGGACAGAACGTTCAGCCTGTTTTAGTCGCATTTGCTTAGTTTTGCTTTCATTACCTAGAACTGAAAAATTCAATGAAGAAAATGAAAAAAAAATGACAAATATAATAAAAAATGTTAAAAGCCAACATGATCAAGCAGAAGAAGGAGTCTGGATAATCAAACACAGGTCATTTGGAATTATCCAGTCAGAGGGGCACAAGAGAATGAAGAAAAAAAAATTAAAAATGAACAGTTTATATGAGTTATGGGACTCCATTAAGTGAAAAATATACACAGATACAGGGAAAAAGGGGTAGGAGAGTTATTCAAGGAAATAATGGCTGAAAAATGTCAATATTTAGGGAGAGATTTAGGCATCATGAAGCTCATAAGTTCTCCAAAAGATTCCCCCTCACACACACAAAAATGTCTAAGGCACATTAAAAGTAAAAATATAAAATTAAAGACATAGAGAAAAAAATTAAAAACAACATAAAAATATCTTAACATACAAGAAAACCTTTAAGCCTATCAGAAAACTCTTTAAAATAAATTTTTCTGATCAGGAGAGAGGAATGATATATTCAAAGTACTGAAAAAAAATAATCTTTCAACCAAGAATACTTTACCCATCAAAGCTGTTCTTCAGAAATTAGGAGAAAAAAACACTTTTCCATACCAAAAAAAAAAAAAAACAGAGGGAATTCATTATGACTAGACTTGTGTTATAAGATATGCTGAAAGGAATTAATCAAGTTGAAATGAAAGGACTCTAATTAGAAACATGGAAACATACAGAAATTAAAAGTACATTGTAAAAGCAAGTATACAGTCAAATTCAGAATATTCTAATACTGCAATATGGTGGGATGTTAATCACTCTAATATATAGATAAAATAACAAACATATTAAAATAGCTATAGATATAATATTTTAATGGATACTCAAGGTAAAAATATAAAATTTAACATAAAAAATAAAATTTGGGAGGGGGAAGGTAGAAGTTTTGTATGCAATTGAACTAAGTTGTTAACTTAAAATAACTATAAAATGCTTTGTGTAAGTCCCATGGTAACCATTAAACAAAAACTAACAACAGAGTCACAAAAGATAAAGAGAATGAAATTAAAAAATACCACTATTGAAAATCATAAATTCACAAAGGAAGACAACAAGAGAGGAAGAAAGAAATAGAGGAGCCACAAAATTAGTCAGAAATCAATTAATAAGAAGGTGTTATTAAATCCTAATCAATGAATAATTAATTTAAATGTAAATGCAATAAATTTGCCAATAGAAAGGCACAGTGTGGCCGGATGGATAAATGAACAATACCCAAGTATACGCTGCCTACAAGTGCATCATTTAAGCTTTAAGGACACACAGAGTGAAAGTGATGAGATGGAAAAAAGATACTCTATGCAAATGAAACCCCAAAAATACTGAGATAGCTCTACTTATATCTGGCAAAAAGACTTCAAGCAAAAGCCTGTAACAAGAGTTGAAAAAAGTCATTATATAATAATGCATCCTGTGCGCTTATTCACTCAAGTGGGGTCCGACTCTGTGACCCCATAGACTGGAGCCCGCCAGGCTCCTCTGTTCATGGGATTCTCCAGGAAAGAATACTGGAGTGGGTTTCCATTTCCTTTTCCAGGGCATCTTCCCAACCCAGGGATTGAACCCAGGTCTCCTGCATTGCAGTCAGACTCTTTACCAACTGAGCTATGAGGGAAGCCATTTTATAATAATAAAAGGGTCGATACATGAACAGAACATAACAACTGTAAATATGAACCAAAATTTGGAGCACCTAAACATATTAAACAAATACTAACAGATCTGAAGGGAGAAATAGACAATGATGCAATAATAGTAGGGGGCTTCAATACTGCACTATCTGAACTAAAAGATAGATCATTTGGACAGAAAATCAATAAGGAAACAATGAACTTAAAATATATGTTAGACCAAACTGACCCAATATAAATATACAAGCATTCCACCCAACAGCAGCAGAGTATACATTCTTCTCAAGTACACAAGGAAAATTCTCAGTATAGATCCTATGTTAGGTCAGAAAACATTTCTTCACAAATTTAAGAATATTGCAGTCATACCATGTATCTTTTCTGATCATACTGTTATGAATATAGAAAGCAATAACAAGAGGAAAACTGTAAAACTCAAATATGTGCAAATCAAATACACTTTCAAAAAACCAATGATTCAAAATGAAATCAAAAGGGAAATAAAAAAATATCTTGAAACAAACAAAAATGATAACCCAACATACCAAAATTTCTCAGATAAAGCAAAACAGTTCTAAGAGAGAAATTTATAATTATATATGTCTACATTAAGAAAAAAAGGAAAAATACCTCAGATAAACAATCCATCTTTACACTTCAAGAAACTATAAAATCAAGAATGGATCCAAATCTCTCCCCAGGCAAAAGAAATAAAAACAAAAATAAACAAATCAGACTTAATTAAACTTAAAAATTTTTGCAGATCCAAGAAAAAAATTCAAGAAAACAAAAAAGACAGCATAATATTCATTATGGAGAAAATGCTTGCAAACAATGTGGCCAAAAAGGGTTTAATATGCAAAATATACAAATAACTCATACAATTCAATATAAAAAGCAAATAAATAAATGACCAGAAGACCTAAATATACATATTCCCCAAAAGACATACCGATAGCCAATAGGCACATAAAAAGCTCAACATGTCTATTCATTAGAGAAATAAAAATCAAAACCACAATAAAGTAGTATCACATCAGACCAGTTAGAATGGCTATCACCAAAAAGTCTACAAATAATTAATTCTGAAGAGGATATGGAGAAAAAGGTAACCCTCCAACATTGTTGGTGGAAATGTAAAGTGAAGCAGCCACTATGGAGAACAATATTACCTGGCAAATCCATTCCTGGGTATATATACAGAAAAAAAAAATAATAATAATTTGAAAAGCTACATGCACTCCAATGTTCACAGCAGCACTATTTACATCAGCCAAGACATGGAAACAACCTAAGTGTGCATCAACAGATGAATGAATAATGAAGAAGTGTTTTGGTACACGTCTTTGTGTTGTGAAAAAATACATATATATCCATGGAATATTTTCAGCCATAAAAAAAGAGTGAAATAATGCCATTATGGCAATGGACCTAGAAATTGTAATATTAATAATATGATAATTTATATTAGTAAGTCAGACAAATATTTATATGAAACCACATATATGTGCAATCTAATAATACATATGAATTTATAAACAAAATAGAAACTAACAGAAAACAAACAAACACGAAGGGGAAAGGTGTGGGGGTGGGATAAATTAGGGTTAAGAGATTAACCAATACAAATTACTACTGTAAAATAGATAGGCAGCAAGATTTAGTGTATAGCACAGGGAACTGTACTCAATAACTTATAATAACCTAAAATGAAAAATAATTTGAAAAATAACCAAATCACCTTTATATACACCTGAAATTAATACAACATTGTGAATCAACTATGTTTCAATTTAAAACATAAAGAGCAAACTAAGTCCAAAGTTAGCAAAGGGAGGAAAAAGCAAAGATATGAGAAAAATAAATAAAATGGAGAACAGAAAAATAATAGAAAAAAAACAGAGAAAGTAAGAGCTGTGTTTTCTTTTTTTTTTGAAAAGATAAAATTAAAAAAACAAACAAACAAACAAAGATAAAATTGACAAACTTTTAGATAGGCTAAGACAAAGATAGTAAACTCAAATAAATAAAATTAGAAATGCCTTATGAGAAATTATAATGATACCACAAAAGTCCAAATGATCATGAGAGATTACTATAAACAACTATAATTACTATGCCAATATCCTGGATGAACTATATGAAATGATCAAAGTCCTAGAAACATATAATCTAGCAAGACTGCACCATGAAGTAATAGCAAACCTGAACAGACCAATATTAAGTAAAAGTTTCAATCAGAAATCGAAGGAAAAATAAATAACCCTTACATACACAAAAAAGTACTGGTCTTATTGGTTTATGGGTGAATTCCAACAAACATGCATATAAGAATCAATATAAACTTTCTCATACTTCTAAAAGTCACAAGAGGAGGAAATAAGCCTAAACTCACTATTTTCCCTGGATAGATTTTTGAAATTTCAGTGCTTTGTTGAACCTGCATATGCAAAACCCACAAATCTATTTATTGAAAAATATCCATGTATAGATGCATCCACAAAGTTCAAACAGTGTTACTGAAGTATCAACTTGATTTCAATTTATTAGTGTCTTTCTCAACTTCTTTCATCAAATTCTTAATACAAACAGTATGGTACTGGCATAAGAATAGACATACAGACCAGTGAAACAGAATACAGACCCCAGATAGAAACTCACACAATACTTTCAAGCAGGAACACACAATAGGGAAAATATAGTCATTTTGGTAAATGGTGTTGGTAAAACTGGATATACACATGCCAAACAACAATATTGGGCCACTCACAAATATTAGCTCAAAATTGATTAAATTTTTAAACATAACCTTAAAACTTCTAGGAGAATAGAGAAAAAATTTCCTTGACTTCAATATTGGCAATGACTTTTTTTTTTTTTTTTTTGGATATGATATCAAAAAAAGAGGCAACAAGAGAAAAATACACAAGTGGGATTGTATCAAATGAAAGTTTTGGCAAAGCAAAGGAAACCATCAAGAAAACTGAAAAGGCATCCTACAGAATGGGAGAAAATATTTGCAAGCCTCACATCTGATAAGAAGCTAATATACAAAATATTGAAGAACTTATGAAACCTATATAAAAATAAAGTAATCCACTTAAAATGGGTAAAAATCCTGAATAGATATTAAGAAAACATAAAAATGGCCAAAAGGTACATTTAAAGATGCTCTACACCATTAATCACCAGGGAAATGCAAATCAAAATCATAGTGAAATATCACTTTACAAATGTTAATATTAGGACGGCTTTTATCAAAAATACAATAAATAAAGTGTCCATGAAGTACCTAAGGATGGAAATGTAAATTGGTACCTAAGATACCTAACGACAGAAATGTAAATTGGTAACGCCACTATGGAAAATAGGATTTAGGCTCACAGAAAAAGTGAAAACAGAATAACACCGTATGACTCAGCTTCGAGATATACATCTGAAGGAAACAATAGACAGATATTTGTGCTTCCATATTCATTTTTCTTAATTTCAGCATTATCCACAATAACCAAGATATGGAGATGTTCATCACCAGATAAATAAATAAAGAAGATAAAGATGGGTGTGTGTGTATATGTGTGTGTGTGTGTGTGTGTGTGTAATATTACAAATAATATCGGACTTCCCTTTTGGTTCAGCTGGTAGAGAATTCACCTGCAATGCGAGAGACCTGGGTTTGATCCCTCGGTTGGGAAAATCCCCTGGAGAAGGGAAAGGCTACACTCTCCAGTATTATGGCCTGGAGAATCGCAAGGATTATATTGTTTATGGGGTCACAAAGAGTCGGACATGACTGAGTGACTCACTTTCACCTATAATATTACACACACACACACACACACACATTTATATAACGGAATATTATTCAACCATAAGAAGAAAATCCTTCAATTTGCAACAACAGGGATGAATCTAGAGGACGTTATGCTAAGTAAATCAGTAAGACAGAGAAAACACTGTATGCTCTCACTCATAATTTGAAATAAAAAAAAAATCAAACTCACAGCAAGATAGAGTTTAACAGTGGTTATCAAGAGTTAGGAGTTGTGGAAGATGAAGAGATGGAAGTCAAGGGGCACAAGCCTTCAGTTATAAGATGAATAAGCTCTGAGGATCTAATGTACACCATGGTGATTATAAATAATAATATTGTGTAATATACTCAAAATTTTCTGAGAGTAAACTTTACTCTTTTCACACACAGACACATACACACAAGGAAACTTTATTCTATAGTTGTGTTAATTAACCTGATTGTGGTAATCACTTCATAATGTATATTTATGCTAATTCATCACATTTTACACTTTAAATATAATTTTATTTGTTAATTATACTTCATTAAAGGTGAACACTTTAAAAAAATAAAAGAAAAGGGACTAAATGGCTTTCTTTTTTTCCTATCTCTGCCTAAAATGATCCACATCATTTTCCAACAACTCCCAAGAAGTAATAAATAGATGTGGAAACATATTCAGGTGTAAGAAGGGTAAAAAAGAAAAGGAGAGAAAAAGTAATGTACCTTTTAAAAAAAAATTTTAATTGGAGGCTAACTACTTTACAATATTGTAGTGGCTTTTTCCATATATTGACATGAATCAGCCATGGGTGTACACATATTCCCCATCTTGAACCCCTCCTCCCAACTGCCTCCCTATCCCATCCCTCAGTGTCACCCCAGTGCACCAGTCCTGAGCACCCTGTCTCATGCATTGAACCTGGCCTGGTGATCTGTTTCACATATGATACTATACATGTTTCAATGTTATTCTCTCAAATCATCCCACCCTTTCCTTCTCCCACAGAGTCCAAAAGACTGTTCTATACATCTGTGTCTCTTTTGCTGTCTCACATATAGGGTCATCGTTACCATCTTTATAAATTCCATATATATGCGTTAGTACACTGTATTGGTGTTTTTCTTTCTGACTTACTTCACTCTGTATAATAGGCTTGAGTTTCATCCACCTCATTAGAACTGATTCAAATGCATTCTTTTTAATAGCTGAGTAATACTCCATTCTGTATATGTACCACAGCTTTCTTATCCATTCATATACTGATGGACATCTAGGTTGTTTCCATGTCCTGGCTATTATAAACAGTGCTGCGATGAACACTGGTGTACATGTGTCTCTTTCGATTCTAGTTTCCTCGGTGCGTATGCCCAGTAGTGGGATTGCTGGGTCATATGGCAGTTCTATTTCCAGTTTTTTAAGGAATCTCCACACTGTTCTCCATAGTGTCTGTACTAGTTTGCATTCCCACCTACAGTGTAAGAGGGTTTTTCTCCACACCCTCTCCAGCATTTATTGTTTGTAGACTTTTGGATAGCATCCATTCTGACCGGTGTGAGATGGTACGTCATTGTGGTCTTGATTTGCATTTCTCTGATAATGAGTGATGTTGAGCATCTTTTCAGGTGTTTTTAGCCTGTATGTCTTCTTTGGAGAAATGTCTGTTTGGTTCTTTGGCCAATTTTTGATTGGGTCACTTATTTTTCTGGAATTGAGCTTCAGGAGCTGCTTGTATATTTTTGAGATTAATTCTTTGTCAGTTGCTTTGTTTGCTATTTTCTCCCATTCTGAAGGCTGTCTTTTCACCTTGTTTATAGTTTCCTTCATTGTCCAAAAACTTTTAAGTTTAATTAAGTCCCATTTATTTTATTTTTTTTTTTTGTCAACAAGTTTTCTTTTTCTTTTTTTCTTTTTTAACTTTACAATATTGTACTGGTTTTGCCATGTATCAATATGAATCCACCACAGGTATACACGTGTTCCCCATCCTGAACCCTCCTCCCTCCCTGTACCATCCCTCTGGGTTGCTTTTATTTCCATTACCCTGGGAGGCAGATCATAGAGGATCCTGCTGTGATTTATGTCAGAGAGTGTTTTGCCTGTTTTCCTCTAGGATTTTTATAGTTTCTGCTCTTATGTTTAGATCTTAAATCCATTTCGAGTTTATTTTTGTGTATGGTGTAAGAAAATGTTCTAGTTTCATTCTTTTACAAGTGGTTGACCAGTTTTCCCAGCATCACTTGTTAAAGAGATTGTTTTTTCCCCATTGTATATTCTTGCCTCCTTTGTCGAAGATAAGGTGACCATAGGTGCATGGATTTATCTCTGGGCTTTCTATTTTGTTCCACTGATCTATGTTTCTGTCTTTGTGTCAGTACCGTACTGTCTTGATGACTGTCGCTCTGTAGTAGAGACTGAAGTTAGGTATGTTGATTACTCCAGGTCCATTCTTCTTTCTCAAGATTGCTTTGGCTAGTCAAGGTTTTTTGTATTTCCTTCCAAATTGTGAAATTATTTGTTCTAGTTCTGTGAAAAATACCGTTAGTAGCTTGAGAGGGATTGTATTGAATCTATAGATTGCTTTGGGTAGCATATTCATTTTCACTATATTGATTCTTCTGATCCATGAACATGGTATATTTCTCCATCTATTTGTGTCATCTTTGATTTATTTCATCAGTGTTTTATAGTTTTCTATATATGATGCTGGACAGATCTGGTTATAAATACTGGTTTGGCTACATACTACTGTGTAGCTTTGGGCAAGATAATGAACTTTCCTAAACCTTGATTTTGTCACTACTGAATTAGAGATGAACAAACTTGAGTTGCTGTAATGGTTAAATGAGAAAAAACCACATAAAATGCTTAACTCAATGCAAAGCAAAAAGTACATATTCATTTAAGATAGTGTCGGATTAGTGCCCCTTTTCTAGATCTTTTATAACTGCTGGGAGAATTAGAACCCAATTTTGCACTTAATGGGTTCTCATTATATACTTGTTGAATTAATTGATGAGTCTTTCTCAAATATTCCAGAAATTAACTCTTTAGAAGTTTTCCAATTCCACTGTAAGTTCTAGTATTACTCACTATTGGGCATCAGGTATTTAACTACGCTCACAAAGGGAATTCAGTGCATTCCAATGCATTTTTTTCCTAAGTAATTCTGACAACTGGAAAATTATTTCTTATGATTAGCAAAAATCAGTCATCATATTTAACAATTGTTTTTCTTCATGTAAAGAGCCCTTTAGGTATTCATGTAAATGGATATGGCATGGATGTCCTCAAAGATTTTTCTCTTCTCTAACTACATGGAACTGATATTTCATAAATTTAGTTTGGGGCAACAATAATCCTTGAATTGTCTACAAACACTAGAAGCATTATTAAAAGACAAGCATGGCAAATTGAAAATACTTTTGTGTTTTCTTCAAAAACCAAATTAAAATTAAAATAGAGGGATAAAAAAAATAAGAAAACACTGAGGACATGGAAAAGTGAGCAGCTGACAGAGAAACGTTAGCAAAAATTTGGAAGGTGGAACAAAGACAAATGAGTTGTCATTGATTTAGAAGATCAGAGAAAAGCAAAAGTGAATTACTTGAGTTTTTTCTTGGTGGTGGTAGAAATCTAGTAGGGTTTTCTCACTGAGGATCCCTATAAAGGCCCAAGACTGAAGCCACCTTGCAGTCATTTGCAAACGCTCCCACAATTCCATAATTGTCTTTCCAAAGACCTGACATTACTGAGAGCATAAAGACTACCAACCATTTTAAAAGTACTACTTCATATAAGGAAGAGTGACATTTTCTTATCTAATTTACTTTAGAATTCACTTTAATTGTAGCTGAAATTATCCCTAACTGAACTAACAATCACAGTGTTAACTTTCCTATGTGTCTGCTTCCCACACAGTCACTCCAGAATCCAAACCTTGACCTCAAAGGATACAGATTTCACTTCTGTTTTTTAATCTATTATTTTACTTGATTTTATAATTGTATAAGATTATAAAATAAGCTACTTACTAAAAATAAGCAAAAATGAATTTCTATCAAATAATTCAGTGAAACTTTGTTCCAAAAATTATTTCTAATTAAAAATAAAATATATTCTCAAAATTTTGCAAAATTTGCAAAACCTGTGAATAAGTTTTCTCAGACTGAATTTATACCCTTTTCTGAAACAGAAAAAAAAAATTCCATATGATAAAACACTTTCTACTTATTTTAGCAGTCCATTTAAAAATAGAATTCCATAGGAAAAGTCCACTGTTACGCAAGATTTGGGCTGTATAATTTTAAACACATACACTCTAATACTTACAATAACATTCTGTGTAGAATTTATTTTAACAGATATTTATTTCACATTATTTGTCCAAGAGTTAGCTAAAATCTGAGAAAAATCTCTGTTCTTAATGAAGGCACAATGTAAGTGTGAGAGCTAGAACATAAAAAAAGGCTGCTGCGTGCTATGCTGTGCTGTGCTTAGTCATATCTGATGCTTTGCAACTCCATGAACTGAGCCTGCCTGGCCTCTCTGTCCATGGGGATCTTCCAGGCAAGACTACTGGAGTGGCTTGCCATGTCCTCTCCTGGGGATCTTCCGAACACAGGGATTGAAGCCAGGTCTCCTGCATTGCAGGCGGGTTTTTTACCGACTAGAGCCATGAGCACAGAAGAATTGATGCTTTCCAACTGTGGTGCTGGAGAAGACTCTTGAGAGTCCCTTGGACAGCAAGGAGATCAAACCAGTCAATCCTAAAGGAAATCAACCCTGATTATTTATTGGAAGGTGCTAAAGTTTCAGCTCCAATACTTTGGCTATCTGATGCAAAGAGCTGACTCATTAGAAAAGATCCTAATGCTGGGAAAGACTGAAGATAGGAGGAGAACAGGAGGACAGAGGATGAGGTGGTTGGATGGCATCGCTGACTCAATGGACATGAGTTTGAACATACTCTTGGAGACTGTGAAGGACAGGGAAGCCTGGCATGCTGCAGTCCATGGGGGTCACAGAGAGTCAGGACATACTGAATGACTGAACAACAACAAAAAAGAAAACAAAAAATTACAACATCTTACTAAAGACCAAAGCCAATAAAATCATTGTGTTAGATCTAGAGATGAAACAAGGAAAAAGCACTGGGGAATGCATTCTCCAAGGTAATGTCTAGCTGCCTTGATCAGGATAAATAAGAATTCATGAAAATAATGCTCAGAAGGAACAATATTTATAAAATAATTAATGAAAGCATTAAAGGTCATTATATATATATATATATATATATATATAATACATTATATATATATATATATATATATCATTGCTGTTCATTACTTTTTAAAAATTATTTCCAAAGCATAAGGTGCCAGAAAGAAAGGGTGGATGAAAGAAAAATTCAGCTGAAAGGCAGAATTATATGACATGACAGAATATAGGACTCAGTTATTCTCTAGGATTTGTCAGTTTCTATAAGCAGAATCGACACTGAAACACGCAATGGATATTAGCAATGACGCTAATGATCATACAACCAGAAAATTAAAGTAGTGAAACATATAGTGGTATAAAGAGGAAACACTCAATTATATCATAGTTATTTTAATGAATCTATAATGTCTATTAATGAAAAAAAAATAATTACATGTCATTGGATATTATATATATACTTTAAATGAACAAAGATATTATCATAACTTTCCATAGATTTTTTAACTTGAGACTTGCAAACATCATTTTTTTTATTTAAAAAGCTCAACATCTAAAATTTAAGAAAGATATCTGAACACAAATGCAGATGATTTTCACAGAGAATACTGACAAGTTAGAACTATATCAAATAGAAAAACCATGTTGACCTGAAAAATGTTTTATATAATAGTAAAATTCAGTAGAATTTTACTGTATATTTAGGAACTCAAGCTGAACTATGGCTCACTTGGAAACGTTTTAAAAAATCTTATTAGAAATGAAAGTTCAAATGTAATGATCCTGAACTAAGGATGAACAGTAAATAATTGTATTCATTATTTGTTTTTCATATCAATGAAGAAAGCTTCAAGCAAAATAGATTAGTTTGGCTTTTAGCCAGATTATGAATATGTGAAGATACACTGAAAACACAAATATTAAGCAAGTTAAAAAGGAAGTGCAGGAGAAGTATATAGAAAGCATCTATTTACTTTTTGAAAAATACAATTTTAAGGCTGTTCTGTATTTTCCCCATATCATTTATTTGAGTTTGCAAGTATTTTTCATTTAGCTTTCCCTGTCATGCCACCACATTCCAACAGTCCTGTATCACAGGAGTCTCAGAAATACACTAAATATATATAAATACACTAAAAAAAAAAAAAAAAAAAAAAAAAACTTAGCTTTGTCTTCAGAGCTACCACTCTAGGGACGATTATAATTAACTTCCAATGAATATTCGGGATTGATTACCTTTAGGATGGACTGGTTTGATCTCTTTGCTGTCCAAGGGACTCTTAAAGAGTCTTCTCCAATGCCACAGTTCCAAAGCATCAATTCTTTGGCGCTTAGCCTTCCTGATGGTCCAACTTTCACACCCGTACATGACTACTGGAAAACCACAGCTTTGACTAAACAGAACTTTGTTGACAATGTTATATCTTTAATATTCTATCTAGGATTGTCACCGGAGAAGGCAATGGCACCCCACTCCAGTACTCTTGCCTGGAGAATCCTATGGACGGAGGAGCCCGGTGGCCTGCAGTCCATGGGGTCACTAAGAGTCAGAGACGACTGAGCTACTTCATTTTCTCTTTTCACTTTCATGCATTGGAGACGGAGACGGCAACCCACTCCAGTGTTCTTGCCTGGAGAATCCCAGGGACGGGGGAGCCTGGTGGGCTGCCATCTCTGGGGTCGCACAGAGTCAGACAAGACTGAAGCGACTTAGCAGCAGCAGCAGCAGGATTGTCACAGCTTTTCCAGGAGCAAACATCTTTTAATTTCATGGCTTCAGTCACCACCTGCAGTGATTTTGAAGCCCAAGAAAATTAAGTCTGTCACTGTTTCCATTTTTCCCCATCTATTTGTCATAAGTGTTAGGGCCAGATGCCATAATCTTAATTTTTTGAATTACGAGTTTTAAGCAAGTTTTTTTCACTCTCCTCTTTCCTTCATCAATAAGGATCTTTAGTTCCTCTTTGTTCTCTGGCACTAGGGTGGTATCATCTGCATATCTGAAGTTTTTGATATTCCTCCCAGCAATTTTGATTCCAGTTTGAGCTTCATTCAGCCTGGCATTTCGCATAACATACTCTGCATATAAATTAAATATGCAGGGTGACAATCTACAGCCCTGACATACTCTTTTCTCAAGTTTGAACCAGTTCATTGTTCCCTGTGGACTACAGCCTGACAGGCTCCTCTGTCCATGGAATTCTTCAGGAAAGAATAATGGAGTGGTAGCTATTTCCTTCTCCAGGGGATCTTCTTGACCCAGGATCAAAGCCAGGTCTCTCACATTGCAGACAGATTCTTTACCCTCTGAGCCACTAGGGAACCTCATTCTGGTTAATATCTTCAAATTCATCTTCAATTTCATCAACCATGTTCCTGGTTTGTTAATCTAATGTTGATTCCATTAACTAATTTTTAAATTTTAGTGATTAACTAGAAATTCTGTTTCTTTTCTCCAATCTGTTTTTTTTTTTTTTTGTCATGTTCATTCTTAGTTCTTTCCTTCAACAATATGCATTTTTAAACATGTTATAATTGATGAATTACAAACTAATAATTTGTATCACTTGGAGATGGAATTGCTATATATTACTACTTCTGATTTCATAAATAGTCACCAGTTTCATGGTGCTTTTTTATTTTTCTTAATTTTAGATTGTCGACTTATAACTAAATCATTACTGGTTCACATCTGCAGAAAGAAGTCTACGGGCGAGAATTGAGGGTATGTTCCTCCACAGAGGACTGCTAAACCCAATCTCTTTAAATTAATCGGGCAGCTTGCAGCTTCTTAGACTATATAAGACTATATAAGGACTGTACAAGAATCAAATAAACTGAAACACATAAGAGAGTGGATCTATATTTACATTTGAAAGTAGAAGCTTTTTGTTGTTGTTGTTCATTTGTTTTTTCCACTTAGATCTCAGTTTAAGAAAGACACATTTCCACAGTGTTTTTCCTTGTTGACAACTGAATTTTTCTAGGCAAGCTTTCCACTAAATGCATATATTCTTAATTTTCTTAGCTTTATGTGGGGTTGTCTTTCAACTCTCTACCAAAGGCATCTACCTAAGACAGACCCACAAACATCTCCTATGATCTTTTGATTGAATGCTTCTGCTATTACTATTAAGCATCAATTTAACTCAGACAGAATAAACTCTCCATTATATTCATTAATTTTCTCAATAACTAATGGTTTATTTCATATATTTGAAAATATATAAAATTTTAATTATTCATTTGATTTTTGCTAGTCCATTTTCTCCATCACCAAACCCACCATATGTACCTTCTGGTGGAAGCACCAAACTACCTATAATTGCTGACAATACACACTTTAGTGAAAATACTGCTGTTTTCATTCGGGAATAGATATCAGCACAAGTGACCAATATTACTGTGGAGATTGAAGGAGTAATATTTTTAAAATTCTAAACATCAGTATCATAAATGAACAAGGAATTTTAAAAATACTAGATGATAGCATGAACATATTCAATGATTAAGATATCTTTTAAACTTTTCTGATATATATATATATATATATATATATATATATATATATATAAACCTCACATTAAGGAATGGTTTAATTGACAACCATATCAGTTCAGTACAATACAAAGCTTCCCCAACAAGCAAGTTAAACTCATTTGCAAATGTCAAGCATGTCCCTTTAAATTGGTTCACTAACACACTTTTGGAGAGCAGTGTCAAGAACTAGAAGTCACTGGCATTCCTTATTAGCAGATCTCTTGGACAGGGTAAATAGGTTTAGACGGAATTAGATTGATTAGCCTGCCTTAGAATGCAGTGCAGCATAGCAAGCTCCAACTGTTTTTCCTCTGGTAGATAAAGAACGAAACATTTCCAGCAATCTAGGTTTCTAATGAGAGCCAGAATGTGTCTCAGCCAATCAGCAAACTGAGACTCACTAGCTGAGACACACATGTATTTATGTGAATCTTCCACTCCTAATTTAGACAGACTTTGGTGAAGCACGCAAAGCAGGAGGCAGTTAATTTAACAGAAAAATTAAATGCAACTATGTTAAAAAGCATTAAGAGAAAATACTGAAGTAACAAGACACACAACTGCTGAAATGTGGGAGTGGTAAGAATATAGAATTTAGTGACATGTGTTTTAAGAGTGATATTTAATCTCCTGGATTCTTCACTATATTGTTTTTTCTCAATTGTCATTGTACCTAAAGCTCTGATTTTTCCTTTAAAAAATGTGAGAAAGTATGTGGGGCTATCCAAATTGCAAGGGAGCAGGGAGAAGTACATTATATTATCAGGACCTCATTAACCCCAAGAATATAATGAAAATGACATGGGTGATGTCACAGAACTGTCAGGCACAGGACTGGAAAAGGTCAGTTTTCATTCCAATCCCAAAGAAAGGCAATGCCAAAGAATATTCAAAGTACCACACAACTGCAGTCATTTCACATGCTAGCAAAGTAATGCTCAAAATTCTCCAAGCCAGGCTTCAGCAGTATGTAAACTGTGAACTTCCAGATGTTCAAGGTGGATTTAGAAAAGCCAGAGGAACCAGAGATCAAATGTCAACATCTGTTGGATCATAGAAAAAGTAAGAGAATTCCTAAAAAAAAAAAAAAATTATTTCTGCTTTATTGACTACACCAAAGCCTTTGACTGTGTGGATCATAACACACTATGGAAAATTCTTAAAGAGATGGGAATACCAGACCACCTGACCTGCCTCCTGAGAAATGTGTATGCAGGTCAAGAAGCAACAGTTTAGAACTGGACATAGAACAACAGACTGATTTCAAATCAGGAAAGGGGTATGTCAAGGCTGTATATTGTCAGCCTGCTTATTTAACTTATATGCAGAGTACATCATGTGAAATGCTGGGCTGGATGAAGCACAAGCTGGAATCAAAATCGCCAGGACAAATATCCATAACTTCAGATATGCAGATAGCACCACCCTCATGGTAGAAATTGAAGAGGAACTACAGAGCCTCTTGATAAAAATGAAATAGGGGAGTGCAAAAGCTGATTTAAAACTCAAGGTCAAAAAACTAAGATCATGGCATCCAGTCCCATCACTGCACGGCTGTGAGAGGGAAACATATCCCCAAACACAGATGGGGAAACAATGGAATCAGTGACAGACTACCCTTTTGGGCTCCAAAATCATTGCATGTGGTGACTGCAGCCATGAAATTAAAAGCACTTGATCCTTGGAAGGAATGCTATGACCACCTATATAGCATATTAAAAAGCAGAGACATCACTTTGTCAACAAAGTCTATCTATTCGAAGCTATAGTTTTTCCAGCAGTCACGTATGCATGTGAGAGTTGGACCATAAAGAAAGCTGAGCCCCAAATAATTGATGCTTTTGAATTGTGGTGTTGGAGAACACTCTTGAGAGTTCCTTGGACTTCAAGGAGACCAAACCAGTCCATCCTAAAGGAAATCAGTCCTGAATATACATTAGATGCACTGATGATGAATCTGAAGCTCCAATAATTTGGCATTTGATGTGAAGAGCTGACTCATTGGAAAAGGCCCTGATGCTGGGAAAGATTGAGGGCAGGAGGAGAAGGGGATGACAGAGGATGAGATGATTGGATGGCATCACTGGCTAGAGTGACATGGTTTTGAGCAAGCTCCAGGAGTGACAGACGGGAAGCCTGGCATGCTGCAATCCATGGGGTTGCAGAGAGTCAGGACAGGACTGAACAACTGAACTGTGTTACAAGTGTGATATGCTTTTTGGCCTGTGATATGTCTTTTATGTACACTTGAGTAATTTTATTTAATACAGATCACTATGTAGAATTATAATAATCATGGTCATGTGTAAATAAGCCATATGTCTTGACTTTGGCAGAGATATTTATTAGCTAGGATGATCATGGGTGGTAAGATATAATCTTATAAAGTGTGCATAACATTGCTTCTGTGATAATGGCTCTTTTGAAAATTAATGAAAGTAAGATATATGAAGTATATATTGAAATTTTATTTTTTAAATTTATTTATTCTAATTGGTTGGCATATGAGGTATTTAGTATTGCATCTTCATTATTCTCATCTCTTTATTTGCCCTCAAGAACATAAGATTTTAAAATAGTGTATTATAAAGATATCTCAGATTTCTATGACGTATCTCACTTTCTAGAAAATGTGTCATAGTGGAAAAAAAGGATTTTAGAATAGGATGTACTGATTTCCATATTCACTGTTTTTATATTATTTAATTCCCTACATCATCTTCATTACTGTATCACACATGTAATACACAGGGTAGTAATTGAAATTGTATTTGAAAGCCTTGGCTAGTGCTAATACACAGTGAGCACATAATAAATATCATATTGAGCGACACCTTTAACCCCCCTAAATATTTTCATTTAATAACAATAGATTCTTGTTCTGCAAAGGAAACCACTGTCAGTATATGGAGGGACAATCTGAGTTAATATTGAAGTCACCCAGATTCCTGAGTCTGAACACAAAGGTTTTTTTATGTCTTTGTATATAAACAGCTTACATGAAATATCACTCATTGGAATCCATGCTAAAGTTCACATCTGTCTCCATGAAAACCTGACCTCAATAATTTTTACTTCCCTTCCTTATAAATCATTTATGGATTTACCTGACCGCATTCTGTTACAGTGATCCAGAGACATTTTATAAACCCTTTCTTGGTTTTATAAATACATCAGTAAAGAAAATTAGTCAACTTTCAGCCATGTATACATCACAGTTCCTAATGTTGCTTTATTTTTTTAACATATAATTTTTTACCTGTGATACATACTGGTTTTCAGAGACCTATATTTAAAATTGGAATCAAAAAAGCCAAACTTCCCTTTAGTTATACATCAGTCCTTCCACTATGCCTGGAGGCATTATAAATATAGCTCTGTACTGCAAATAGCAAAATACTATTTTCCTATCAGAAATGAGACAGTAAAAAAAGGAAACATGTCTTCTCTTGTCATGAACTACAAACACAATGTCCCAGAAAGAAAACAACCGTGTCAGCACAATTCAAGAGATAAAACCACAGGCTGTCACTGGTCTTTACAGAGCAATGTGGTAATTACAGTGAGCAATACTTCTACAAGGAACATTACTAGCAGAGTGAGCCTCAATGCTGTAAGCGCATGCCCTGAAGAGGTTAAATCTAGCACCAAAGTCCAGGAAATGGCTATATAAAATATAGACCTTGAGAGGTGATAAATAATATGAAGCTGGAGTATTAGTATTCAAACACTATGGGTTCAGTACTGCTGCTGCTGCTGCTAAGTCGCTTCAGTCGTGTCCGACTCTGTGTGACCCCATAGACGGCAGGCCATCAGGCTCCCCCCGCCCTGGGATTTTCCAGGCAAGAACTTTGGAGTGGGTTGCCATTTCCTTCTCCAGTGCATGAAACTAAAAAGTGAAAGTGAAATTGCTCAGTCGTGTCCGACTCCTCACGATCCCATGGACTGCAGCCTACCAGGCTCCTCTGTCCATAGGATTTTCCAGACAAGAGTACTGGAGTGGGGTGCCATTGCCTTCACTGATGGGTGCAGTACATAAAGAGTCAAATGACAGAAGTGGTTATTTCAGAGTAGAAGAAAATACTACTGGTTAACAAGTATATGGACAAATGTCTGGCTTAAAATATTTAAAAAATTAAACTTCTCATAGGGTATAGGGGCTGCATCTAATACAAAAGATCTCCCCATAACACAAAGAATAATATAAAGCATGTTATTCCATCTATAAGATTAGTAAACACTTAAAAAATGATGACATGTATGTTGCTGTAGTAAATGAGGCCCTTCATACTTGAGTCATAATGGTTTAAGCAGTCAAATGAAACTGGACAGCAATAGGAATATATATGTAAGATATTTTTTAAGTTTGTGTAATTTGTTCTAATAATTACAATTCTGTGGGTCTCCTTTTTTTGTAATAATCTTAATTACAAAATATTTATGTGCAAATATTTTGATTATAGTGCTGTTTCTTTATAGGAAGATATTAGAAACGTCTAAAATATTTTATAAAAGTAGAATGATTAATTTGTCATAAAACTTGATAGAATCATAGTCCTAAAAATAATATTATGAAGATTATACATGTGTATAAATGTGTCCATACTCACACATTTCTTAACCAGGGTTTTTATTCTACAATTAATGCTACTGCTGCTGCTTCTAAGTTGCTTCAGTCATGTCGGATTCTGTGCAACCCCATAAATGGCAGCCCACCAGGCTCCCCCATCTCTAGGATTCTCCAGGCAAGAATACTGGAGTGGGTTGCCATTTCCTTCTCTAATGCATGAAAGAGAAAAGTGAAAGTGAAGTCACTCAGTCCTGTCCGACTCTTAGCGACCCCTCAGACTGCAGCCTACCAGGCTCCTCCATCCATGGGATTTTCCAGGCAAGAATACTGGAGTGGGGTGCCATTGCCTTCTCCGAATGCTACTGCTATTGGTATACTAATAGATAAAATTTATTAAGCAGCTAAAATTTCTCAGACATTCTTCAAGCAATTTATATTTAATATTACATATAATTCTCCTTGGGGCTTCTCAGATTGCACTAGCGGTAAAGAACCCACATGCCAATGCAGGAGACATAAGACACGTGGATTCAATCCATGGATTAGGAAGATCCCCTGAAGGAGGGGATGGCAACCCATTCCAGTATTCTTGTCTGGGGAATCCTATGGACAGAGGAGCCTGGAGGGCTACAGTTTATAGAGTTGCAAAGAGTTGGACACAACTGAAGCAACTTAGCATGCATGCATGCCTAATTCTCACCATAACCGTATAACGTAAGTCCCATATCACAGATAAAAGAAAGCCACAAACAAGTAGTTGATCTGGGACTTGGAGCTATACAATTGAATTATTTCAAATTGAAGTAATTAAGTTTGGATGAGATCATAAGAGTGGAGCCCTCCTGATGTAATTAGTGCCTTTACAAGAAGAGGAAGAGGCACCAGAGCTCTCTCTACCTGCTAGAATACAAGAAGGCAGTCATCTACAAGTCAGGAATAAAACTTTCACCAGAACTCAATCATGCTGGCAAACTGATTTTAGAGTTCCCATTCTCTAGGACTGTGAAAAGTAAATATATGCTATTAAATTTTAAAAATATATATAAATATATTTTTAATTGTTTCTGGAAAGATGCAGACACTAGGCAAGATTCAAATGGATGACCTATAATTTTAAGTACTTTTTATTATTTTATCATTAAGCATCTGTTTATTCAGATACATAAATGTTTTGCTATGTGCTTTTATGATTTCAAGGCTCATGAAATGTAAATACATGAAAACATCTGGGCATACGTAGTTTTTTTTTTACTGTGTGTTAATTTCTTAAAGTAAAGATACCTCAACTGAATATAAAAGTTAAAGTTTGAAACAAAATAAGCATTGTACCTGTGTGAGGATTTCAGCGGGAAACGAACAACATACTCAATGAGATAACTGATGAAAGTTAAATCATGGAGTATTTAGGAAGGTGTGATCAGCTTTTTCATTTTTTTTGTTTTGTTTGTAAGAGAATCAAGAAATAGGCAAAGTGAGAAAGAATCCAAAGACTGGCAAAATTTGGGAGCCAGAGAGCCTTTTGCACTCAAAGTCTTGAAGGGCAAGTAGATAAAGCAATTAGCAGACTCCAGAGAGAAGATATACACTTTTAAGTGAGCACTAAAGCATTAGTGCTCCTTGGTAGAGGAACAAAGCCAATCCACAGCAGCTCAATAGAGACAACAGTAGAAAAATTGATACCCACAAATTCACACTCCTTGCCCTTTTTCCTGGGGGTACCTCGCCTGTGAAGACAACAGGAAATCCAGTGAGTCACAGAATTCTTTTTATGGAATTCATAATGCCAGCTTCCTGGGTCAAGAACAGGCCAGAAAAGAATAAAGTAGACTAGCCTGTGGCAGATTATTTACAAAAATGGTTTCAATTATTTCACTTTCTGTATCTATGACCTTTCAATGTGACTGTGCTTCATCTTCTATTAAGTTAATGAACCTTGTAATTTTCTTCTTTTTCTAGTCAAATAGAGCATAGAACAAGTATATGTATGCACTTAAGGTTCTGAGCCTAAACCACAAGATGTTTTCCTTCTTTTAACACCCTGCTCAGCCACCATGAAGGTAAGCACATGCTAGACTGCTGGGTGATGAGGAATAAGTGGTCAAAACTGGGTAAGGTTAGTTGATCCAATGAAGGCCCAAGTAATGCTAGGCCAACCAAGAGCAGCAAAGCTACCCACCCAATTCAGAGCTACCCATGGCTGCATAAGGAATCCAGCTTATTAATAAACACATAAACAATAATAAAAGGTCGTTGCTTTAAGTTACTTAGTTTAGGACTGGTTTATTATGAAGCAATAATTAATCACTGCAATATTCTCAGAGTTTACTCATTCAAAAATTTTTGTTAGCCATGTTAGATGAACAAACACTGTACTAAGCATGGCATAGACAGAGAGATTAAATATAAACACATAATTTATGTATGCAAAATGTAAGTAAAACACATAGTGTTTTAACCACATGAAGTGTGTGTGCTCAGTCATATCTATTTGTGACCACATGGATTGTAGCCTGCCAGGCTCCTCTGTCCAAGTGAAGTGTGAAAGTCATTCAGTCATATTCGACTCTTTGTGACCCCATGGTCTATACAGTCCATAGAATTCTCCAGGCAGAACACTGGAGTGGGTAGCCTTTCCCTTCTCGAGGCATCTTTCCAACCCAGGGATCGAACCCAGGTCTCCCGCATTGCAGGTGGAGTCTTTACCAGCTGAGCCACAAGGGAAGCCCAAGATTACTGGAGTGGGGAGTATATTCCTTCTCCAGGGGATCAACCCAGGAATCGAACTGGGGTCTCCTGCACTCCAGGCAGATTCTCTATCAACTGAGCTATCAGGGAAGCCCTCCTCTGCCCAAGAATAATGGTTAATTTAAGAGATGCATATATATTTAGAGAAGAAAGACAAGTACAAAAAAGAGTTAAAAGCATAAAAATGAAAGATGTGCTTCTTGAGTTGTTAGTTGTCAACAAACCTGGTTTTTATGCTAGTGTATGAAAATAAATAGAATTTCATGAGGATACTATTCTTAATCATTTATTCCATTTATAATACATTAGAAAATATTTTATAACTATGGCATATACATAAATATAGTTATACATTTATTCATTTCCAAACATTTCCAAGTTTGTCTTAAAAATATATAAAACACTGGATGTCTACATAGTTTGTACTTCCATGTTACAAAATATTCATAAAAATATACTATACTTTGTGACTGTTATATTATTATTACTATTAATGATGAATAATAATTTTTTGAGTATTTCTGACACTGTGCTGAGTGTTTTGAAGGCATATTTTCATGTTACTTGAACAACGGCAATTTCTCCTTTTACTTATTTGCAAAATAGGATTTGAACACATAAATAATTTTTGTCAGGTCACACAATATAAAGTGGTGACCTGGCATTACAATACTCTCTCACACACATACACACACTGTATATGCCTATTAAAATGTACTATATATGTGTATATGAGTTAGTTGCTCAGTCATTTCTGACTCTGTGAACCATGGACTGTAATTCTCCAGCAAGAATACTAGAGTGGGTAGCCATTCCCTTCTCCATGGGATCTTCCTGACCCAGGGATCAAACCCAGGTCTCCTGCATTACAGGCAGATTATTTACTGTCTGAGCCACCAGGGAAGCCACAAGGGAAGCCTGTACAGTAGTTTTTATTTATACACTAACCTCTAGATGAGTATTTCCACCTGCATCAAGAGTATGAGATCATAAAAAAGTAAATCACAATTATTTTTCTCTTCATAATATTAGAATCAATTAATTCAACAGAGACTAATTATTAATTGAATGTTTGCTATGAGGTAAGTGTTTACAGTTTCCTAAACTGCATAAGCTTGTGATTTGTTTTACTTAAATAGGGCTTCTTCAAAAATTTGCAAAAACAATACAGAATCTTAGTGTCTCTGCCCATTAACTTTATTATAGACAGATTCTATAAGAATTAAGCTAAAGAATTAAGAAATGAGCAAAACAAATCATATCTTCTAAATTCAACACCTAGTAATTCAAAATTCTCTCCTCTATTAAAAAGAACAAAGTCATTCAACATATAAGAACTTTGACAAATATTTCAGATAAATAAGAAAAAAAATAAGATTTTGAGATTAATGTTTGTCATTGCAAGATTATAAACTCAAACTAGAGATGTGTTTTAACAATAGAGAAAAACAGTTCAAAATAAGTACGATAATTAACAAGAAAGCTAGAATTACTGTCTCTAAATTATTAAGACTTCACATGTAAATGGTGAAAATAGCGAAAGAGGCTTCTACACTGATTTCTGTTTGGATCTAGTGAAGGTTATCAACTATTTGATTTTATTCTCCAAAGGCATTCACATGTATCGGATAGAAGTCCAATAGAATTTTCTATGATGATGGAAACGTTTGTCGAATATGGTAGCTACTAGCCACATAGGCTATTTGAGGAGCTGAAATGTGGTCAGTGTTACTAAGAAAGTACATTTTTTTATTTTATTGTATTTCAATTAGGTTAAATGTAATAATAAAAAAGTTTATGTGACTGGTTGTAAATATAGTTACAGAGGAAGGATTCTGAAAGATAGAAACTTTCTCTTCCCCCAAAGTTCCCAAGAACCAAAGTATATTTTATACCAATGAAAAAAACAACAAAAGTAATAAATAGTTGTATACTTTTATGCTTTGAAGGTGATTTGACTATTCAGAACATCATACAACGTAAGTAAAATTAGATTTTTAATAACGCATGGTTATTTTTCAAATTCAATTGTATTTATGAATTACAATGAATGAAATAACACACAGAACAAATTAGAAATGGCTCAATTACTTTAGGGACTTCCCTGATAGCTCAGTTGATAAAGAATCCGCCTGCAATGCAGGAAACCCTGGTTCAATTCCTGGGTCAAGATGATCCCCTGGAGAAGGGATAGGCTACACATTCCAGTATTCTTGGGCTTCCCTTGTGACTCAGCTGGTAAAGAATCCACCTGCAATGTGGAAGATCTGGGTTCAATTCCTGGGTCAGAAAGATCCCCTGGAGAAGGTGAAGACTACCCACTTCAGTATTTTGGGCTGGAGATTTCCATGGACTGTATAGTCCATGGGTCACGAAGAGTTGGACAGACTGAGCAATTTTCACTTTTACTTTCAACTACATTAAATTCCCTCAAACAAAGTATCAAAATCAAATATTAAGCCAGAGAAGATAGGGAAGTTTGAAAATGATTTATTTTTCTGTACTGCAGGTGTGTGACATCTTAGCTATGAAAAGGCAGAATTTCTTTTCTCATTCACATCTACTCTCACTTAAGCAGGCAGCAGGAGAGAGAAAAACACCAGGAAGAAGTATAAATCAATAATTTTCATTTCCCAAGAAAAATAGTTCTGTACAAATAAATCTGACTCCTATTCATTTGGAATACAGTAAGGAAACAGGTCTTGCATTCAATGACCTTCAACTTTTAAGTGAACTAGCATTTTGTGTTGAGAATCATCTACAAGGTGGTAAAGAAAATTAACTGTTTTCTTCTTTTCTCTCAATGTTAATGCACATGAATCAGTTTGGAGGATAAAATCAAATAGGTGATAGCCTTCACAAGATTCAAAAAAGAAATCAGTGTTTAAGTGCTGCATCTCAGATTTTCCCTCAGTCTATCTAGAAACACCTCCCTCAGAATTACAGGACTCACTAGTTCCTCTTACCTCCCGAGTCACTTTTCTTTCTTTCTAGAATATTCTTAGCTATAAAGGCAAAGGCATGCTCATGGCAATCATTTCTGTTTTTATTGTGAAAATTTAAAACCACTGAGATATGCTTTCAATGTCTCCTTTGGAAATTTAACACATACTCAACTTTCTCAATGTAAATTTCCTAATTTGAATCCAACAGGAAATCTTACACAGACAACATTCTTCAAATGTTGTTGTAAATTACTTCCTCTTAAAAAATCAATAATAAGGATGTAATCCCTGTAAAAGATATACTGGGATATATTTCTGCTAATATTAATTTGAATTTTAACTAATTTATTTTGAAAAATAAATATTTGCATTACTGAATATATCACAACTTAGTAATTATTGGAACCATTTCTTTCAGCAGTCACATTGAAATGGTATGTGTCTGCTTTATTTGAATGACATCAATACATTCTTAAATGTTAAGTCACATAGTACAGATTAATTTATAAGACTGTGTGCACTTCACCTTTGTTACATAATATAAAATATCTGAAATAGAGGAAAGACATTATTGAAATCAAATTAATGTAGGTGAAATATAATTAAATAAAAATAGCATTTCTTGGAAATTAAAGGAGAAGTTTGCACTAGCTATTTTTATACAAGTTCTTAATGACAAAATTTCAAAGTAAGTTAACAAATCAATGAATTGTGATTTACAGTTTAAAAAGTAAAATCACTGCTTGTGATTATGCCAAATACAATTATAGAGGTGGGTGTTTAAAGCACATGTTCCAGAAACAATTAATCCTAGCTTGAACTGTGACACAGAAATTTAGTTTTGTGATCTTGGGAAATGCAGTTAGGTTCTCTGTGCCTCAGTTTCTTATGTACTAATGGATTAATAATAACACCTACAATATAAAGTTGAAGTGAGAATTAAGTAAATTTTCATGTATATACCTTGGAGGATGGACAGTAACATAAGCACTATATATTTTGTGTTATTTTAAAATATGATCACAGAATCTTTGATGTACCTATATTGAGTGGACCTCAACCCTCCTCTATTTGAATGTTAACTGTTACTTAATAACTTGCTTCTAACAACAACATGTGGGAGAAATGGTTGAGTATGTGACTTCTCAGTGTAGGTTATAAAAGACACTGAGTTATTTATTGTTCTTCTCGCTTGCAGCACTTACTTAGAGGAAAAATGCTGCAGCATCATTTGGACACTAACGCAAGCCTAAGAAAAGGTCCTGGAGTTCTCCTAAAAACAGTCCACAAGGACCAGAGGTCACTTGCTGACAGATATGTGAGTGAGTCATCATGAAGGTGAACCTTCCACTTACGTCAAGCCTCTGGACTGCAGTTCCAGCCAACACCTAGACAACTTCATGAGAAACTAAAAACTCTCGTAACTGTGGTAATATATGCTGTTTCAGCCTGCTAAAAGTTTTCAGGTTGTTAACCCAAATTAGGTAACCAAAACAAGTGTAAGTTATTATTTTGAGTCTATACTGCATTAATAATAATAACTGACCCTTATGATGCTGTGAAAGTGATGCACTCACTATGTCAGCAAATTTGGAAAACTCAGCAGCGACCACAGGACTGGAAAAGGTCAGTTTTCATTCCAATCCCAAAGAAAGGCAATGCCAAAGAATGCTCAAACTACTGCACAATTGCACTCATCTCACATGCTAGTAATGCTCAAAATTTTGCAAGCCAGGCTTCAGCAGTACATGAACCGTAAACTTCCAGATGTTCAAGCTGGCTTTAGAAAAGGCAGAGGAACCAGAGATCAAATTGCCCACATTCACTGGATCATCGAAAAAGCAAGAGAGTTCCAGAAAAACATCTATTTCTGCTTTATTGACTATGCCAAAGCCTTTGACTGTGTGGATCACAATACACTGTGGAAAATTTTGAAACAGATGGGAATACCAGACCACCTGACCTGCCCCTTGAGAAACGTATATGCAGGTCAGGAAGCAACAGTTGGAATTGGACAGGGAACAATAGACTGGTTCCAAATAGGAAAAGGAGTATGTCAGGGTTGTATATTGTCACCCTGCTTATTTAACTTCTATGCAGAGTACATCATGAGAAACGCTGGACTGGAAGAGGCATAAGCTGGAATCAAGATTGTTGGGAGAAATATCAATAACCTCAGATATGCATATGACACCACCCTTATGGCAGAAAATGAAGAGGAACTAAAGAGCCTCTTGATGAAAGTGAAAGAAGAGAGTGGAAAAGTTGGCTTAAAGCTCAACATTCAGAAAACTAAGATCATGGCATCTGGTCCCATCACTTCATGGCAGATAGATGAGGAAACGGTGGAAACAGCGGCTGACTTTATTTTTCTGGGCTCCAAAATCACTGCAGATGGTGATTGCAGCCATGAAATTAAAAGACACTTGCTGCTTGGAAGGAAAGTTATGACCGACCTAGACAATATATTAAAAAGCAGAGATATTACTTTGCCAACAAAGATCCGTCTAGTCTAGGCTATGGTTTTTCCAGTACTCATGTATGGATGTGAGAGTTGAGACTATAAACAAAGTTGAGAGCCAAAGAATTGATGCTTTTGAACTGTGGTGTTGGAGAAGACTCTTGAGAGTCCCTTGGACTGCAAGGAGGTCCAGCCAATCCATCCTAAAGGAAATCAGTCCTGGGTGTTCATTGGAGGCACTGATGTTGAAGCTGAAACTCCAATACTTTGGCCATCTGATGCGAAGAGCTGACTATTTGAAAAGACCCTGATGCTGGGAAAGATTAAGGGCAGGAAGAGAATGGGACAATAGAGGATGAGATGGTTGGATGGCATCAGCGACTCAATGGGCATGCGTTTTGGTAAACTCCGGGAGTTCGTGATAGACAGGGAGGCCTGGCGTGCTGCGGTTCACGGGGTTGCAAAGAGTTAGACACGACTGAGCGACTGAACTGAACTGAATACTGCATTAAAGCATTACTTAAAAGTGAATTAATATGTTAATGTATTTTCCCACTCCACAAATTATGTGTTTATAATGTTTTATAACAAATGAAAAGTAACACTAAATTTTTTTTAGAATGAAAACTTTAACATAATACTGATTTAAGTCTACTATCTTGTTTACCAATGTTTTCACCAAATATTTAAAACAAATAGAAAATGTATTTTTTCCGTTAATGTTTTATTTAACTTGAGCAATTACTTAAGTGCTTCCAGTTCAGAATTCAAGAGTCTAATGAAATTAATTTTATTATAAGATACATATTTTTATTGTAACATAAAATGATTTTTCTTATTGATAAGTCATTTTAGAAATGGAAATTGTACCAGGTAAATTCTAACACTTCATGCACTCTTTAACCCAGTCTTGTAGCAAATATTTATCATGTTACATACATAGTTCTACCTACTGAAGATGTAATGGTGAAGAAGACAAACATGATTGCTTGCCTTAGGGAGCTTACATTCTAGAAAAGTATGCTGGTAACATACTTGGTAACATAACACTGACTGTCATCTTAATGATACACAAAAGCTTTATTTGGATCACTGCTATCATAATGAATAGAAAAATGCACTCTGTGCAGAGTCCCTGTCTCACAGAGATAATTTGTATGATACATTGCCTAGAAGAGAGCCATAAAAATTATACGGCATCACCTTTCATATTGAATCTGAATTTAGCATTCTTTTTTAAAAAATACAAAATAGCTTATAGACATAATATTAGAAATTCTGGGAGTGAATTTCTGCTCCTAAATCCCCATTATATCTCCATGATAAATCACAAATTCCTATTAACATAAAAAATCAATGTTCCAAAATTTAAGATGACAGCTGTGGGTAAAGGTCTTATGTAAACTTATATTTATACTCAAGAGAAAAACCCATACATTTAGAGTACTAACTGTGATATAAGGAGGAAGGCAGGAGATGGATCAAGGACACTGACTTACAGATAGGCTCAGACTGATAATCCCTTGGTAAGAAGATGTTGAAAAATTATTTGACAGACAAAATTTTTTCAGAATCATAGCAAAATGAGAAGAGATATACTTACATAGAAGAACTTTATAGATTAATTTGGGATTTTTTTTTTTTTTGAACACTCTTACTGTTAAAATAGTGTTATTAACACTACTTCCATATATGTATTACTAAATAAACATATTTCAAGTCATAATATAAAAATAAGGATAGGTCATTTGGAGGCCTGCAAGTACAGGGGTAGAATTATTGTAGAGGGCTAAAGTAAAGGACCGGCATGTAAATAAAGAGATTGAGAAAGATTCAGATCAACCTTAAGCAGTTCTATGCTGGTTTATAACATTGAAACATCTATTTATAAAGTCTTCCTTTTCCTTTGCATTTTTTGACAGATAAATATCTGGATATGTAGGAAGAAAGGCATAGCAACTAACCAATTTAGATAATTAAATATTATCACTTACAAAATGAAGTCTTGGATAATATATTTCCTTATTTTATATCTAATTCTCATAGAGTTGCTTTGCTCTATAAAATATTTATATTCATGAAAAACAATCCTCCCATAGGAGTGGCTTATATCACTTCCCTGAGAAATCTACATTCATATCATAGATGTGTTTATATTTCAAGTAGTGCTGTCTCCCACACAGACTGATAGGCTTCAGTACCAAAGGGAATACGTCCAACGGAAGGTCAGTCAACATCTTTGTTAGTGCACTGGCACCCACTGCAGTACTCTTGCCTGGAAAATCCCATGGACGGAGGAGTCTAGTAGGCTGCAGCCCATGGGGTTGCTAAGAGTCGTGTCACTTTCCCTTTTCCCTTTCATGCATTGGAGAAGGAAATGGCAACCCACTCCAGTGTTCTTGCCTGGAGAATCCCAGGGACAGAGGAGCCTGGTGGGCTGTCGTCTGTGGGGTCGCACAGAGTCGGACATGACTGAAGCGACTTAGCAGCAGCAGCAGCAGCAGCAGCAGGACATAAAGGCAGACTCCAACCCCAACTCTTACTGTGAGGAAAGTGAAATGGTTTAAGAACGGCCTTCCCTGACCCATATACACAGTGAAGCATCTTTTCTTCTTTGCAAATATGTATGCTTAAAAGAAAAACTGCCCTCTGTTAGCAGTTTTATGTTGAATATCAATCAACAAACATATCAACTCTGTTAAATACATTGTTTAGCAAGTAACTTTTGTATCCATAGCCTGTTTTTCTTTTCCCTCATAATTAAAAAAAAAAAAAATCAGGAAACAGAAAAAACTTCAGGTTTTATATTATTAAAAATTATTACAGTGATCAAACATATCATACATTAAGACAGAAGACAATTATTAATTATTCCATTAAAAAAAAGTAAAGTGAAAGAGACAAATGGTTTACAGGACACTCAGGAAGTCTCCAGCAGAAGTGGAAATAAGAGGACAGTACTAGGCAGCTCACCGGTGCTCAACATTGCGGTGCTTCAGCTCTTCAACAGGATGATTAACTTTGACAGGTTAAATTAACACAAACATAAAACAGAGGAAATCTATCCTTGCTTGTCTCTCTGCCAGGAAATACAAGCCTGTAATTGCTGTGATCCCACTCTTCAGCATAAACCAGCCAAATGCTTACATCAAGAGATTGATTTTGCACAGCATGACTCTACTCTGATTTTAGGGTCATTGGAGATCAGCATCCTTTTCACAACAGAATTTTCCCTTAAATTCTATCCAGGTTACATGAAAGTAAAACTAAATGACTTGGCCTGTATAAACACATGCTTTAAAAGGAATCAGACAAGCATAAGACCAATAGTTTAAAAGGAATTACCCATCTATAGTAAAACCTTTTTTATCTATATACTTTTTCCATAAGGATAAATCAACAGATCTAACAATATATTTGTTTGAAAATATATTTGACATGTGTTAACTCAATGATTCCCCATTGAGGATGCACACTATAAAACAAAATTTTTTGGTTTTCACATTAAAGATACTATGACCTCTTTCTTCTTTACATAAAATACAAGAAATAAATTCACTGTTGGAGGACATCTTTTCAGGCAAACAATGCAGGGAATAATGATAGTTATTTGTTCAACATCTTTTCAAAGTCCTACTTTAATAATATTCAACCACCATGAAAACAGTCTCATTAAACTGATCGTGATCCTTAAAAATGGTCAAAATATTTTGGCAGGTTTTCATTTGCTTAGTCCTGGCTTTGTTTTTATAGATTCTATGACTTTTTGGTTCTACTTTCCAGCCCCAGATATTATCTTCTATGTACCTTTATTTAACTAAAATAGTTTTTTATTCTGGTTTACTGCACTGTCCTAAACAACATTATACGCATTAAGTTTCTAAATCCTATAATAACTCTTAGTTAAGAAAACTGAAGGTCAGAGAGATTAAAGAACTTTCCAAAGACCAAATAGCTAGAAAACAACAAAGTGAATATTTAAATTTGTGTTTGACAGATTAAGTAAACAAGAAATAATGCTCTTGTGTATATATCCATGGTGTTGGTCCAATTTGTGTCCATGTAGGACTGGTCCCATGCTTTAGATATTAAAAATGCTAGAATTTAGGATAAAAACAACCACATATGAATCCTTGCTCTAAGAGGAGAGTGCTTTTCAGTTGTACCGAAGTGCACTTCTTAAGGACTTCCTGGAGTTCCTGCTGAAGATGCAAATATACATTTTAGAATATGGGACTTGTGATTCTATGAAATTTAATAGCATTTCAGGTGTGTGTGTGTATGTGCATGAGAGAGAGAGAGACAGAGAGAGAGAGAGAGAGAGAATGAGTATTTGGAGCTGAGTATGGAGAATGAGTATTCTACAGTGGAGTCCATACACTTATGTATTAGTACATTAGAATGTTAAACAAATGCGATCCAACAAAATGGATGCCAATTCATTTATTAATGTTTGCCATTGATTTTATGTGCAGTTGAGAGTGGTCTTATGTCCTTTCATTAAAAGAAGATGGGAGCTTTAATTGCTGGAGTTAGATTTGATTTTATCAGGTCAATATTGCTTTGCCCAAGTGTCAATTAAACTGACAAAATTCTACTACTGAATGAAGGAAGCAGTTTAATTGAATTTCATCCTCTAGCCTTCATAATGAGGGAAGAGGATCAGTGTTAATATACATGGATTATAATTTAAAAACCAAAAGCAGAAGTCTTTATCAAGACTGAATTTTACATTAGGAGGACACATTAGAGAAAAAAGAGAATGATAATTTCTATTTTTTTTATTCTACATATTCTAAAAGTATTCCATTATTCTGCTTTATCTTTAAAACAACTAATAAATTCAAGTTGCTATTAGCTGTATATTACCAAACGAGAAGTCCTATGATTCAAAACTAACAAATTACTTCTACTTTCCTCAAAGTTAGACACTAAGTATCTGCTCTCCTTTTGCACTATGTATTCATACCAAACACACATACACACACACACAAAATACACTTTCATAATCTGTTTATGCAATTAGTTTCCCCACTGAAATTCAAATTCAGTAATGCACAGTATGCATCTTTATATTACTAATGTCAAAAGCAGAGTTTAGAATACAGCAGGCACTCAATAGCTACTTACTGTATGAATGAGATTTTATTATTATTTGACAGTCTACCTCATTCAGTTAGGCAGCAAACAATATTATATTAAGAAGAGGTGGCAAGAATACACAGAAAAACTGTGCAAAAAAGATCTTCATGATCCAGACAATGATGAGGTTGTGCTCACTCACCTAGAGCCAGACATTGTGGATTGTGAAGTCAAGTGTGCCTTAGGAAGCATCTCTATGAACACAGCTAGAGGAGGTGATGGAATTCCAGTTGAGCTATTTCAAATAACAAAAGACAATGCTGTGAAAGTGCTGCACTTAATATGCCAGCAACATTGGAAAACTCAGCAGTGGCCACAGGACTGGAAAAGGCCAGTTTTCATTTCAATCCCAAGAAAGGCAGTGGCAAAGAATGTTCAAACTACCGCACAATTGTACTCATCTCACACTAGCAAAGTAATGGTCAAAATTCTCCAAGCCAGGCTTCAACAGTACATGAACCAAGAACTTCCAGATATTCCAGCTGGATTTTAAAAAGGCAGAGGAACCAGAGATTAAATTGCCAACATCCATGGGATCATCAAAAAGGCAAGAGGATATCAGAAAAACATCTACTTCTACTTTATTGACTATGCCAAAGCTTTGACTGTGTAGATCACAATGAACTGTGGAAAATTCTGAAAGAGATGGGAATACCAGACCACCTGACCTGCCTCTTGAGAAACCTATATGCAGGTCAGGAAACAACAGTTAGAACTGGACATGGAACAACAGACTGGTTCCAAATAGGAAAAGGAGTACGTCAAGGCTGTATATTGTCAACCTGCTTATTTAACTTATGTGCAGAGTACATCATGAGAAATGCTGGGCTGGAAGAAGGACAAACTGAATTCAAGATTGCTGGGAGAAATATCAATAACCTCAGATATGCAGATGACACCACTCTTATGGCAGAAAGTGAAGAAGAACTAAAGAGCCTCTTGATGAAAGTGAAAGAGGAGAGTGAAAAAGTTGGGTTAAAGTTCAACATTCAGAAAACTAAGATCATGGCAACCAGTCCCATCACTTCAAGGCAAATAGATGGGGAAAAAATGGATACAGTGACAGTCTTTATTTTCGTGGGCTCCCAAAATCACTGAAGATGGTGACAGATAGCAAAGTTCCACTTACATGGCTAGTCAAGCAACTTTACTTACAGGAAGTCAAGCAGAAGTTTCCTTTCAACATTAGGGAACAATATCCTTCAAACAAGATACCCAATATTTCACCTTCTTTCTGCAAACTGAAACAGCTCTTATCATTTTTCATAGAGTTTCAATAATTTCAACTTCTGACATACTGTCATTCCTAGTTCTGTTGTCCTTAAGGCTACATTAGGCACTAAGCCAAGTAATTAGAGTGCCAAATAATAGGGCCAGGGTCCCAAATTAACATGAAATATCATCATCCTGTTGCCAGTGGCAAAGCAATGATAACAAAGATAAATCTACACTCCTCATTCTAAACACCTATTATAAATGAATCAGTAAAAATACATATTTGAGCACCTATTATAAATGAATCAATAAAAATATATATTTGGGCTCAGTTCTACAAAATGCACCATTTTTTCCTCTGATTTCATAGAGTTCCATGAAATAACATTTCTTTCCCCAATGTTACTCTTATTCCAGATTTTGAAATAGTTTTCTCTACAAACCTTACTCTTTCAAGTATCTTTTGAGCTAATATTTTTAATTAGTTTTAATTTGTTTGAAAAAAAGTCAGTGTATCATTTTAATTTATACTCATTAAATATTCATTTAGGGGATTTCACTTTCTTTGTCTGTTTTAGTAGTCAACATTCATAATCTTTGCAATAAAATACTAAGAACCTTCAACACACTTAAAGATTTATAGAAACATTAAATTAATTGGTTTAATTTAATCAATAGTAATACCTACCAAGTCATGTTAAAATTTAACATTGCCAAAATGAAGATAAATTAATATTCATTTGCCAGGAAAAGAATGACAAATTTTATTTTACTGTAGAAACTATCCTTGGACAATATATTACTCACGCAAAAATAATTTCTTAAGAAATAGTTTATGAAATATGAAAAAAAGGAAACAGCAGGTTTCAAAAGCTTCAGCTTTAGACATAAATCCCTTAAAAACTTCTATACTACTGAGTACTTTCTAAAGTAGGTTTCATAAACTACATGGTATCATTAAATGTCATCTTCAAGTTGCATCACACGAAGTAGTCCAAATCTGTCTTCCTATACTTCTGCTATTGCTTTTAGAACTTCATCTGTTCCTCTACCCAGTAACTTCTCACCATGACCCTCAAAACACAGCACCTCTTTCTAACTTCCATACATATGCATTAATATACTGTATTAGTGTTTTTCTTTCTGACATACTTCACTCTGTTTAATAGCCTCCAGTTATATATGGAACTTAGAAAGATGGTAACAATGACCCTATATGCCAGACAGCAAAAGAGACACAGATATAAAGAACAGACTTTTGGACTCTGTGGGAGAAGGCGAGGGTAGGATGATTTGAGAGAACAGCATTGAAACATATATATTACCATACGTGAAATAGACCACCAGTCCAGGTTTAATGCATGAGACAGGGCACTCAGGGCCGGAGCACTGTGATGACCATGAAGGATGGGATGGGGAGGGAGGTGGGTGGGGGTTCGGGATGAGGAACACATGTACATCCATGGCTGATTCATGTCAATGTATGGCAAAAACTACTACAATACTATAAAGTAATTAGCCTCCAATTAAAATAAATAAATTAATTAAAAAAAAAACAGCACCTCACAAAATTATCTATCCATTGGTGGCCAAAATGATCTAATTCCATGTTTATAATAATATATATATCTATGGATTCATATACTATATATGTTTTTATCTTTAAATTATGTTGAATTAATTTTAATAAAATGAAAAAAAATATTTAAATAAAAATATTTAAAAGGTTGAACTATGTACAAACAAATTTTGCATGTAAATTATTTAGTTCATAAAATATAATGTAATATACTTAGGAAGACAAGAAGGAATAAGTAAAAGTCTTCTTGTGCAACTTTGAATAATCATTGTTCCTTATTGAAACTTAGAAAAATAGGTATCATCTGAGAAAAACCCACACTATTTTAAAATTGTGTGGTCATTTTGGTTACTGTATATTTTATTTAAATCAATAATTGATAATTTTATACTAAAATTTTAGCATTATTAAGGAGAAGGCTCAATAAAGCTACCAGTAAACTACTAACAGAACTAGTAGTATAATACCAAATAAGGGATAATAAACACTGATTAGATGATTTATTCTGTTAATTTCCAATTTGTATAATATTGTTGATTTGTACGATAACTAAAGTAGATTTGGCTACTTTCATAAGTGAAATAAAATAATTTCTTTTCTTCTTTTCCCTCTAAAGCTAGATTTTTAAGAAATTATTACCTTTGTATACTTTTCCTAGATATTCACAGTATAATGAGTATCTGTCATTAACAGAATTAATTTCCGGTTTGATATATTTAGTTTCAAAACATACTGAGGCATACCACATACAATATATTTATAGAAAATAGTATATACATTTTGTTGTGGTTCAGTTGCTCGGTGATGTCCAACTCTGCGATCCCATGGACTGCAGCATGCCAGGTTTCCCTATCCATCACCAAAGCTCCAAGAGTTCACTCAGACTCATGTCCATTGAGTTGATGATGCCATCCAACCATCTTATCCTCTGTTGCCCCCTTCCCCTCCTCCTGCCCTCACTCTTTCCCAGTATCAGGGTCTTTTAAAATGAGTCAGCTCTTCACATGAGGTGGCCCAAGTATTTGAGTTTTAGCTTCAGCATCAGTCTTTCCAACAAATATTCAGGGTTCATTTTCTTTGGGACGGACTGCTATGATCTTCATGTTTATGTGTATGTATGTATGTGTGTGTATGTGTATATATATATATATATATATATATATATATATATATATATGACTGAGAAACAAAATAGGCAGGGACAGCAGTGACGCTCATTAGTGATGCATCAAATTGAAAAATCTTACATGGGAAAGAAAAAATATTTCCCTATTTTTAAGTGTTAGTCGCTCAGTTGTGCCCAACTCTTTGCGAGCCCATGGACTGCAGCCCACCAGGCTCCTCTGTCCATGAGATTCTCCAGGCAAGAATATTAGAATAGATTTCCATTTCCTTCCCCAGGGAATCTTCCCAACCCAGGGATTGAACCCGGGTATCCTGCACTGGAGGCAGATTCTTTACTGACTGAGCTACAAGGAAAGCACAAATCCAAATTATTAACATCATAGTTCAAAGACTTAAGATAACAGTACTCTTAACTGCTTTAAAGATAGTTTTGGATTTAACATTAATTATTTTAAATTAGTTAGGGAGCATATAAATTGGTGTATTTTATGCAGTCAAACCCATAGCATTAAATAAAATCCATTCTGTCTTGGAGAGGTAAAAAGGAGTTATAATAGATGAATCCATTCACCCTTCCTTACTTTCTTAATGCATTTGGCCTAATTGAGTATTTATTAAAAACCTATGATAATGTAACTCTGTGCTAGGTATTGCAGGGACATATAGAGAAGTATAAGCCACTACTGTCACCCTCAGTTACTTCAACTCTGTGTGAACTTTGTACCAATTATTGGAAATTGTATTAACACACAGCCATGTATTACTCTACTGTGTTTTCAGGATACTGCTGCTGCTAAGTCGCTTCAGTCGTGTCCGACTCTTTGCGACCCCATGGACTGCAGCCCACCAGGCTCCTCCATCCATGGGATTTTCCAAGCAAGAGTGCTGGAATGGGGTGCCATTGCCTTCTCCATGTTTTCAGGAAGCATTAATTTAAAATATAAAATTGAATTCTATTGCTTCCTGAAAACATGGAGAAGTTAATGGCAATCCACTCCAGCACTCTTGCCTGGAAAATCCCATGGACGGAGGAGCCTGGTGGGCTGCAGTCCATGGGGTCGCAGAGAGTCGGACACGACTGAAGCGACTTAGCAGCAGCAGCAGCAGCAGCAGCAGTATCCTGAAAACACAGTAGAGTAATACATGGCTGCGTGTTAATACAATTTCCAATAACTGGTACAAACTTCACTTGTTTTTCATTCATGGTACTGTCAATTCATATGTATATACAAGATAAGACAAAGTGAAAAAGAGAAAATCAATTTATAAGAAGCAAATGCTTATTTGGTTCAGAAGTTAGGTTATGCCAAACTTTTGAAAGAATCTTATATAGTAGGCTGAATTTAAGATGAGCCTTGAAAAATAAGTGAAAATTAAAGAAAAAATAATATGAAGAAGTATTTGTAGAAGATAACTCAATAATTATTAGTTTCAATGTTATCATTATAATAATTACCATAGTGATCACAATAGGAAAACCAATTTTTAATGTTTATTTCAATTTTTATATTAAAGGTTTCATACAGATTGTTTTATTTATTTATCACTAATTCCTTCCGTGTATGTGTAAAACAGGAGTGATTAAGCACCTTTCCTAAGACCACAGACTTAAGAATTGTCAGAGGCAAAAAGCATATCTAGATGCTCTGTCTCCAAAGACCACGCTTTCAAATATCACTATTTACACCCCAGCTTAAAGGAAAATATTGAGAGGTAGAAACAGTCATGGTGAATCTCAGGACCATACAATCATATGTGTTTTTAGTTGGTTCACTTTGGAAAATAAATCTTAGTTATATAAGATAAAACAGATTTCAGACCAAGAGAATCACCCTAGAGTATATCCCTAGAGAAGGCTTGGGTATATGGAATACAACTGGAATTGATGGAGGGATGTTGAACACAAACATTGAATTCTTATGACTTGTACTAGGAAAATTCTATTATATGGAAATTTACAGAGTTTTAGAGTCCTAGCTCAAACAGATAGTACTTAGAGTGCCTACCACAAACAAAATTTTAATATTACATACTTCAGAGAGACCATTCTATATGTAGCTAGCAAAGAATTATGTCACATTCAAATATTACCTGTCACTTTACCCAGGATGGTGAGTAGAATATGTCACACTCCCAAATATGCCTCTTTGGCTTAAGGTTTGCTCTTGAGCTGATTACTTTTTTTAGGAAAAAGAAAACACAGGAGAATCTCTGAATATTTAAAATTACTACTCTGAGAGAGATATTCACATTTATAAAATATAAATATTAATTTGTTTATCATATGCAAAGTCATATCTAACTCTTTGCAGCCCCATGGACTATAGCTGGCCAGGCTCCTCTGCATGGATCATCCAGGTAAGAATACTGGAGTGGGTTAACATGCTCTTCTCCAGGGGATCTTCCCAACCCAGGGATTGAATCCACATCTCCTCTACTGTCAAGCATTCTTTACCACTGAGCCACCTGGGAAACAAGGGTGTCTCTTTCTCTGTACCACGAAGAGGGCAATGACTAAAACTCTAGATATTTTTATCAACAGAGAAGATAACTAACAATCTGCACAACAACCTTTCCTTTGTTTATTATGCTTTGCATGAAAAGCTTCAATACCTGGTTTTTCTCTCCCTGTAACATCTATCCATCTATTAATATCTAAATACATACCTTTGCATCCTTGTATCCCTGGGATAAGACACACATTATCATGGTATATGATTATTTTAATCAGTGGTTGGTTTGACTTGGTTTTCCAATATTTTGCTGAGGATTTTTACATCTATGTTCATCAGTAACATTGGCTTGTAATTTTCATTTTCTGTGATAGCTTTGGTTTTCATATCACAGTGAAGCTGGCCTCACAGAATGCTTTCAGAAATGTTCTTTCCATTGAAGTGTTTGAAAAAGATACACATTAATTCTCTAAATATTTCATAATATTTGCCTCTAAAGCCTTCTACTCTTGGACTTTTGTGGGTTGACAGCATTTTTTATTACTGATTCAATTCCATTACTGGCAATTGATCATTTCATATTTTCTATTTCTTCCTGGTTTAAATCATGGAAAATTGTACATTTCTACGAACTAGTCTATTTGTTCTACACTGTCATTTTATTGGCATATAGATTTTCAAAATAATCTCTTATGATCCTTTGTTTTCCTATGCTCTCCGTTGTACGTCTCTGCTTTCATTTCTAATTTCATTGTTCTGGGTCTCTGTCTCTTTTTTTCCAGACTAATTTGGCTAAACATTTATCAATTATGTTTATGTTTTCAAAATTTAGCTCTTAATTTCATCAATCTTTTCAATTATTTTTTATTCTTTCTTCTGTTTTGATCTTTTTGAGCTCTTTCCTTCTGCTAACTTTGGATTTTGTTTTTACTTTTCTTGTTCCTTATGGTGTAAAGTTAAGTTATATATTTGAGATATTTTTTCTTTATTCCTGAGATAAGTTTGTGTTGTTATAAACTTTGTGGTTAGAATTTGTTTTGCTGTGTCCCATAGATTTGGATCAATTTTTCCTGTTTTCATATATTTCCAAGTACTTTTTTAGTTAAGAAATGGATTGATTTAGAGAGAAACACACTCTACAGAAAGTGTGGGCTATCTAAGAAGGCGAGGGAACTTCAAGATATATATTTTTTTCTTCCTTTCTTTCCTTATTTTTCCTCATCTCTTTTTCTTTCTTTCATTTTCTTGGTATCTGTTGGTTATTTAGTCCCATATTGTTTGGCCTCCACATGTTTGTGTTTTGTTGCAGTTTTTTTTTTTTTTTTTTCTTTTCTTATAGTTGTTTTCTAGTTTCATAGTGCTGTGGCTGAAAAACATGCTTGTTATAAATTTTCTTAAATCTACAGAGGCTGTTTTGTGGCCTAATATGTGATCTATTCTGGAGCATGTTCCATATATACTTGAAAAGATGTGTATTCTGCTGCCTTTCATGAACTGTGTTGTGTATGTATTATCTACTAATTCCACCTGATCTAATGTGTCATTTAAGACCATTGTTTTCCTATTAATTTTCTGCCTTCTGATGTCAATGGGGAGTTAAAATCTCCTACTATTACTATATTACTGCCAATTTTTCCCTGTATGTCTCTCAATATTTGGTTTATACCTTTAAGTAGATCTATATTGGTTGCATATATATTTATAATTGGAATATCATTTTGGATTGACCCCTTGACCAGTATATAATGTTCTTCTCTGACATTTGTAACAGCTTGTGTTTTATGATGTAAGTATAAGTATAGCTAGTGCTTTCAAAAAAAAAAATTCCATTCGTATAGAATATATTTTTTCATCCTCTCAGTTTCAGACTGTGTGTAACTTTTAGACCTGAGATGAGTCACTCATAGGCAGCGTTACATACAGAACTTTTCTTCTCTCCATTCAGCCAATGTATTTTGATTGGAGCTTTTAGTCCATTTACATTTTATTTTTTTTTAATTTAAATTTATTTATTTTAATTGGAGGCTAATTACTTTACAATATTGTATTGGTTTTGCCACACATCAACATGAATCTGCCACGGGCATACACGTGTTCCCCATCCTGAACCCCACCTCCCTCCCTGTACCATCCCTCCGGGTCATCCCAGTGCACCAGCCCCAAGCATCCTGTATTGAACCTTGACTGGCGATTCTTTTCTTATATGATATTATACATGTTTCCATGACATTCCCCCAAACCATCCCACCCTCTCCCTCTCCCACAGAGTCCAAAAGACAGTTCTGTACATCTGGCCTTCAAAGTCAAACATTCTCAGAACTCACCTTCCCTGCATGGGAAACCTGAGTCAGGGACCTCAACAGGGAGTCTGACTTCCTAGCTGCTTGCAGATCATCTGCAAGTGTACTCATTCTCATGGTTGGGGGCTGCTCACAAAGAGTATTGGCAATGACTGCGCTGTGACTGCCTCACCTACCTGTCTCACTGTAGTTCCTTCTTTGTGTCTTTAGTTATAGAAGATCTTTTCTGGCAGGTTTGAGTCCTTTTCATTGCCAGATGTTCTATACAATGCTGTTATTTTGGTGTTTCTATGACAGCAGGTGAGCTCAGGGTTTTTTTCCTGGCCATCCTGGGAACTCTTTATAAAAGTTTATTTTGTCCTTAGCTGTAGATGATATTTAAAGTGGTGTCTTGGACCATTTCAGGGAGTTACTCAAGTTCCCCTGAGTATCTCTCATGTATCTTTAAACTTCTCTTTGTTTTTCTCCCATTAATCCACCTTTTAACTACGAACAGGTCTCATCCAAAATCCTAGACACATAGAGGGAAAATTATCTTTACACTGCTATATCTATCTTCAAAGATATTTATGTTGATATTTGTTACAAAAATGTATACATCAAAATTGTCACACTTGTATATATCAGAACCTGACTTCCCAACTACAAGGCAAAGTCAACTAAAAATAAATTATCCTATTTATATAAAATGAGTTATTAGAATTCTTTAGTAAGGTGTTGTGCCACCAGTATTCACTGTATTCCCACCCCCAAATTTTATGATTTATAATTAAATTTCTTATTTTGATGTTTAGGAGGGTTTTGGTACTCATGGTTTAGTCAGTCAGTTTGCCTGACTCTTTGCAACCCCACGGACTGCAGCACACCAAGCTTCCCTGTCCTTCACCTTCTCCTGGAGCTAGCTCAATCTCATGTACATTGAGTTGGTGAAGTCATACAACCACCTATTTCTGTGTTGTACCTTTCTCCTTTGTCCTTCAATCATTCCCAGCATCGAGGTCTTTTCTAATGACTCAGCTCTTTGCATCAGGTGGGCAAAACATTGGAGCATCAGCTTCAGCATCAGTCCTTCCAATGAGTATTCATGAATGATTTCCTTTAGGATTCAATAGTTTGATCTCCTTGTTGTCCAAGGAAATTTCTAGAGTCTTTTCCAACACCACAGTTTGAAAGCATCAATTCTTTAGCACTCATCCTTCTCTATGGTCCAACTCTCACATCTATACACGGCTACTGGAAAAATCATAGCTTTGACTATACAGATCTTTGTTGGCAAAGAAATGTCTCTGCCTTTTAATATGCTGTCTAGGTTGATCATAGCTTTTCTTCTAAGGAGCAAGTGTATTTTAATTTCATGGCGGCAGTCACCATCTGCAGTGATTTTGGAGCCCAAGAAAATAAAGTCTCTCACTGTTTCCATTGTTTCTCCATCTATTTGCCATGAAGTTATGGGACTGGATGTCATGACCTTCATTTGTTGAACATTGAGATTTAAGCCAGATTGGTCTCTCTCCTATTTCATCTTCATAAGTTCAGTTCAGTCACTCAATCATGTCCAACTCTTTGCAACAAAATGAGCTGTTGCAGCACACCAGGCCTCCCTGTCCAACACCAATTCCCGGAGCCTACCCAAACTCATGTCCATTGAGTCAATGATACCATCCCACCACCTTATCCTCTATTATCCCCTTCTCCTCCTACCCTCAATCTTCCCCAGCATCAGGGTCTTCTCAAATGATTCAGATCTTCGCATCAGGTGGCCAAAATATTGGAGTTTCAGCTTCAACATCAGTCCTTCCAATGAACACTCAGAACTGATCTTTAGGATGGTCTGGCTGGATCTCCTTGCAGTCCAAGGGATTCTCAAGAGTCCTCTCCAACACCACAGTTCATAAGCATCAATTCTTTGGCACTCAGCTTTCTTTAAAGTCCAACTCTCACATCCATATATGACTACTGGAAAAACCATAGCCTTGACTAAACGAAACTTCGTTTGCAAAGTAATGTCTCTGCTTTTTAATATGCTATCTAGGTTGGTCATAACTTTCCTTCCAAGGAGTAAGCATCATCTTCATCAAGAGGTTGTTTAGTTCTTCTTGGCTTTCTGCCATAAATGTGGTGTCAACTGCATATCTGAGGATATTGATATTTCTCCCAGCAATTGATTCCAGCTTGTGCTTCATCCAACCTGGCATTTTGCATGATGTACTCTGCATAGAAGTTAAATATGAAATGTGACAATATACAGCTTTGATATACTCTTTTCTCAATTTGGAACCAATCTGTTGTTCTATGTCCAGTTCTAACTGTTCCTTCTTGAACTGCATACAGGTTTCACAGGAGGCGATAAGGTGCTCTAGTGTTCCCATCTCTTTAAGAATTTTCCAGAGTTTTTGTGGCCACACAACCAAAGGCTTTGGCGTAGTCAATGAAGCAGAAGTAGATGCTTTTCTGGAATTTACTTGCTTTCTCTATAATCCAACAGATGTTGGCAAATTGATCCCTGATTCCTCTGCCTTTTCTAAATCTAGCTTATTCATTCACACACTGTTGAAGCCTAGTTTGGAGAATTTTGAGCACTACTTTGCTCATGTGTAAAATGAGTGCAACTGTGTGGTAGCTTGGAAATTCCTTGGTATTATCTTCTTTGGGATTGGAATTACTGAGTTTTCCATATTTGCTGACATATTGAGTGCAACACTTTAACATCATCATATTTTAGGATTTGAAATAACTCAGCTGGAATTCCGTCACCTCCAGTAGCTTTGTTCATAGTGTTGCTTCCTAAGGTCCACTTGACTTTACACTCCAGGATGTCTGGCTCTAGGTGAGTCATCACACCATCCAGGTTATCTGGGTCATTGAGATATTTTTTGTATAGTTCTTCTCTGTAGTCTTGCCACCTATTTTTAATATCTTCTGTTTCTGTTAGGTTCAAAACATTTCTGACCCCTATTGTGCCCATCTTTGCATGAAATTTTCCCTTGGTATCTCTAATTTTCTTGAAGAACTCTCTAGTCGCTCCCATTCTATTGTTTCCCTCTATTTATTTGCATTGTTCTCTTAGGAAAGCTATCTTATCTCTCCTTGTGATTCTCTGGAACTCCATCCATTCAGATGGATATATGTTTCCTTTTCTCCTTTACCTTTTGCTTTTCTTCTTTTCTCAGTTCTTTGAAAGTCCTTCTCAGGCAACCATTTTTCCTTTTTGTATTTCTTTTTTCTTAGGGATGGTTTTGATCAATGCCTCCTGTACAATGTCAGAAACCTCCATCCATAGCTCTTCAAGGACTCTGTCTATGAGATTTAATCTCTTGAATCTATTTATCACTTCCACTAGACAGTTGTAAGAGATTTGATTTAGGTCATACATGAATGGGCTAGTGATTTTCCCTACTTTCTTTAAGTCTGAATTTGGACTTCCCTGGTGTCTCAGATGGTAAAATGTCTGCCTACAATGTAGGAGACCTGGGTGAAATCCCTGGCTCGGGAAGATCTCCTTGATAAGAGATGGCAACCCACTCCAGTATTCTTGCCTGGAAAATCCCATGGATGGAGAAGCCTGGTTGGCTACAGTCCATGGGGTCATAAAGAGTCAGACACAACTGAGCAATTTCACTTTAGCAATAAGGAGTTCATGGTCTCAGTCAAGTCCTGGTCTTGTTTTTGCTGACTATATAGAGCTTCTCCATCTTCGGCTGCAAAGAATATAATCAGTCTGATTTCAATACTGAACAATTGGTGATGTCCACGTGTAGAGGTGTCTTTTGTGTTGTTGGAAGAGGGTGTTTGCTATGACCAGTCTTGGCAAAACTCTGTTAGCCTTTGCCATGCTTAATTTTGTATTCCAAGGCCAAACTTACCTGGTACTCCATGTATCTCTTGATTTCCTACTTTTGCATTCCAGTCCCCTATGATGAAAAGGGCTACTTTTTTTTCTGTTAAGTTTTTGAAGGTCTTGTAGGTCTTCATAGAATCATTCAACTTCAGCTTCTTCTGCATTAGTGGTTGGGGCATCAGTTCAGTTCAGTCGCTTAGTTGCATACAGTTCTTTGACAACCAATGGACTGCAGCATGCCAGGCTTCCCTGTCCACCATCAACTCCCAGTGCTTGCTCAAACTCATGTCCATCAAGTCGCTGATACCATCCAACCATCTCATCCTCTGTCATCCCCTTCTCCTCCTTCCATCAATCTTTCCCAGCATCAGGGTCTTGTCTAACGAGTCAGTTTGTCACATCAGGTGGCCAAAGTACTGGAGTTTCAGCTTCAGCATCAGTCCCTCCAATGAATATTCAGGACTGACTGGTTTGATCTCATTGCAGTCCAAAGGACTCTCAAGAGTCTTCTCCAACACCACAGTTCAAAAGTATCAATTCTTTGGCACTCAGTTTTCTTTATGGTCCAATTCTCACATTCATACATGACTACTTGAAAACCCATAGCTTTGACTAGGTGGACCTTTGTTGGAAAAGTGATGTCTCTGCTTTTTACTATACTGTCTAGGTTGTTCATAGCTTTTCTTCCAAGGAGCAACTGTCTTTTAATGTCATGGCTGCAGTCACCATCTGCAGTGATTTTGGGGCCCCCCAAAATAAAGTCTCTCACTGTTTCCATAGATTTCAATTACTGTGATATTGAATGATTTTGGAGGTCACTGAGATTTCTTACAAACATCTGTTTAAATAAATCCCATAAGCAACTTAGCAGCAGCAGCATAAATATAAGACTTCTAATATGTGCATATCAGGCATAATATCTTCTGTAATAAGCTTTTTAAAGAATCAATGATTCAACATATTAAATCCAGTAAACAGAGTCTACCGAACTGGTATTTTATTTTTTGTCTTTATAAAGGTATTATATTGAACATTATACATTTTAATAAAAAACCTCAATTATACATCATGAATAAACTGACTCAATTTAACTTTTCAATTACTTATTATTTTACCCAATACATGAGACATGTGATATGTAATGTTCCATACATTAATTTTTTTGAATTATTAGTTTTCATTCCAGTATTTGATATATGCTCTTTTTGCTGATATACTTTTTACTCATTGCATATAACAGCATGGTGGACTTGATGATAAATAGCAGTTATGTCAACTGAAAGAAGGTGTTATATCTATAATCTTTTTAAATTTAGTTTTTAAAGACAAGTTCAACTAGATTAATTCTAAAGGCCTGCATAGTACAAATAAAAGTTTGAAATAATTAATCCCTACTTTCGAAGATTTTGAAATTGCTAGACAGTAAATTTATATTAGCATAGTGTCTATATTATCCCTAATGTCATCATAGGTATCATTGATATTAGAAAATATACTTATACTTACTATCCTCAGTTTACAGACAATGAAGTGGTTTAGTTTGTTCAAGGACATACAGTTAGTGATTATGAATATGTAGAAACCTCATCATCAACCAATAGTACCATTCTCCTTTCTACACATTAATTCCCTAAATATAAAAATAATAATAATATGAAATAAAATCTCTAATGCTAATTTTAACTGTGTATATATATATACACACACATATATATATATATATATATATAGAGAGAGAGAGAGAGAGAGAGAGAGATTTAAAATATAATCACTTGGGCCAAGTTTTGAGACAAAACCTAGATATACTTTGTAGCATTTAAAAAAGACATAAAAAAAATTTGATTTTGAATGCATGATTGTAAACAGAAAATTTAAAAATATTTCACATACAAAACTATCATTATATTGAACATATCCTTTCTTATACCTTAGAAATAAGCAAAGAGGAATAGAAATATGCTTGGATGACCCAGAGGGATGGTACAGGGAGGGAGGTGGAAGGGGGATTCAGGATGGGGAGCACATGTACACCTGTGGCAGATTCATGATGATGTATGGCAAAACCAATACAATATTGTAAAGTAATTAGCCTCCAATTAAAATAAATGAATTTAAATTAAAAAAAAAACACATTCTATTCCTCACAGACACAAGGCTCTAAAGCTTTAAGAAGAAAGATATGGGATATGTGTGAAGACTACTATATAAATTAAACTGAGGGCCAATAAAACAAAGTATGAGTAAATAGAAATTCATCTTATACTCTCAGGTTCTTGGTTAAAAGTACCTGAGACATAAGAAAATATAATCCCTCCAAAATTTTTGTTTTAAATTATATTTAAAGCAAGTCACACACGTACATACATTACATAGACATTGAATTAAATGCTCATATACATAAAACATTAAAACGTATAAGAAGACTCATTTGATTATACAGAAACTTGAAACATTTACATGATGAAAAAGGACTAAAACAAAGTCAGTAGGAGAGCAACATATCTAGAAAATATTTTAAATTCAGATACTAGACAAAGGATTACCACATATAATATAAAAAGGACTAACAAAATGATGAGACAAAAAAGATGAAAAATGATCAAAGGTTATGAATAAACACTTAAAAGAACATCAAATTCAAAGTGCCAACATTACATTAAAGCATGCATAAGCTTACCAGTAGATTAGAAATTGAAAATTATAATAACAAGACTTTATTTCCTAAAACATGAATCCAAAAAAAATTAACAAAAGCTATAACGTGCATTGATTTTAATGAGGTGGATGAAACTGGAGTCGATTATACACAGTGAAATAAGCCAGAAAGAAAAACACCAATACAGTATACTAACACATATATATGGAATTTAGAAAGATGGTAACGATAACCCTGTATGCGAGACAGCAAAAGAGACACAGATGTATAGAACAATCTTTTGGACTCTGTGGGAGAGGGAGAGGGTGGATTGATTTGAGAGAATGGCATTGAAACATGTATAATATCATATAAGAAACAAATCGCCAGTCCAGGTTCGATGCAGAATACAGGATGCTTGGGGCTGGTGCACTTGGATGACCCAGAGGGATGGTATGGGGAGGGAGGTAGGAGGGGGGTTCAGGATTGGGAACACGTGTACACCCGTGGCAGATTCATGTTGATGTATGGCAAAACCAATACAATATTGTAAAGTAATTAGCCTCCAATTAAAATAAATAAATTTAAATTTACAAAAGTTAAAAAAAAATAAAGAAATGGAGAGTGAAATGTACTTTCATTCACTGTTACTAGAAATGTGAAATGTTACAGTAATTTCAAGTCAGTTTTGAAAACCTCTGTTATGTTTTAGAATGTACATAACACACAGAGAGACAGACATATATTTATTTTAATCAAATATCAACAGTTCTTATCCTTAGAATCTGTACCCTGGATATAAAAACATTATGGTTCAGGGAGAAAACATTTCAAAATAAAGAATTCTGAATAATAGAGAAACATATGACATGTTTGTGCCATATGCCAGTAACAAGTGAATTACAACTATACCAGTACACTACTGAAGATAAATATATTAAGTAATCAAGTCACAAAGAAAGCATAATTAGTATGATTTCATCTTTTAAGCAAAAAACTGGTTATTTTCCAAAACCTAGTATATGCATATTGTATAAATGTTTATGTAAAAATGCCTTCATATATGTGTATAGAATCTTAGGAATAGGTGCACAGAGGAAAAATACTAGACTGTTAACTTGGAAAAGAAGGGACATGCACAGAAAAGCACGAATATGTGATTATATTTATTCATGAAAAAATATGTATATTGATATATAATTTGTTTGCATAGAAAACAAAAACACAAATGCATTATACTTAATATACACTTATCATGTAAGCACATGCCATAATATGTGCAGGGACTGTTTGTGATACTATATTTACACTGATATTTTTTATTGTGTTAAATTAAATTTAAAAGCAACTTGCTACATCATAACTTGAGCATAATAGTATGTTTTTTATTAAAGTGTTATCTTATTATCATATTATACTCCAGCTATAAATATTTAATTCCAGAAGGTACAGGTATTACCTTTTTGGAGGAAAATAAGTATCTTCTTAGATACAGTAACTTTACAATCTGAAATCTACCTGAGAACATGTTTTTGGTGATTAGAAAAAATTTTATTTGAGTGTCTTTTCTGTTTTCCAAAACGCAATTCCATCTACTTATAGTATACACAATGAAATTTGATTCAGTCCTAAATTATTTGTCTGCAATTCAAATTAGCAAAAATAAACAACAATAATAACAATATCCTGTATATAGATAGTCATATCCTATTTGGTACTGCATTACCATTGTTATAAATCAGGGTATATTTATATATTGATCTGAATCAATCCAAATTTTAAACTAATTTTAAACTACTATCTGGATGTCCAGAGATGGAAAACCTTTTCATAAATTAAAAAATTTCTACCTGGCAATCAAAAACAGTATGCCTAAAATACTCATGCATAAACAAAACTAAATGTAATGTGTAATATGATGTCACAAGCACAATGTCTGAACATAGATACAAAAGTTTAAGATTGTTTTCACCTGAGTTTGGTATTAGCATTTAGTGAGAATTTAAATTTTAAATGTTCAAGAAGAGAAAGACAGCGTGATACAGCAGCCTTCCCTTATCTGCGGCGGTTACATTTAAAGGACTCCAGTGAATGCTTGACAGCTTCCCTGGTGATTCAGTTGGTGAACAATCCACCACTCCAGTATACTTGTATAGGAAATCCCATGGAGAGATGAGCCTGGCAGGCTACAGTCAGTGGGGTCATAAGAGTAAGATACGACTTAGCAACTAAACCACCAGTGGATGCCTGTAACCACAGACAGTACAGAACTGTACAGATAGTACATATGCTTCTGACACATACATACCTAGGATAAAGTCTAGTTTATACATTAGGCACAGTAAGAGAGAATCCAAGTTGTCTGTATCACTACTCTTGGTATTCAGGGACACTACAAACTAAAATAATGGTTACTTGGTCACAAGCACTGTGGTATGAGGAACAGTAGACCTGATGACCTGAGTAGACCAAGTAGCCAAGATGGCTACTTGGTGACTCACAGGTAGGGAGCATACAGAGTGTGGGTATGCTGTACAAAGCGATGATTCACATGCCAAGAGGGATAAAGTAGGATGAGGTGAAATTTCATCATATGAATCAGAACAGTGCATAATTTTAAATTTATATATGTTATGTGAAGTCACTCAGTCATGTCTGACTCTTTGTGACCCTGTGGACTATAGCCTACCAGGCTCCTCTGTCCATGGGATTTTCCAGGCAAGAGTACTGGAGTGGGTTGCTATTTCCTTCTCCAGCAGATCTTCCTGACCCAGGGATCAACCTGGGTTTCCCGCATTGTAGGCAGACACTTTACTGTCTGAGCTAACAGGGAAGCCAAATTTTAAGTTTAATTTTTGTTTATATTTGGAATTTTCCATTTAATATTTTTGTACTATAGTTGACCACAGGTAACTAAAAACTTGGAAAGCAAAACTAGACATGAAGGGGAACTATGGTCTAGCAAGGAATGTAAGATTTAAATTTGGTAAGCTTCTATTATATCTTTGCTGGACCTTTGATGAGTCAACCTCTCACATCTCTCTGTAACACAGAAATGACACTTTTTCAAAAACTTGAGTTTAAAAATGTAATGTGATGTACTTGATCATTATTTCATAGCTATTATAGAACAATAGAGAATTACAATTATGATTTTCATATATCTCTGCTTATATTTTTTCAAAAAATTGAATTCTCCATTCCTTTACAGGACTTTCTCTTAAAGCTCTTCCCCTAATTTCACATGCATACTATTCCTATGCAGACATACATAGTTAAGATGATAATTACAAGATGGAGTTCATGCAACTCTCTTTAGGTTCAGAAATGAGTACATTTTTTTCAATTACTTTACTTAAAATCTACACCTCTTAAGACAGAATCAGAGAAGTATAACCACTTTAATACTAGGAACAAAAAATATAAAGGAATCAGGACTTTGGCCCATCAAAAAATCAATAAAAATCAATAATATCCTTTAAATTGGCCTCATCAACCTCATTAAAGTGTTCTCATCCTGACGTTCTAGCTGCTTTAAACATATGTTTAATTATAGCTACTTTTAACATATATATTTAGGGATTGACAGGTTAGTAAACCAGAACACTGATAGATTAGTAATAAAAGAACATTATTTTTAATGCAGTTTGCAGAAATGATTCTTTATTCTCCACTCATCTAAAACTGGATTGTACTATCTTGAGCAATTCTCTTAACCTGTAATAGGTCACTTAGTCTTAAGTAAAAGGATTGCATTATCTTGCTTTATAGCTATGAAACACATTTTTTTTTAGTAAGTATGTGTGAAAAACAGTAGTGAAAATAATAGAGGTATTAAAAACTAACTTAGTGAAAGAAGAATACAAATAAATTTGCCCAATTCCCTCAGATCTTGTTCCTACTTTTGCTTTTAAACATTCTGCAACTACTTTAACATGTGTATCACTCCCAGAGAATGATTCACTCTACCACTTAGCATCTGAGTGATTTTGAACAGTTTGATTTTCAAGTTAAAGTTTCTTCGTAAATGGCATAATAATATTAATATAATATCTGCTTCATAGGGTTGTAATGGACCCTCAATTAGATAACATGAGCAAAATATTGCTCATGATAACATGAGCAAAATATTGCCTAGTAGACAGTAAGTACTTGGTAAGTGTTCAACTATAGGTTTTATCAGTATCTTCCTCATCACTTTTGTAATGTCATTATCCTTTTTCCTGAAGCTATTTATAATATCTAGACCCAAAGCTTTCCTAATCATACATGGAATAAGTACATTTGTCCTTTGAAACCACTGACTTTTTACTTGCTTTATGTATTTCTTAAACATTTTGAAAAATACTTCATGTGTGATTACAGCTTAAAAAATAATACCACAAAAATACCTAAGAGATTCTATCAACAAAATAATAATACCAGTTTGTATACAGGTTGTGAAATCACTTACATTAATTTAAGCTCTATATTTATATTATTTCTGTAATTTTAATTGTTCTGTAAGTTTCACAAAAGCTACTGAAATAAATCACTTGCTTACTGGAAGAGTTGGTATAAATGTATTTTCATATATATTTTTAATGTTATACACCCACTGCACTTTTTGAAACTACCATTTTTCTAGCATTTCATTAAAATAACATATTAAAATCTCATGAACATTATGAAATAACTGAAGTTAAGTAATGCAAAGATTTTATAATCCAGTTGCCACTGGTGATCAAATGAAACATCACCATGTATATAATTTGCTCTCCTAAACAATGCTGAACTCAAGTATACTAGCTATTCATTCCTAATAGTTTCATAGACAGCTTTTGGCAGATATATATCAAAAATAGCTGCAGGACACTTCTATTTCAAAAGAACACTCATTTCTCTAAGAAACTACACATGGAAATAAGAGAAAGTCTGTATTTATAAAAATTTAAATGCCTGGCATTTATATAAACTATAAAGAGTGTAGATGTCCAGATATGAAACAAACAAACCTACGACATAGATCACTTGTCCCTCAACATCCAGATTGCCTATTTTTTTCATTTTGGATGTTAGAAAAAAACTAAGGAAATGACTATGTTTTACTATTGAGTCATTAAGTTCTGTATGACTCATTATTGTGACCCCTTGGACTGCAGCAGGCCAGGTTCCTCTGTCCTCCACGATCTCCCAGAGCTTGTTCAAATTCATGTCCATTGAGTTGGTGATGCGATCCAATCATCTCATCCTCTGCCTTCCCCTTCTCCTCCTGCCTTCAATCTTTCCCAGAATCAGGGTCTTTTCAAATGAATCAGCTCTTCGCATCAGGTGGCCAAAGTTTTGGAGCTTCAGCTTCAGCATCAGACCTTCCAATGAATATTCAGGACTAATTTCCTGTAGGATGGACTGGATTGATCTCCTTGCAGTCCAAGGGACTCTCAAGAGTCTTCTCCAGCACCATAGTTCAAAAGCATCAATTCTTTGGCACTCAGCCTTCTTTACGGTCCAACTCTCACACCTGCACATGACTACTGGAAAAACCATAGCTTTGACTATACAGAATTTTGCTGGCAAGGTGATGTCTCTGCTTTTAAACATGTGTATAGCTTTTTTTTATACCTTTCTTTTCAATGATGAAGCACCTTTTAATTCTGTGGCTGCAGTCATCATCTGCAGTGATTTCAGAACCTAGGAAAACAAAATCTGTCACAGCTTCCACTTATTCTGTTTGCAGTGAAGTGACAGAACTGGTTGCCACGGTCATATTTTTTTTGTATGCTGAGTTTCAAGCCAGCTTTTTCAGTCTCATATATCAACCTCATGAAAGGGTTCTTTAATTCCTTTTCATTTTCTGCCATTAGAGTGGTATAATCTGCATATTTGAGGTTGTTGATATTTCTTCCAAAAGTCTTGAGTATGAAATGCAGTACTTCGGTGCAGCCTCAAAAATGACAAAACGATCTGTTTTTTTTAATTTAAATTTATTTTAATTGGAGGATAATTACTTTGCAATACTGTATTGGTTTTTCCATACATAAACATGAATCCACCATGGGTGTACACGTTTCTTTCCAAGACAAAACATTTAAGATTACACTAATGCAAGTCTATGCCATAACCACTGACAGTGAAGAAGGTGAAGTTGATTAGTTCACTGAAGACTTAAACACCTTCTAACTCAGTTCAGTCCAGTCCAGTTACTCAGTTCTGTTAGATTCTTTGTGACCCCATAGACTGCAGCACACCAGGCTTATCTGTCAATCACCAACTGCCATAGCTTGTTCAAGCTCATGTCCATGGAGTTGGTGATGTCATCCAACCATCTCATCCTCTGTTGTGCCCTTCTCCTCCTGCCTTCAATCATTCCCAGCATCAGGGTCTTTTTCAAATGAGTCAGTTCTATCAGGTGGACACAGTATTGGAGTTTCAGCTTAAACACCAGTCCTTCCAGTGAATATTCAGGAATGATTTACATTAGGATGGACTGGTTGGATCTCCTTGCATTCAAAGGGAATCTCAAGAGTCTTCTCCAACACCACAGTTCATAAGCATCAATTCTTTGGAATTCAGTTTTCTTTAAAATCCAACTTTCACATCCATACATAACTACTGGAAAAACCATAGCCTTAACTAGACAGACCTTTGTTGGCAAAGTAATGTCTCTGCTTTTTAATATGCTGTCCAGTTTGGTCATAGCTTTTCTGCCAAGGAGCAAGCATCTTTTAATTTAATGGCTGCAGTCACCATCTGCAGTGATTTGGAGCCTCCAAAACAGTCTCTCGGTATTTCCATCGTTTCCTCATCTATTTGCCATGGAGCGATGGGATTGGATGTGATGATTTTAGTTTGTTGACTGTTGAGTTTTAAGCCAAATTGTTCACTGTGCTCTTTCACTTTCATCAGGAGGTTTTTCAGTCCTTTTTAACTACTTTTTCCATAAGGGCTGTTTCATCCATGTGGTAGTTGGAGCATTCTTTGCCATTGCCTTTCTTTGGGATTGGAATGAAAACTGACCTTTTCCAGCCCTGTGGCCACTGTTGAGTATTCCAAATTTGCTGGCATATTGAGTACAGTACTTTCACAGCATCATCTTTCAGGATTTGAAATAGCTCAACTGGAATTCCATCACTTGACTTCACATTCCAGGATATCTGGCTCTAGGTGAGTGATCATACCATCGTGATTATCTGGGTCGTGAAGCTCTTGTTTGTACAGTTCCCTGTGTATTCTTGCCATCTCTTCTTAATATGTTCTGCTTCTGTTAGGTCCATAGCATTTGTGTCCTCTATCAAGCCCATCTCTGCATGAAATTTCATAAACTTCCACACAATTTCACTCATCTCACACTAGTAAAGTGTGAGCTAGTAAAGTAATGTCAAAATTCTACAAGCCAGGCCTCAGCAATACATGAACTGTGAATTTCCAGATGTTTAAGCTGGATTTAGAAAAGGCAGAGGCACCAGAGATAAAATTGCCAACATCTGTTGGATCATCAAAAAAGCAAGAGAGCTCCAGGAAAACATATATTTCTGCTTTATTGACCATGCCAAAGCCTTTGACTGTGTGGATCACAATAAACTGTGGAAAATTCTGAAAGAGATGGGAATACCAGACCACCTGACCGGCCTCTTGAGAAACCTATATGCAGTTCAGGAAGAAACAGTTAGAACTGGACATGGAACAACAGACTGGTTCCAAATAGGAAAAGGAGTACATCAAGGCTCTATATTGTCACTCTGCTTATTTAACTTATATGAAGAGTACATCGTGAGAAACGCTAGGCTGGAAGAAACACAAGCTGGAATCAAGATTGCCGGGAGAAATATCAATAACCTCAGATATGCAGATGACACCACCCTTATGGCAGAAAGTGAAGAGGAACTCAAAAGCCTCTTGATGAAAGTGAAAGAGGAGAGTGAAAAAGTTGGCATAAAGCTCAACATTCAGAAAACGAAGATCATGGCATCCAGTCCCATCACTTCATGGGAAATAGATGGGCAAACAGTGGAAACAGTGTCAGACTCTATTCTTTTGGGTTCCAAAATCACTGCAGATGGTGATTTCAGCCATGAAATCAAAAGACACTTACTCCTTGAAAGGAAAGTTATGACCAACCTAGATAGCATATTGAAAAGCAGAGACGTTACTTTGCCAACAAAGGTCCGTCTAGTCAAGGCTACATTTTTTCCTGTGGTCATGTATGGATGTGAGAGTTGGACTGTGAAGAAAGCTGAGCACCAAAGAACTGATGCTTTTGAACTGTGGTGTTGGAGAAGACTCTTGAGAGTCCCTTGGACTGCAAGGAGATCCAACCAGTTTAGTCTAAAGAAGATCAGTCCTGGGTGTTCTTTGGAAGGTATGATGCTAAAGCTGAAACTCCAGTACTTTGGCCACCTCAAGCGAAGAGTTGACTCATTGGACAAGACCCTGATGCTAGGAGGGATTTGGGAGCAGGAGGAGCAGGGGATGACAGAGGAGGAAATGGCTGGATGTCATCAGCGACTCGATGGACATGAATTTGAGTGAACTCTGGGTGTTGGTGATGGACAGTGGGCCTGGCGGGCTGCGATTCATGGGGTCGCAAACAGTTGGACATGACTGAGCGACTGAGCTGAACTGAATTGAGTGTCATCTGTGTGTCTGAGGTTACTGGCATTTCTCCCTGAAATCTTGACTCCAGCTTGTGCTTCATTCAGCCTGGCATTTTGCATGATGTACTCTGCATATAAGTTAAATAAGCAGGGTAACAATATACAGCCTTGACATACTCCTTTCCCAATTTGGAACCAGTCCATTTTTCCATGTCTGGTTCTAACTGTTGCTTCTTGACCTGTATACAGATATCTCAGGAGGCAGGAAAGGTGGTCTGGTATTCCAATCTCTTGAATAATTTTCTATACTTTGTTGTGATCCACACCATCAAAGTCTTTGGAATAGTCAGTAAAGCAGAACAGAGGTTTTTCCGGAACTCTCTTGCTTTTCTGAGTATCCAACAAAGGTTGGCAATTTGATCTCTGGTTCACATTCTAGAACTAACATCAAAAAAGTTGCCCTTTAAATCACAAAGGGTGGGAATCAAAACTAGAAAGTCAAGAGATACCTAAAGTATCAGGCAAGTTTGACCTTGGAGTATAAAATGTAGCAGGGCAAAACTAACAGTGTTTTACCAAAAGAATACACTACTCATAGCAAACACCCTTTTCCAATGACCTAAGAGAGAACTCTACACATGAATATCATCAGATAAGTAAAGAATGAAATCAGATTGACTATGTTCTTTGCAGCTGAAGATGGAGAACCTCTATAGAGTCAGCAAAAGCAAGACCTGAAGCTGACTGTGGCTCAGATCATTAGCTCCTGATTGTAAACTTTGGGCTTATATCAAAGAAAGTAGGAAAAACCACTAGGACTAGTAAAAAGTATGTTTACTAATTGTAAAACATATTCTTCTTAAAAAAAAACACAAAAACTATGAAAGAAGAAATACTGCCTTTTCTTTGTGAATACAGGACTGGAAAATGTCAGTTTTCATTCCAGTCCCAAAGAAAGGCAATGCCAAACAATGTTCAAACTACAGCACAATTGCACTCATCTCACACGCTATCAAAGTAATACTCAAAATTCTCCAAGCCAGGCTTCAACAGTACATCGACCATGGACTTCCAGATACTCAAGTTGGATTTAGAACAGCCAGAGGAACCAGAAATCACATTGCCAACATCCACTGGATCATTGAAAAAGCAGTGATTCCAGAAAAACACCTAATTTTACTTACTGAGGATGCCAATGTCACTGACTGTGTGGATCCCAAGAAACTGTGGAAATTTCTTCAAGGGATGGGAATACCAGACCACCTTACCTGCTCGCTGAGAAATCTGTATGCAGATCAAGAAGCATCATTAGAACTGTGCATAGAAAAATGTACTGGTTCCAATTTGGGAAAGGAGTATGTCAATGCTATATATGGTCACCCTGTTTATTTAACTTATAGGCAGAGTGCTAAGTCACTTCAGTCGTGTCTGACTCTGTGTGATCCCATAAATGGCAACCCACCAGGCTCTGCCGTCCCTGGGATTCTCCAGGCAAGAACACTGGAGTGGGTTGCCATTTCCTTCTCCAATGCATGAAAGTAAAAAGTGAAAGTGAAGTCACTCAGTCGTGTCTGACCCTCAGCGACCCCATGGACTGCAGCCTACCAGGCTCCTTCATCCATGGGATTTTCTAGGCAGGAGTACTGGAGTGGAGTGCCATTGCCTTATCCATATAAGCAGAGTACATCATGCTAAATGCCAGGATGGATGAAGCACAACCTGGACTCAAGATTGTTGGGAGAAATACCCATAACCTATGGTACACAGATGATATCACACTTATGGCAGAAAGTGAAGAACTAAAAAGCCTCTTGATGAAAATGAAAGAGGAGAGTTGAAAAGCGGGTTTAAAACTCAATATTCAGAAAACTAAGATCATGACATCTGGTCCCATCACTTCATGGCAAATAGATGGGGAAACAATGGAAATAGTGAGAGACTTTATTTTTTTGGACTGCATAATCACTGCAGATGGTAACTGTAGCCATGAAATTAAAAGATGCTTGCTCCTTGGAAGAAAAGCTATGACCAAACTAGACAGCATATTAAAAAGCAGAGACATTACTTTGCTGACAAAAGGTCCATTTAGTCAAAGCTACGGGTTTTCCAATAGTCACGTATGGATGTGAGAGTTAGACTATAAAGAAAGCTGAGCACCAAGGAATTGATGCTTTTGAACTGCAGTGCTGGAGAACACTCTTGAGAGTCCTTTGGACTGCAAGGAGATCCAACCAGTCAATCCTACAGGAAATCAATCCTGAAGATTCATGGGAAGGACTGATGTTGAAGCTGAAGCTCCAACACTTTGGCCACATGATGCAAAAAGCTGACTCATTGGAAAAGACCCTGATGCTGGGAAAGATTAAATGCAGGAGGAGAAGGGGACAACACAGGATGAGATTGTTGGATGGTATCACTGATTCGATGGACATGAGTTTTAGTAAGCCACTGGAGCTGGTAATGCACAGGGAAGTCTGGTGTGCTGCAGTCCATGGGGTAGCAAAGAGTTGGACATACTGAGTGACTGAACTGAACTGAACTTCATATATTCAAGTATTTCTAGCCAGTTGACAATTACTACTCACCTCAACAAAATCTGTGTAGATTTACATAATTGAAATTTATGGCTGTTGATTCACAGCATTATTGAGCTTTAGGAACAACAGTTACTGAAACAGACCAGCAATTAACAACACTGGAGAAATGAAAGAACTACCTATAGATAACACACAGGGGTAAAGAAAAGAAAAGAAAAAAAAAAAAAGGGATCATATTTTTATTTTGTAAAAATACCAACTCTTTGAATGCATATTTACTATGCAGACGTTAGGTTTGAAAATCAACCCTTTATTATTAATGACTAAACAAAGGATATAATTTTTTATTAGACTTGTTATTTTCTTGAATAATTTTTTTGTAGTTTTTAATTTTATATGAAAAAAGGCTAGTTATTTTAAATTCATATATATCTTTATCTAGGCTTCCCTGGTGGCTCTGTGGTAAAGAATCCACCTGAAATTCAGGAGATGGTAGGAGATGTGGGTTTGAATCCTCGGTTGGTAAGAACACCTGGAGGAGGTAATGGCAATTCACTCCAGTATCCCTGCATGGAGAACCCAACGGACAAAACAACCTGGTGGTCCATAGTCTGTGGGACTGGAAAGACTCAGAGATGACTGAAGCAATTGAGCAGGCATGCATGCATACCTTTACCTTAATATACATGCCTCTAGGATATTCATGTGATTAATTTGTTGGCAACATCAAAGAAATATCATTTTTTGTTTTGCTTTGTTTGTTGATTTGCTAAGTCATATCTGACTTTTTTGAGACCCCATGGACAGTAGCTCATCAGGTTTCTCTGTCCATGGGATTTCCCAGGAAAGAATACTGGAGTGGGTTACCATTTCCGTCTCCAGGGTATCTTCCCAATTCAGGGATCAAACATGCATCTCCTGCCTTAGCAGGAAGATTCTTTACAACTAAGCAACCAGGGAAGGCCTGAAATTTAATCATTGTAAAATCTTTGAACAGAATTTAGAGTATAAACTTTCTTAACTGATGCACTGTAAAATACTCATTCCAAATGTTCACAGTCACTTTTTTATTTACTCATTTAAATTCACCCACAATATTATCATATATACTCAGTTATACTTCATCAACAGTTTCATTTTTATGGACACATTTTTCTTTTAAGTAATTCTCCCTAAATCTTTCCCCCTAAATGACTTCTGCTATTAATTAATATTCACTGTATTACTCATCTAACAAACGTTTAACGCTCAGTTCTCATCAAGTGATGACTGAATTACTCTCCTAATAAATTTTGCTAAGGACAAAGGACAACACTGGGAGATGGTGAGGGACAGGGAAGCCTGGCACGCTGCAGTGCATGGGACTGCAATGTGTCAGACATGACTTGGGTACTGAACAACAGCAATGACAAAAGGACGATATAAATCATAAAAATAATTTGTTGATAAAATTTTGTCCTCACTCCCTTTGTTCATCTTTTTCTTTCTGAAATGGTTCAATATCTTTATGTTTTGCACAGTGTTAACACTGCAAAATTTCATTAAGAAAACATCAGCTTATTCAAAATAGTGCAGGAACATCTTGGAGATATTATAGGTAACATTCTAGATCACTTCAGTAAAGCAAATATGTCAATAAAATGAGTCACATTTTGTTTGTTTGTTTTTCAGCACAAATATGAATTATGTTTACAGTGTATTATAGTCTGTCTGTGCATTTGTCTATGTTTAAAAATACAAAGTATATACATTAATTAAAATTTCACAATTTGTATGGAAATACAAAAAATCTCGAATAGCCAAAGCTATCTTGAGAAAGAAGAATGGAACTGGAGGAATCAACCTACCTGACTTCAGGCTCTACTACAAAGCCACAGTCATCAAGAGAGTATGGTACTGGCACAAAGACAGAAATATAGATCAATGGAACAAAATAGAAAGCCCATAGATAAATCCACGCACATATGGACACCTTATCTTTGACAAAGGAGGCAAGAATATACAATGGATTAAAGACAATCTCTTTAACAAGTGGTGCTGGGAAATCTGGTCCACCACTTGTAAAAGAATAAAACTAGAACACTTTCTAACACCATACACAAAAATAAACTCAAAATGGATTAAAGATCTAAATGTAAGACCAGAAACTATAAAACTCCTAGAGGAGAACATAGGCAAAACACTCTCTGACATACATCACAGCAGGATCCTCTATGACCCACCTCCCAGAATATTGGAAATAAAAGCAGAAATAAACAAATGGGACCTAATTAACCTTAAAAGCTTCTGCACATCAAAGGAAACTATTAGCAAGGTGAAAAGACAGCCTTCAGAATGGGAGAAAATAATAGCAAAAGAAGCAACCAACAAACAACTAATCTCAAAAATATACAAGCAACTCCTACAGCTCAACTCCAGAAAAATAAATGACCCAATCAAAAAATGGGCCAAAGAACTAAATAGACATTTCTCCAAAGAAGACATACAGATGGCTAACAAACACATGAAAAGATGCTCAACATCACTCATTATCAGAGAAATGCAAATCAAAACCACTATGAGGTACCATTTCACACCAGTCAGAATGGCTGCGATCCAAAAGTCTACAAATAATAAATGCTGGAGAGGGTGTGGAGAAAAGGGAACCCTCTTACACTGTTGGTGGGAATGCAAACTAGTACAGCCACTATGGAGAACAGTGTGGAGATTCCTTAAAAAACTGGAAATAGAACTGCCTTATGATCCAGCAATCCCACTGCTGGGCATACACACTGAGGAAACCAGAAGGGAAAGAGACACGTGTACCCCAATGTTCATCACAGCACTGTTTATAATAGCCAGGACATGGAAGCAACCTAGATGTCCATCAGCAGATGAATGGATAAGAAAGCAGTGGTACATATACACAATGGAGTATTACTCAGCCATTAAAAAGAATACATTTGAATCAGTTCTAATGAGGTGGATGAAACTGGAGCCTATTATAGAGTGAAGTAAGCCAGAAGGAAAAACACCAATACAGTATACTAACGCATATATATGGAATTTAGAAAGATGGTAACAATAACCCTGTGTACGAGACAGCAAAAGAGACACTGATATATAGAACAGTCTTATGGACTCTGTGGGAGAGGGAGAGGGTGGGAAGATTTGGGAGAATGGCATTGAAACATGTAAAGTATCATGTAAGAAACGAGTTGCCAGTCCAGGTTCGATGCACGATACTGGATGCTTGGGGCTAGTGCACTGGGATGACCCAGAGGGATGGTATGGGGAGGGAGGAGGGAGGAGGGTTCAGGATGGGGAACACATGTATACCTGTGGCGGTTTCATTTTGATATTTGGCAAAACTAATACAATTATGTAAATTTTAAAAAGAAAATAAAATCAAAAAAAATTTTATTGCTTAAAAATCCTAATTGTCACCTAAGCCTTCAGCAAGTCATCATCTTTTGGTTGGCAGACAGTACTGCTTCAGTGTTGATGGCTGCTTACTGATTAGAATGGTGTGTCCTGAAAGGTGGGGTGGTTGTGGCAATTTCTTGAAATCAGACAACAGTAAACTTTTGCCACATCAGTTGACTCTTCCTTTCATGAACAGTTGCTCTATAGCATGTAATACTGCTCCATAGTGTTTTATTTATAGAATAACCTCTTTCAAAATTGAAGTTAAAGCTGTTAAACACTGTTGCTGTTTCCTCAACTAAATACTTCAACCATGTCCATGGCCTCTTTACCAGGAGCAGATTACATCTCAAGAAACAACATTCTTTGTTCATCCATAAAAAGTAACTCCTCATGCATTCAGTTTTGCCATAAATTGCAGTGATTCAGTCATATCTTCAGGCTCTATTTCTAATTCTAATTCCTACACTGAAAGTCTTGAATCCCTCCAAGTCATACATGAAAGTTGGAATCAACTTATTCCAAATTCCTGTTAGTGTTGATATTAACCTCTGGCCTCAGGCTTCCCTGATAGCACAGTTATTGAAGAATCCACCTGCAATGCAGGAGACCCTTGTTCAATCCCTGGGTCAGGAAGATCCTCTGGAGAAGGCCTAGGGTACCTACTCCAGTATTGTTGGGCTTTCCTGGTGGCTCAGCTGGTAAAGAATCTGCCTGTGATGCAGGAAACATGGGTTTAATCCCTGGGATGGAAAGATCCCCTGAAGAAGGGAAAGGCTACCCACTCCAGTGTTCTGCCCTGGAGAATTCAATGGACTATACTGTATAGTCCATGGGGTGGCAAAGAGTAGGACATGACTGAGTGACTTTCAGTTTTACTTTGAATTACAAATGTTATTAATGAAATAAAAAATGCTGAACTTGTTCCAGAAACTTTTCAATTTACTTTGCCCAGATCCATCAGAGGAATCACTATGGCAGCTTTAACCTTATGAAATGTATATATGAAAATAACACATGAAAGTCAAAATTATTCCTTGATCCATGGGCAACCAATGAATTTTTATTAGCAGGTGTGAAAAAAACATGAATCGTGTTGTACATCTCCATTAGACCTATTGGGTGACCAGCTAAATTGCCATTGAGCAGTAGTATTTTGAAATAATTTTTTTCCCCCCCCTGAGTAATAAGTCTCAACAATCAGCAAAAATTTGTCAACAGATGTGCTTCACTCAGTCTTTTGTTATTCCATTTAAAGAGCAGAAGAAGAGTGGGTTTACTATAAAGTGCCCTGGGATTTTTGGAAAGGTAAATGTTCACTGACTTCAACGAAAAGTCACAAAGTGTTACTGATCCCTAACATAGACTCAGTCTGTCCTTTGAAGTTTGAAGTCATTTATTAACTTCCCCTCTCTAGCTATGAAAGTCCCAGATGGTATTTTCTTCAAATAGAAAGTATTTTATCTACACTGAAAATCAGTTGTTCAGTGGAACCACTTTCATTAATTACCTTAGCTATATCTGAGTAACTTCCTGTAGCTTCTACATTAGCACTGGCTCCTTCATCTGGCACTTTTATGTTATGGAGAAGGCTTCTATCCTTAAACTTCATAGAGCCCACCTCTGCTAGTTTCAAACTTTTCTTCTTCAGTTTCCTTACCTCTCTCTCAGTTCTCTTCAGAATTGAGGGGAGTTAGGGTTTTTGCTTTGGATTAAACTTTGGGTTGGGCTTCTCTGGTGGCTTGGTGGTAAAGAATTTGCCTGCGATTCAGAAGACTCTGGTATGATCCCAGGGTCAGGAACGTCCCCTGGAGAAGGGAATGGCTATCCCCTTCAGTTTTCTTGCCTGGAGAATTCCATGAACAAAGGAGCCTGAAGGATTATGTCCCATGGGGTCAAAAAGAGTTTTACATGACTGAGTGACTAACACTTTCATTAAAGGAATGTTATAGCTAATTTGTGGAGAAGTCGATGGCACCCCACTCCAGTACTCTGGCCTGGAAAACCCCATGGATGGAGAAGCCTGGTAGGCTGCAGTCCATGGGGTTGCAAAGAGTTGGACACGAATGAGGGACTTCCCTTTCACTTTTCACTTTCAGGCATTGGAGACGGAAATGGCAACCCACTCCACTTTCATTAAAGGAATGTTATGGCTAATTTGTGGAGAAGGCAATGGCACCCCACTCCAGTGTTCTTGTCTGGAGAATCCCAGGGATGGGGGAGCCTGGTGGACTCCCGTCTATGGGGTCACACAGAGTCGGACACGACTGAAGTGATTTAGCAGCAGCAGCATGGCTAATTTGACCTTATATCCATACCACTAAAACTTTGTTCATATCAGCCATATGGTTGTTTTGCTTTCCTATCATCCATGTGTTCAATGAAGTAACATTTTTAATTTCTTTGCAGAACTTGTTCTGTGGTGCTTACTACCTAACTGATAGGTGTAAGAGGTCTAGCATTTGGCCTGTCTCCACTTTCTATGTGTGCTCCCACTTAGCTTATCCATTTCTAGCTTTGATTTAAAGCAAAAGACATGTGATTCTTCTGACTCTTCACTTGATCACTTATCAGGCATTACAGGGTTAACTATTGGTCTCATTTCAATATTGTTGGGTCTCAGGGATTAGGGGGGCTTGAGCAGAGGGACTGATGCTGAAGCTGAAACTCCAATACTCTGGCCACCTCATGCAAAGAGTTGACTCATTGGAAAAGATTCTGATGCTTGGAGGGATTAGGGGCAGGAGGAGAAGGGGACGACAGAGGATGAGATGGCTGGATGGCATCACTGACTCGATGGACATGAGTTTGAGTAAACTCCGGGAGTTGGTGATGGACAGGGAGGCCTGGTGTGCTGCAATTCATGGGGTTGCAAAGAGTTGGACATGACTGAGTGACTGAACTGAACTGAACTGAGCAGAGGGAGAAAGATGGAGGAAGAACACTCAGGGTAGCAGTCAGAACACAAAAATTGTTTAGCCGATGAGTTCACCATCTTTTATGAGCAGGTTTGTGATGCCCCTAAAAGAATTACAATAGTAATATCAAAGATAACTAGACACAGATCACCATAACAAACAGAATAACAATTTTAAAGTTTAAGATACTGTGAGAATTATCCAGATTTAACATAGAAAAAGGAAGTGAACAAATGCTGTTAATGGTGCCAGTTTTCTATGCTTGCACTGTGTAGTGTGCTAAGTTGCTTCAGTCATGTCTAGCTCTTTGCAACCCTATTGGCCATTGCCTGCCAGGCTCCCTGTTCATAAGATTTTCCAGGCTTGAATACTGGAGTGAGTTGCAGTGCCCTCCTCTAGGAGACATTTCTGACCCAGGGATTGAATCCACATCTTTTAAAGTCTCCTGCATTGGCAGGCAGGTTCTTTACCACTAGCACTACCTGGGAAGCTCATTTTCTATGCTTAGCTTTTATTAACTACATTTCACAACTCGTTAATATCAGGACAACATGAGAAATATTTATCATGTTAACAATATTCATTGAATATAAAGCATGAACTATAATAAAAACATACAGCACAATATAATGCTTTAAACTGTACCTTAAACATATAAAATAAGTGATACTGAGATTTGATTTTATTTTTTATGAAGCTAAGATTATTAAAATAGGGATACAAAAAAAGTATCTGTTCAAGATATCAACAATTTGACTTGGAATCTGGAGCAAATATAGTTAATATTATTACTTCTACTCTTGCCTTTAAAAATACAAGAAGATAAAGTTAGCACAAAATAAAATTACTGCTAATTATAATTATTTTACTTTGTAGTTTCATTTTAAGTAAAGACATATTTTTACCACTGTAAAATCCTATTTATTTTTCCATATTCAGTATAAAATGTGCAGAAAACTTTAAGTAGCACTTCATAAAAGAAAAAAATATGAATAGCCAATGAAAGAACAATGAAGCTGGTTAGTAATCATTGATGTAAACTTTAAAATGCAATTCACACTCTCCAAATAAGAAAAAAAATGTTATAAAGTTTAGAATCAACTGCTTGTGAAATGATAGGTCTATAGAGGCTTTTACAGACTGTTGATGGGAGTATAAATTCCTACCACTGATTTACATGAGACTATAGAATCTCCTTCCTACCAACTCCTCCTCTGTAAGCCAGCTGAGTTGACAATTTGATCACTTAACAGAAGAAAAACTAGAAAAACTCTTGACTGATGAAAGAGGGAATGTAAAGAATAAGTTCAGGAAGAAATTGCAGAAAATAGCTTTTTAAAAAATAACTTTTAGAATGTGATTTGTTTTAATAACTGTTGGAGATACTCATTATAAATTGAGAAGTCAAACTAAAAAATATCTAGCCTGAAGAGATGAGTTATAGTGAAGTCTGAGATTATAAAATAACAAGAAAGACATATATGAAAAGATGAAAGACTCATGAATGGTCCCCTGGAAATAAGTATTATTGTCAGTGGAAGAATCAGTCAAAGAGAACAAAGAGTAAGGAGTGCTTTATGACCTAGCAATCCCACTGCTGGGCATATACACTGAGGAAACCAGAATTGAAAGAAACACGTGTACCCAAGTGTTCATCATAGCACTGTTTATAATAGCCAGGACATGGAAGCAACCTAGATGTCCATCAGCAGATGAATGGATAAGAAAGTGGTGGTACATATACACAATGGAGTATTACTCAGCCATTAAAAAGAATACATTTGAATCAGTTCTAATGAGGTGGATAAAACTGGAGCCTACTATACAGAGTGAAATAAGCCAGAAAGAAAAACACCAATACAGTATACTAATGCATATATATGGAATTTAGAAAGATGGTAATGATAACCCTGTATGCGAGACAGCAAAAGAGACACAGATGTATAGAACAGTCTTTTGGACTCTGTGGGAGAGGGACAGGGTGGGATGATTTGGGAGAATGGCATTGAAACATGTATAATGTCATACATGAAACGAATCGCCAGTCCAAGTTCAATGCATGATACTGGTTGCTTGGGGCTGGTGCACTGAGACAACCCAGAGTGATGGTACAGGGAGGGAGGAGGGAGGAGGGTTCAGGATGGGGGACACGTGTATGCCTGTGACAGATTCATGTTGATGTATGGCAAAACCAATACAATATTGTAAAGTAATTAACATCCAATTAAAATAAATAAATTTATATATATAAAAAAAAAAAAGGAGTAAGGAGTGAAGAAAGAAAATGGAGTATCAGGTGACAGATGGGTCTCAGAAACCAAAGAAGAATCTTTAAGAATGATGAGTCCTGAGGCCCCAGTGAAGATGCTATTTGAGAGAGAAATGTAAACTGATTTTTAATAAATAATTCTGTATTAACTTGAATATAGGAAATTATTATCTACCTAATTTCAGTTAGGTTCATATTAAGCCTTTATCTATCATATTTATTCCTATTGTTTTCTTCATGACAAGACAAAAGAGCTTATTTATATAATCATGGATGTTTAGGCAAGTTTTCCAACCACCATTTCTACATTTTATGAAAGAAAATATTATCACCATATTTTGGAAAAAACTCAACTTTTAACATTCACACTTTGTTCTTCACATTGGATTATTAGCCAAAATAATGATTTATTGTTGTTGTCACTAAGCTGTGTCCAGCTGTTTGCAACCTCATGAATTGCAGCATGACAGGTTTCCCTATCCCTCACTATCTCCCAGAGTTTGCTCAAATTCATGCCCATTGAGTTGGTGATGCCATCCAACCATCCCATCCTCTGTCATCCCTTTCTTCTCTTGCCTTCAATCTTTTCCTGCATCAGAGTATTCTTTCCAATAAGTTGGTTCTTTTCCAATAAGTCAGCTCTTCACATCAGGTGGCCAAAGTACTAGAGCTTCAACTTCAGCATCAGTCCTTCCAATGAATATTCAGGGTTTATTTCCTTTAGGATTGACAGTATTTATGCTTTCAAATAAAATAAAGAACTTATTACTCTTACCTGACTATTGGGTTAGCTGTAGCCTAATAATTAGCAATTTACAAACAGTAATGTAGGCCAGAAAATCAAGTTATTATATATAGAATGATTTTTATTCTGCATATGACAACCTACATTTATTGTTTAAATTGCTTGCTAAGTTGAATATTAGTGCTGTACTTTTAAAATACTGATATAGAAGATACTCTAGGCAATGGCAACCCACTCCAGTGCTATTGCCTGGCAAATCCCATGGACGGAGGAGCCTGGTAGGCTGCAGTCCATGGGGTCGCTAGGAGTCGGACACTACTGAGCGACTTCCCTTTCACTTTTCACTTTCATGCATTGGAGAAGGAAATGGCAACCCACTCCAGTGTTCTTGCCTAGAGAATCCCAGGGATGAGGGAGCCTGGTGGGCTGCCATCTATGGGGTCGCACAGAGTTGGACACGACTGAAGTGACTTAGCAGCAGTAGCAGTTAGTTGATGTTGCCTTTTTGCTTTTTTTGTGTGTGTAGGTATTTAAAATAATTCTGCTTGACCTGGTTTACTTTGTTTCCCTCAAACATATACTCTCTACATAAAAGTATACCTGGAAGCATTGTTATCGCCTACCCTGACAGGGTAACATCATACTCTCCTTCTATATTAAATCATTTTCACTTTGGCACATCATACAGATGAAAGAAAATTGAGACAATCAAAAAATAAACCATTTCTTTCAAATTCCTATATGGCATTCATTATTTTATAGTATGGAGAACTTTAAACAACAATACATGGTTGGAGAGTAATGTATTATGCTTTTCTAAAGAGATAGATCTCACTTCTAGGTTACTATGACATCGGCGAGATTATTACCATCTAATCTGAGTGAAATTTTAACTTTAGAAAGTAGTTATATACAGTTATTTTTTTTTCCCCCAAGAAAAACTTTTTACCCCAGGGAGATCTATAGTAGTCAAAATTACACCAGATTTATCAATTCCAGTAGCTTCGTTGCTGTCTTCTTCAAACAATACTTTTTATACTAGAATCTCAGGCATTTAAGAGATGAACTTTACAAAAAGTAGCAAATATGTTGCACCTCCTTAGTTTTTTTAATACAATTATATCTGATTTCTTTGGAACAGACACTATTGATGAACTTATATCAAGCAATTTTCCCAGTGCTATTTTAAATTTATTAATGAATTAAGAATTTATCACTTTAAAGTATTTTTAAGGTTTAATATACTTAATGCATTTCCTGGTATTGCATTGAGCATTGGACATTAATCGACATTTAATGAATTTATAATCGAAAGTAATGACAACACAATTTCAATGTTAAGAAAGACCTTGTCTAAAGCAACCGCTGGTAAGTTCAATAGGTTTGCCATGCAGGCAGTGTAGATGTAAGTTATTTGATTATTGGAACAGAGGAGACATCACTACTTAGTGCTTCATCACATCATAACCATATTTATGTCAAGATGTCTATTCAATTAGGTTATGACAAAAATGCAAAACAGTTCTTGGGATGTCTTCATTGAAAGCCAACTAGTAATCTCAATAGGATCCATCACCAAACCCTCCAACAGTATAGAGTCAAAATCAATGTTTCAACCTGTCATATGACAAACTCAGAAATAACCCTTCTCAGGATTCAATGTTTATTATAATCCATTTAAATGTAGTGACTGGATAAAAAGTGGCCTCTATTTGTGATTTTCTATTTTTCTTTAGATTGTTCAAACTGACATGTTTGTAATGTTTCTTGAGAAACATGAGAGGGCAGAAGGCTTCCCTGATAGCTCAGTTGGTAAAGAATCTGCCTGCAATGTAGGAGACCCTGGTTCTCTGGGTCAGGAAGATCTGCTGGAGAAGGGATAGACTACTCACTCCAGTATTCTGGCCCGGAAAATGCCATGGTCTGTATAGTCCATGGGGTGGCAAAGAGTCAGACACGACTAAGTGATTTTTTAAAATTTACTTATGATTTTCTATTTTTTTTAGATTGTTCATAATGAACATGTTTGCAATGTTCCTTTACAAACATGAGAGGGAATTTTAGCTTTATAAAAATCTGAACAGAGAATAAATATACCATGGTGGAATGAGTGTGAATTCTCCTATCTGGGTTTAAATCCCAGATTCTCACATGTTAGATATAAGATATTAGATAAATTTTTGCCTCAGTTTCCTCACTGTTAAAAGGGGAATAATAAAAGTCCTTACTTAAGATAATAATCTAGATTTTAACAACATAATCCTATTAAAGAATTCAGACTATCTCTGGCATACAGCTTCTGTTTGGTGAGTTACAACTCTTATTACATATATTAAATTTGTAAGCACTCCATCTAAATATTGCATTTTGCCTTTTTTTGCCAAAATATACCAATTTGTTAGATGATCACACCTATTTTATTCTTGTATATCAGCTACAGTACTAGATGCCTACACCTATCAGCAAGGTCTTGCCCACATCAATTTTCAAATCCATGAAATACAGCAGGAAACAGTAGGACTCGATCCTCTTATTTGCAGTAAAGGAATGTGATTATCATAAACTGTGTTTTTAATGATACATCATACTTAAAATTCTCCAAGCCAGGCTTCAGCAATATGTGAACCGTGAACTTCCTGATGTTTAAGCTGGTTTTAGAAAAGGCAGAGGAACCAGAGATCAAATTGCCAACATCCATGGGATCATGGAAAAAGCAAGAGAGTTCCAGAAAAGCATCTGTTTCTGCTTTATTGACTATGCCAAAGCCTTTGATTGTGTGGATCACAATAAACTGTGGAAAATTCTGAAAGAGATGGGAATACCAGACCACCTGATTTGCCTCTTGAGAAATCTGTATGCAGGTCAGGAAGCAACAGTTAGAACTGGACATGGAACAACAGACTGGTTCCAAATAGGAAAAGGAGTACGTCAAGGCTGTATATTGTCACCCTGTTCATTTAACTTATATGCAGAGCATTGGACTAGAAGAAACACAAGCTAGAATCAAGATTGCTTGGAGAAATATCAATAATCTCAGATATGCAGATGACACCACCTTTATGGCAGAAAGTGAAGAGGAACTAAAAAGCCTCTTGATGAAAGTGAAAGTGGAGAGTGAAAAAGTGGGCTCAAAGCTCAACATTCAGAAAACGACGATCGTGGCATCCGGTCCCATCACTTCATGGGAAATAGATGGGGAAACAGTGGAAACAGTGTCAGACTTTATTTTTCTGGGCTCAAAAATCACTGCAGATGGTGACTGCAGCCATGAAATTAAAAGGTTCTTACTCCTTGGAAGGAAAGTTATGACCAACCTAGATAGCATATTCAAAAGCAGAGACATTACTTTGCCAACAAGGGTTCGTCTAGTCAAGGCTATGGTTTTTCCTGTGGTCATGTATGGATGTGAGAGTTGGACTGTGAAGAAGGCTGAGCGCTGAAGAATTGATGCTTCTGAACTGTGGTGTTGGAGAAGACTGTTGAGAGTCCCTTGGACTGCAAGGAGATCCAACCAGTCCATTCTGAAGGAGATCAGCCCTGGGATTTCTTTGGAAGGAATGATGCTAAAGCTGAAACTCCAGTACTTTGGTCACCTCATGCGAAGAGTTGACTCATTGGAAAAGACTCTAATGCTGGGAGGGATTGGGGGCAGGAGGAGGAGGGGACGACAGAGGATGAGATGGCTGGATGGCATCACTGACTCGATGGACGTGAGTCTGAGTGAACTCCGGGAGTTGGTGATGGACAGGGAAGCCTGGCGTGCTGTGATTCATGGGGTCGCAAAGAGTCGGACATGACTGAGCGACTGATCTGATCTGATCTGATCTGATAGTTCGGAGTAAGTTCTATAAATGCACATATCTGGTTAGTAATATTTATTCCTTGCAAAAGTCAATTTTACAAATGAAAAAATCAAATCACAAAACTGAAACAAACCGTGTTTCTAAATTAAGAATGGAGTCAAAATGTGTCTCAATTTTCTAAGTCTAAATCTCTTGCTTTTTTGTTGTTGTTACATTGTGTCTTCTCCCTACTTTTAACATTCATTATGATAATAAATGTTAATAATTTCTTAAAAGTATCCAAGGAAGTTTCAAATATTTTTTTTTTTTTTAATTTTATGTTATAGAGGAGTTGAGGTGAAGTGAGTGAAAATGAAAGTCGCTCCGTTTTGTCCAGCTCTTTGAGACCTCATGGGCTGTCCATGGAATTCTCCAGGCCAGAATACAACCCAGGCATCGAACCCAGGTCTCTCACATTGCAAGCAGATTCTATACCGGTTGAGCCACAAGGGAAGCCTAAGAACACTGGAGTGGGTAGCCTATCCCTTCTCCAAGGGATCTTCCCGACCCAGGAATCGAACCGGGGTCTCCCGCATTGCAGGCAGATTCTTATAACAACTGAGTTATCAGGGAGTTGAAGGCACATGCAGAATTCCATATGAGTATTTGACTACACTATTAAGGTATATCATTTTGACTTTCTAACTTTTCAATATTTAGTAAAGATATAAACTTCTATCAAGATAAATTCTCAAGCAAAGTGTCTAATACTTTTTCAGCCAAAAATTAAGTTGCAAATCAACAGCGTGTATTAATATTGTTATTATAACCTGTTGATTTACATATTTTTGTATCAAGTAAATAAAGAGACTAGCCCATAATTAGCAATTATTTCTGCTTTTGCCAACTGTTGGTTTCTGTTGTTGTGGTACTTAACCTCTCTGAGTACTGTTTATACTCAGAGAAAACCAACTCATTTATTAAAAAAAAAAAAAATCAGATTAGGGTGGTTTGTCTTTCCTAGCATTTCTATGCTAAGGCTCATTTCATAAAGATATTTTAAAAATACACTGATTTCACACTTGAGTTTACTATTTGGGAGCTGTTGCAGTATTCTACCATAATCACCCTGCACATTTGGAAACATTTATATGGGCATTCCTAGCTTCAATTTTTGGAGAAGGCAATGGCAAGCCATTCCAGTACTCTTGCCTAGAAAATCCCATGGATGGAGGAGCCTGGTAGGCTGCAGTCCATGGGGTCGCTACGAGTCGGACACGACTGAGTGACTTCACCTTCACTTTTCACTTTCACGCAATGGAGAAGGCAATGGCAACCCACTCCAGTGTTCTTGCCTGGAGAATCCCAGAGACAGCAGAGCCTGGTGGGCTGCCGTCTATGGGGTCGGACACGACTGAAGCGACTTAGCAGCAGCAGCAGCAGCTTCAATTTTGATATCATGGCTACATTACAGAACTTGTGAGTGGTGCTATTTGCACTGCAATTCTCTTTAATGATGGTGTCTGCCCTGTGACAATATAAAAAGTTCCCTTCTGTCATTAATCTGTAAACTTCTAGTACTGAGGCCAACTTCATCATATAGTCAGTATGACAGTTCTCCAAGAATCTGCTGGATTACAGCCATTGCCTTATTGCCATTGTCAGTTATTACAAAATTAGATGAAATTATGTGTGGGTAGGGTAATTCAGATCTTTCAACATTCATAATGATGATGAACAACTCTAGTTCTTATTGCATTACCTGCTTTGGCTAACAGCACAAAATGTGTTCACTGGATAACAACCAATGCTCCAGTTAAATCTATGATATGAAGATACCATCTTCATATCATCTTAGATCTTAGATCTCATCTTCCTTAATAGGTGGAATCAAGTAAACTCATATTTAACCCAACTTCTGGAACTTAATGGACAATTAATTTTGGCTCAACTAATCAGGTTTATGATGTAAGGTGACATAAGCTACTATCATTTCATTTAATGTCACTTAAGGTGATATTCTAGAAATAACACAGCCCCAGGTCCCTGTAGATCATTAGGTTTCAACGGTCATAATTGTGCTCTCCAGAAGACACTGGGAAGTGTCTGAAGACATTTTTGATTGTCATCATGTGTGCAGTGGGGGTGCTACAGTGAGTAAAGGTTGAGGATGCTGATAAAGATCCCGTAACACACAGAACAGTCCTTTCATCCCCTCCAACAATTATCTGACTCAAGATGTTAACAGTGCTAAAGGTGATAATCCTGACTTTTGTTGTTTAGTCACTAAGTTGTGTCTCTTTGCGAGTCCATGGACTGTATCCAACCAGGCTCCTCTGTTCATGGAATTCTGAACAAGAATTCTGGAGTGGGTTGCTATTTCCTCCTCAAAGAATCTTCTTAACCCAGGGAGTGAACTCATTTCTCCTGCTTTGCAGGCAGATTCTTTACCACCGAACCACTTGGGAAGCCTGATTCTGACTTCAGGTGACAAAAATCTGAATTTCAACTAATGCCCTTCAGGAGAATATAGTCAGAATACTATAAAGTTGTTTTCTGGTCTCCCCTCTTCATATAGTCCATAAATGCTGGTACAGTGAAAATTTAAATTACAGAAGTGTGGAAAAGGATATAATATACAGTATAAGAATATATTTCAGGAAAAGAAGTCTTAAGCACCTTTCCTCTAGAGTTAATGGCAGACAGACACATTCAAAAATACAGCAACACTAAAAATACAACTATTTTAAATTTAAGCCTGTGTTTGAAACAATAAGAACTTGGGTGTATGTAGTTTGACAGTGATGTCAATAATTTTTGCATGCACCATTCTGTATTAGAACTGTAGCAAAATAACACTATTTTTGATAATCAATTTTCAAATTTGTTTTTTCCATAAAGACTTTGTCAAAAGTTATTAAGGAATCTGACTTTAGATTCCAACTAATCAATCACTCAATAGTACTTTTCTAAGTGGGACCAAAGTGCCTATCACTGTCTTTTCATTACTCTAAAAGCCTGTTCTGGCTATAAGGAATCTAGTTCACTCAAAAGGAAGGAGAAAAGCACTTGAGTGTCATACCTCTAAGTCTTGTTAAGTTGCCAGAGCCTGTAGTTCTTTATTTATGTTTTGCCTAAGAAACACTGTGGGTACTTTTTTCATATTCCTGGACCTGAGCATCAAAGAGCCTGATTTAGTAGGTGTAGAATAAGATACAAAAGTAGGCATTAAAAAAAAAAATTTTTTTTTTGGTGATTTCATGCTGATGATTTCAAACCATAGTTTCAGAGATTCAACTCTAAATTCACAAGCTACTTGTGAGAAACTGAATAGGAAGAGTCATACAGGTCAAAAATTTTAAAGACTTGTGCACAATACATTGTTATTACTTTATAACAATAATTTATTGATTCAACAATTGTTGAAAGCAATTTATCTGCCACAAGTAGTCTAGGCACTGGGGATATGGTTATGAATAAAACAAACAAACAAAAAATAATCTGCTCTGATGGAGCTTACATTCCAGTGGGAGAAAACAGAGAATGAATTACTAACATACGGAAGAGACAATTAATAGTTTTCTTCAGATGCGTATTTTGGGATGATTTATTAGTAAACTCTAGAACATTTAAGAATTTCTTTCCTTTGAAATATGTTTCTTCTCCACATCTCTCTCCATAGACCCACAATTCTATCAGTCAATTTTTAAAAATATTAATTAATATCAAATTAAAAGGCTAATGTTTACTTGAAAGCAGTACTATATCTGATTCTTATATGAGGTTGTTTCCATTTGTCACACTGTAACAAAGTAACAATCTTAGAAAATCTTTCTGACATTTATTTTCCACTTGTAAAAACCTACTGCATGTTTTATTTTGGCTGCCTTTATACCTCTCTCTTAGAATTACATACATTCTTATAATTATATTTTTGGTGTGGTATAATGAGATGTTATCACCTTGTTACCTAACAAGACTCAATTTTTTTAAGTTCTCTGATTTGAAGGACAAAGAGAAACTATAATATGTGTTTATGTGTGTGTACGTGGTTTTGTTGTTTTTTTTTTTGTTTTTGTTTTTCTGATTCAACTATCTAGTGCAATAAATTTGGAGAATTTGAGAAGCATTCCAATCAATAAAACAAACAAAAAAAAATCCCACTGAAAATTTAAGAAATGTAGAATACAAAGTTTAAATCTATTTATTTACCACAGATTTTCTTATAGCTTTTATCATGATTGTGAATTCTAATCCTCAAAGGCAAGACAAAATAAGCAGTATTATCTAAACATACTCAATCGTGGATTCCTTTTCATTGAGCTTACAAAAGGACCATATGCTGTGAAAAAGTGATTAAGAACACAGGGAAATATGGAAAATATTTTTTAAATCTGAAAAGCCAAATTAAAAAATATGTTATATACACACACAGACACAAACAAGTATAATTATATAATTATATGGCAGGAATCTCATTAAGTGTGAAAAGGTTAAGCAGAAATACTCCCTTTCTATTTTATCTTAAAATTTAGTGATTTTAGTGCTTGCATTTCAATCTAAAGAAAAAATAATTTTCAGATTATTTCCTCATCATTGTCACTCTTCTCTCTCAGGAGAACACAGAAGAGTTCATTAGACATTAGACACACATCAAGACATTAGAGAGAATTGTATCAAAAGAAAGAATACAATAAAAGGCAGGAGTAGTCAGAATAGAGAACATCAAATATTTTGTTGGAAAATATGTAAATTTGGACTGGTATAGAATACACTGGGAGAAGAATAGACTGGTAGAATAGACTGGAATAAGCACACAATCCACAGAAATAAATACCTAAAGGTACATGCAGAAAGATTCTCTGAACACACACATTATTAAGTATGGAAATAGATCTTAAAATAAAAATAAAGGTTTAAAAATGAGTTAATTTCACTACTAATGGGTTATGATTAAATGAAATAGATGATCCATAAAAAAAAAAAAATCCTCTAAATCTGGGATTGTGTATATTTATACACTGACTTGCTGCAGGAAAGATTTAGAGAAACTACTAATTTAAGACCATTTTAAATTATAAAATTCTTATTTATGATTTCTTTGCTGCATATTTAATTTTTAAGCAGTGAAAAATACAAAATTCTTACACTGATATAATATTTGTTTGGTTACCAGGCCAAATCCTATCATAAAATAAATCTCAACCCAAACAGAAGTCACCCCTTAGTCAAACCAGTCAAGGATTTTGGGTTTTGTTTTATTTTGTTTTTAATCTGCCCACTGTGGCAGATGATCTAGGTCATAATTTCAATGATTATTATTCTTAATAGTATGTGTTTTTATGCTTAAATTGAATGTAATAAACTTCAGGTAGTTCTCATTCAATGGGTTCAGTTCTATCAGTTCACAAAGCATCTTATCTTCATAAACTTTTACTTTCATTTATTAATTCAAAAAATACTAAATGTTTATGTGCTTCTATCATATTACAATTCAAAGTGTCTATCTAGGTATCATTGTACATTTCCTTGCATTTTTTTAGTACCACCTGGGGACAGAGAACCCTGGAGTGCTGTAGTCCATGGGGTCTCAGAGTTAGACAGAGACCGAACAACACTACCACCTGGTCCTTGCATTAGGACCCCAGTGTCAAGTTAGCAAAGCAAGGTTTTCAACACCTTTCCAAACACTGTCTCAGTGAAACTGTTCCATTACAGAATATTACAGAGTCAGCATGCATTGAACCTCAGTTAATTTATTTATGGCTCAGTCACTCCAGATCCCATTGAGAATTTATTTTTACCATATAAAATGATAACAAATTTAGTTACTTGGTGATCTTATCCTGACTTATTTTAGAAATAGTAATGTGTATGCATGCATGTGTGTCACATATGTGTAAGCACAGAGAAATTAATCATTACAAACAACAAATAATGACAAAAAATATTAAATCAAAAAAGTCAAGCATTCTGGTATCATATTTGTGCTGGATAATAAAAAATAATATTATAGATGCAATGATAAATAATACTTATGATAGTAATCCTTAGATATTAAGAAAATGCAAGCTGCTTCCTTTTTCATGACTGCTCAAATACTTATTTCCTTGTGGGAAATTCATTGTGCCAGGTCACTAAGAAGTATCATTTGGCTGGGCAAAAAACAAAGAAACCCTCTTCTTATACACAGCTTTCGAGTGCTGCCAAAGTGTAAGAAAAATGTAGAGCAAAAGTTCAAGGAATGTGATCAGAAAAGTCAGAAAAGGGATAAAAGCTGACATATGAAAAAGAAAATTCAAAAATGCAGTAGAAAATGAAGGCATGAAGGTACAGAAGCATCCATTTTAAGCTGTGTTAAAATATTAATTAGAATTTTATCTGTTATATTAACTTATCAAATGTCTCTTCTCTTGATAATGGTGCAAAAACAAATTATTTTTCCTACATTTTTCTTTATGTCCAGATAGAAGAAAAACAGAAAAGCATAGTTATACATACAGAAAAAGAAAAAGTAATATAGTGGATTCTCAAACGTTAGCTCCATCGGAATCATCTAGTATGATTCTTAAGTTTCTGGGCCCTGCCCCCCAAATTTCTTTTACAATAGGTCTGGGGTAGTGCTTGACAATTTTAATTTCTAATTTTATTAAGTTTCTCATTTTTAAATTTCAATATCAGGTCCTTAGATCATGCTGATTCATTCCTAGGTACTTAGAGAATCACTGATAAAACACATGGCCTATTTTCAGGAATTTCTAAAGATGCTAATGGAAACCTTAGCATGGAAAAGTTCTTCTCTCCAGTACTTTTACTTGACATTATAAAACTATAATGCAATTCTTAAGGTAGCACGGACAGGTTTCGTGGAAGATAATTTTTCCATTGACTTGGGTGGTGATGGTTTCAGAATGATTCAAGTACATTACATTTTATTTTGCACTTTATTTCTATTATTATTACATCAGCTCCACCTCAGATCATCAGGCAGTAGACCAGATGGGGGGGATCTCTGCTGTAAGTGATAAACAAGAAGTTATAAGATACCTAAGTAAAATACATTTTCAGTATATTTGCATCAATATTTTTTCAGGAAACTATAACAACAGTTGACCAATGGATTCAAAGTGGCATATTTTTTTGGCATGGAGCCCACCCACAGAAGCTGATCATTCATGTTGTCATTTATAGTATGTTACAACCATTACAAAAATGCACATATTATATGTTGTCTTGTTCAGTGTTTAGAATGAGAATCTAAAACAATGATACAACTTCTCAGATACATTTAGAGATCCAAAAGTTGCAGGATCCCAGATTCTTTCCTCTTTGACCAGGGCAAAGATGGAGGAGAAGGAGGAAGAGAAGGAAGAGGAGGAGGATGAGGAGGGAAGGAAGAAGAGACTTGTTTCACAGCATTAAGGTCTAAGTCAGCCCTGAAAAAGTCCTATATGTTGTTGAAGTAGGTAAATGTTTTCTTATGTATCCAAGCTTGGTTATGGCACAGCAAGCCATATATAATAAACAAGAACCTTATTATACTCTTTGGATAGAGCAAGGGGAATACAGACAGGACTAACCTACAGGATCAGAAAGTGCCTGCTTAAGTCACTCAGTCGTGTCCGACTCTTCGTGATGCCATGGACTGTAGCCTACCAGGCTCCTCCCCCCCATGGGATTCTCCAGGCAAGAGAACTGGAGTGAGTTGCCATTTCCTTCTCCAGGGGATCTTCCCAACCCAGGGATCAAACCCGGGTCTCCTGCATTCCAGGCAGACGCTTTAACCTCTGAGCCACCAGGGAAGCCCCAAATAATAAGCAAGAATCTTATTATACTCTTTGGATAGAGCAGGGGAATACAGACAGGACTAACCTACAGGATCAGAAAGTGCCTGCTTCCTTTAATTCCTTCCTAGTGTTTACTCTTCCTTGTACATATTTAATTATTTTTTCTCATTCTTATTCTTAATGTTTTTCCTAAGACCTTGGTTGCAAAGTTCAGTGGGATTTACCCTAGTCAAAAACTGAGAATCCTCAAACTGTTTGACATGAAGTTTTTACCATGTAAAAGAATGAGCATTTGAAATAGTAATAGAAAAATGATTTTTTTTAAATATATGATATGTGAGCTTTAGTTTGTGACCTAAGATTCACAATACCTACCATACTATATTTTTTGTGCATCTGGAATAAGGGCTACTAAAATATTATTATGACTAGGTGTAGATTCTTCAAAAATATGTGAATAAAATATTAAAATAGGATGTGTCAACATTTAACTTTTTTTCTAAATTCTCTAATGTGACTCTTCATGGCTTCTAGTCCCATCTGAGCTGTCATAACATTGATAAATCTCTACATGAGCTCTATGAAAAGAGATGAGTGGTTATGGGATGTGAACAAGTATACTACTGTCTTTGAAAAGCCACAGTTGGTTTACAGAATCACTCTCCCATAGTCATTCTCCATCCCTCAACAATCTTAAAAGCAATTCATATAGGAAAATGGAGGTCACTTAATATGTGGGAGACAATATGACTATATTAGAAAATGTCCCATTAAATTGGATTAAGAACTAAAGCTTTTAAAATCATTGATCCTTAATAAAACCAACTTGCATAAACATTATCATTCAAAACTCATACAATGAAATCAGAAAATAATTTAATATTTTTTCATTCAATAATTAAACTTGATAAGTTTAAATTTAATTTAATCTCTTAAAATATTATCAGAAACTAAGCTTTACACTGTTTCAGTTTCATTACTTTATAAAATTTCACACCTCCCTGGTTAAAGAATTTTTATTTTAAAAATCATATATTTTATTAATCAGTTACATGGTTAAATATTATTATACAGTAGTTTTCTTACACTGTTATTTATAATTAATTAAAATTGGAAATAAGCCAAGTGAAGAGTATATAATAGAGAAATGAATTACTACATAAACCTATGATGAAATATAGAGTCAACAAATATTATAGCAGGAGTTAGGGTTATATGTAGTTTTAACTTACCTCATTACTTTTCTGCATTTGTCAAGATTTCAATAGTCACAAAAATTAGAAATAATTTTCTTATCAATATGTTTAAAAATTTAAGAATATACTTGTCACACCCTTACGTTAATCAGAGCATGACAGAATTTTACTCATTCTAAAGGACATTTCTTTGACAACTGTATAAAGTTCTATTGAGATGCAGATCATACACTTTATCTAGATAGAATACACTTATAATCAATTGTAGCATATCCAAGAAACATAGTATCATTTATCCGGAAACTGAAAAATTGAAAGAACTAGCATAGTACCAAGATCATTATAAACTGTTTCATTTGCCAAGTTAGGTAACCTTCCAAAATCACCAGTGCTTCCAACATGTATAATGTTATAAAATATTCATTTAACAAAGCCATAATGAATTTCTTGGGCTTCCCAGGTGGCTCAGTGGTTAACAAAAAAAAAAAAAGAAAGAAAGAAAGAAATCCACCTACTAATGCAAAAGACACAGGAGACTAGGGTTCAATCCCTGAGTTGAGAAGATCCCCTGGAGAAAGTAATTGCAACCCATCCCAGTATTCTTGCTTAGAAATTCCCATGGACAGAAAAGCCTGGTGGGCTGCAGTCCATGGGGTAATAAAAGAATCAGACAAAACTGAGGATGCATGCACAATCAATTTCTCAAACTAAACTGATTTCAAAAAATATTTCTTAATTAAAAACATTCAAGGTTCCTGAAGGCATGTTTCAGACTCAGCAATGGTAGATCCTTTTGGAACATAGTTTAAGAATGAATCTGGTAATTGAGACTGTACAGACTCAGATTCCAACTCATATCTGGAAAATTATAATCCTCTTCATTTAAGAACCAAAGTCAAGTGTTCCTTTTTTTTTTTTTTTATTGTAAACAGAATTCAGTAACTTTCTAAGGCATTTGACTATTCCCACTACAAGACATTCAGCCAAACAGTCCTGCAGGGGAGTTTGCTTTTTGCCTCCATGTGGACTCAAGAGACGTATTTAAATTTGCTCCTCTTTTTTAGACCCATATGCATGATCCCATGTAGACAGATGTGTAAAATGATTTATCTGATTTTCCAAAGACATTGTATTCTATTGATATTGAACATGATACATATTCCTGTATAATTTCCCTACACAAATTACTTTAGAAGTCACTCTTTCCAACATAAAATTGCAACTATTTTGAAAATTATATAACAAATGTTTTTTGTTTGTTTCAACTATTTTGAAAATTATATAACAAATAACTTTTATATAGTTATTCTACATAGAAAGCCACTACTCAGTGTACCACTTAAGGAAGCTTCCCAGGTGGCACTAGTGGTTAATAAGCCACCTCATAATGCAAGAGACATAGAGATATGAGTTCAATTCTTGGATGGGGAAGATCCCCTACAGGAGGGCATGGCAACCCACTCCAGTATTCTTACTTGGAAAATCTCATGGACAGAGGAGCCTGGTGGACTTAGTTCATGGGGTTTCACATGGTCATACAACTAAAGCAACTTAGCAAAGCACAGCATCACTTTAGAAAAAAATGCATCACGAACAAAGCAACAATTTACAGCTGCTACTTACTTTTTCTTGGCCTTAGTTATATAAATGGTAGCCAGTAATGAGAAAGATGACAGGAAATTTTAAATACGATTACATTTTTTTGCTTATATAGATTGATCCCATGACTTTTACATGATCTATTTTAAAAATTAAATCATTTCTATAGTCGTATACTAATTTTAAGATTCTGATAAAATATCTGGCACCTACTAGGCACTCTGTAATTTAGACTATGGTGAGTGAAAGTTTCTCAGTCCTGTCTGACTCTTTGGGACTCCATGGACTTCCTCAGGCCAGAATACTGGAGTGGGTAGCCTTTCCTTTCTCCAGGGGATCTTCCCAACCCAGGGATCAAACCCAAGTCTCCCGCATTGCAGAGTCTTTACCAGCTGAGGCACAAGGGAAGCCCAAGAATAGTGGAGTGGGTAGCTTATGCCTTCTCCAGGGGATCTTCCTGACACAGGAATCGAACTGGGGTCTCCTGCATTGCAGGCAGATTCTTTACCAACTGAGCTATGAGGGAAACTCCGGACTATGGTGAACCTCTAAATTATTCAAGAACAAATGAATTTTTAAGCAAATGTACTTATGATAATTAGTTATGTATTTTCTAATGTATTTCTAACAGTATAGAAATCCAGTTTTGCCTATTTGAATTAAAGAATGAAATAAAATATTTAGGAAAGAGATCAAAATGGTGGAGTAGAGGATATATAACTCAATCTCCTCTTTCCCACAAACACAACAAAAATACATATGCATATGGAATAACTGTCACAGAAAACTAACAAGAAACTAATGGAAAGACTCCAGTATAATGAAGGCTGAAAAAAGAAATCAGGCAGGAAGGGAAGATAAGTGATTAGGTCAAGACCTGTGCCCTAGGGAGATGACTCAGGGGAAAGGCAGATTACATGGAGACCCTCCCTGGGAGTGGGTGGTTCAAAGCACATATTGGGAACTCCAATCCTGGTGCCTAACACAGGGAAGACAAGCCCCTTTGCTGGTTGGAGGGGTGGTGAGACTACCAGGAGGGCAGTGGCAAGCAGGGACTTTGCTTAGGACAAGCTTGTGAATGCCTGCTTATTCTTAAGTGGGGTGGACAGGTGCACTGAAACTGCAGGTAGCTGGTTTCCTGAGCCCACCTCAGCATGCCCAGCCTAAGCTGAGAAATTGCTCCAGCCCCATATACTTTTTTGGAGAAGGCAATGGCACCCCACTCCAGTACTCTTGCCTGGAAAATCCCATGGGCGGAGGAGCCTGGTAGGCTGCAGTCCATGGGGTCACTAAGAGTCGGACACGACTGAGCAAATTCACTTTCACTTTTCACTTTCATGCAATGGAGAAGGAAATGGCAACCCACTCCAGTGTTCTTGCCTGGAGAATCCCAAGGATGGGGGAGCCTGGTGGGCTGCCGTCTATGGGGTCGCACAGAGTCAGACATTACTGAAGCGACTTAGCAGTAGCACATACTTTTTGCAGTTCTACAATGGAAGGAGGGCTAAAAGAACAGGGAACAACCCTGTCTGAGAGACACAGCAGCAAATAGCCCCAAAGGGGCATCTAAGCAGGGCAGCAGCAGGCATTAACAACACTTGACACATAAGGAGTCCTAAACTCTTCTGTGACCAGATTGCCAGAGCTCTTGATGCAGCACTCAGCAAGAACCTGCACAGACTCCTCTTCCTCCAGAAACTGTTCCCCTTCAGGGCAAGAGTGCTGGTGTCAAAAGAGGGGAGAACAGACACTTAAGGAAACAGAGCCAGCTCAGAACTTATCCTCAGGGCTTCTTCTCTGGGGACCTTCCTCAACTAGGGACCTTTTAAACCAGGGACCTACCCTCATCCCAATAAGACGGTGAAGAGCACTGAGTGGAAATAAAGTCCCAGTTCATGCCTTGCTCCAGCCTTTATCTTCTCCTCCAGCCCTACCTCCTACTAATGGGATACCTGCCAGGGCAAACTGAAGAAAGACATGACCTATGTTCATGTCAAATCCAGCTCTCTCACCAAAGTGACTGGGCACATGCAGACTGTATAGAGAGACACCTGCATATAAGTACTACTTTTCAAGAACAGAATAGGAAACTGTTTCATCTAATTTCAAAGGGACAAAGAGAGTTAAGAAAAATGAGAAAACAGAAGAATTTATCTCAAAAAAGAGCAAATTTATCTCAAAAAAGAAAGCACCTGAAAAACAAAACCAAAAAAAATAAAATAAAATAAAAGGGGGGGGGGTGGGAAATAAACAAGAAAGACTTAAAGGTATTTGTTAAAAGAATGCTAACTGAATTAGGGAAAAGGGTAGATGAAAACAGTGAGAATTTTAACAAAGAACTAGGAAATATATTTAAAAAAAGAACTAGTCAACTGAAGAATACAATAACTGAAATTAAAAACTGAATAGAATGGATTAATGGCAAATTAGGTGATATAGAAGAGTGCACAGGTGATCTAGAAGACAGAATAATCAAAATCACTAGATCAGAACAGCAAAAAGAAAACCCAATTTTAAAAGGGAAAACAGTTTAAGAGACTTCTGTGATATCATGAAGTTTTGCAAGACTCATGTTATAGGGGTCCCAGAAGGAGAATAGACATAGAAGTAGGTCAAAATGTAAGAAAGAAAATGTATTGAAGAAATTATGGCTGAAAACTTTCCATACCTGAAGAAGAAAACAGATATCAAGGTATAAGATGCACCAAAAAAGATGAACCCCAACAGACTCATACCAAAATGCATAATAATTAAAATGGAAAAAGTTAAAGAGAAAATTTTAAACTTGGTAGGAGAAAAACAAAAAGTCATATAGAATGGAACCTACATAAAGTTATCAGCTGATTTTTCTACAGAAAATTTGCAGGTCAGAATAAATAGCACAATTTCAAAGCACTAAAAGGATAAGCAACCCAGGATACTCTCCCAACAAGATTACTAGTTAGAATAGAAGAAGAGATGAAAAACTTCTCACACAAGCAAAAATTTAAAAAGTATACCAATACTGAAATTAAAAGTGTTACTCGCACGGTTTGTCCAACTCTTTGCAACCCCATGAACTGTAGCACATTAGACTACTTTGTCCATGGAATTCTCCAAACAAGAATACTGGAGTGTATTGTCAATCCCTGTTCCAGGGGATCTTCCTGACCCAGGAATCAAATTCTGGCCTCCTGTATTGCAGGCAGATTCTTTATCATCTGAGCCACCAGGAAAGCACACCAATAGCACAACATAGCTAAAGACATACATTTGAATCAGTTCTAATGAGGTGGATGAAACTGGAGCCTATTATACAGAGTGAAGTAAGCCAGAAAGATAAACACCAATACAGTATACTAACTGATATATATGAAATTTAGAAAGATGGTAATGATAATCCTGTATGCAAGACAGCAAAAGAGACACAGATGTACAGAACAGTCTTTTGGACTCTGTGGCAGAGGGAGAGGGTGGGATGATTTGGGGGAATGGCATTGAAACATGTATATCACATGAGAAACGAATTGCCAGTCCAGGTTCAATACAGCATCCTTGGGGCTGGTGCACTGGGATGACCCAGAGAGATGGTACAGGGAGGGAGGTGGGAGTGGGGGTTCAGGATAGGGAACACATGTACGCCCATGGCAAATTCATGTTGATGTGTGACAGAACCAATACAATATTGTATAGTAATTAGCCTCCAATTAAAATAAATAAATTTTAAAAAGACATAATCAGACTGAAAGTGAAGGATGGAAAAAAGATGTTCATAGAAACAGAAACAAGATGATGAAAATAGCTAGACTCATGTCACACAATACAGACTGAAAAACAAATCCTGTAACAAAAGACAAAGAAAGTCATTATATAACAATAAAGGTATAACACAAGAAGATAATATTGTACTTGTTAACATTTGTGTACCCAATAACCTGTCTATGTGTAAGTGCTTGATTGTGTCTGACTCTGAAATCCCATGGACAACAGCCCACCAGGCTCCTCTGTCCATGGAATATTTCAGTCAAGAATACTGGAGTGGGTTCCACTTCCTCTTCCAGGGAACCTCATGTCTGCTGCATCTCCTGCATTGTAAGTGGATTATTTACCACCAAACCATTGTGGAAGCCAATGTACCCAATATAGGAGCATCTAAATATGTAAAATAATATTAAATGATATAAAAAGAAAACAACAAATTAATAATAATAAAGGATTTAAAACCCAATTCACATCAAGAAACACACCATACAGAGAGAAATGAATAAGGTGAGTGGTCTTAAATAACACAATAGAACAGTTGAACTTAAAAAAAAAAACATTTACAGGAAACTTCATCCCAAAACAGTACAAAGCACATTCTTTTCAAGTACACATAGAACATTCTCCAGAATATATCACGTTAGTAGGCCAAAATCTGTAAGTTTAGGAAAGTAGAGATTACATCAAGCATTATTTCTGAACACAAGTATGAAAGAAGAAATTAGTTAAAAAAACAATAGAGAAAAGCACAAACAGAGAGTAAATAGCATGTTACTTCAAAAAGAAAGAAATACAAAGTGTTGGTGAAGAAATTGAAGAAGAAATAAGAGAATACTACAAGCCAAATAAACATAGAAACAAAACATCCAAAATCTATGAGACACAACAAAGATGGTTTGAAAAGGGAAGATTATAGCAATACAGATTTTTATTAAGAAATTAGAAAAATGTCAAATACAAAACCTATTCTTCCATTTTAAAGAATTAGAAAAATAAGAATAAAGAAATTCCAAAGTCAGCAGAAGGAAGAAAATGATAAAGATAAGAGAGGAAATAAAAAAGAGACAAATATGTAGAAGATGAATGAAACCAAGAGCCAGCTGTCCTAATGAAGTGGATGAATCTCGAGCCTACTGAACAGAGTGAAGGAAGTCAGAAAGAGAAAGACAAATATTGCATATTAACACATATGCATGGACTCTAGAAAGATGGTACTAACAAATCTATCCACAGGGCAGTGATGGAGATACAGACATAGAGAACAGACTTGCAGATGCAGTGGGGAAGAAGAGGGTTGGATGGACTGAGAGAGTAGAATGGAAACATACACATTCAGTTCAGTTCAGTCACTCAGTCGTGTCCGACTCTGCGACCCCATGAATCGCAGCACGCCAACTCTCCCTGTCCATCACCAACACCCGGAGTTCACTCAGACTCATGTCCATTGAGTCAGTGATGCCATCCAGCCATCTCATCCTCTGTTGTCCCCTTCTCCTCCTGCCCCCAATCCCTCCCAGCATCAGAGTCTTTTCCAATGAGTCAACTCTTCGCATGAGGTGGCCAAAGTATTGGAGTTTCAGCCTCAACATCAGTCCTTCCAATGAACACCCAGGACTGATCTCCTTTAGAATGGACTGGTTGGATCTCCTTGCAGTGCAAGACATACACATTACCACATGTAAAACAAATGGTTGACTCATGGAGCTCAACCCAGTGTTCTGTGATAACCTAGAGGAGTGGGATGAGGTGGGAGATGGGAGGGAGGTTCCAGAGGGAGGGGACACATGCATACCTGTGGCTGATTCTTGTTGATGTATGGCATAAACTAGCACAATATTGTAAAGCAATTATCCTCAATAATTTTATTTTCAAAAAAGATAAAAAATGGATAAAGCTTCAGGAAGGCACAGCAAAAAGTAAACAGAGAGGGCCCAAATAAAATAAAAAATGAAAGAGCAGAAATAGTAACCAATACTAGTGAAGTGAAGTCACTCAGTTGTGTCCTACTCTTTGCGACCCCATGGACTGTAGCCCACCAGGTTCCTCTGTCCATGGGATTTACTAGGCAAGAATACTGGAGTGGGTTGCCATTTCCTTCTGGATACAAAAATAAAATAAAATAAAATAAGATAGCAAGTACATCCAGTTGTATAATTTTTAAATGCCTTCAGTTGAAAGCATGCAAAACTCTGGTTTTTAAGCAATAGCTTCTGATTTCCTTCAGTTCTTTTTACTCTTCTTGGATGTAGCTGAGTTTTGATCATTCCAAGACAACAGCAGGTAAAATTTTAAGATTAATATTAATTTTCCTTTTACTAATTAATTTCTGTTCCCATTTTCACTCACTTTGTCCAGAAGTGTCAAGAATTCCACCATTCTTTGTATAAGTAATGTTAAAAGCAGACCAAGCCATTAATATTCTAGACAGTTTTTAGTCCATGGGACCAATATATATAAATACATATAAAATGTTGAACTTTTACTACAAGCATTTTTTGGATTCTTTTCATAAACTATAGCCTCAAATTAGTGTTTATTATGGATTCACATGGCAATAGAAACAGGTGTTTCCCTTATTGTCATTAATATTTCAGATTTGCTGTCAGAAACTATTCTTATTCTTCAAAGCCATCAAAGGAATCCATATATTTATAATTTTTTAAATAACTTTTGAGCATTCATCAGGCTATCATTGTGATGGGTGATATCTTTCTTTTGTTGTTGCAAGTCTCTTCATGTTAAAGGCCTTTTACAGAAGCTTGGGAAACAGTTTGGAAGACCTTAAATGTAGTCTAATGGACCGGCTTTGGTTTATCCAACCACGGGAGGAAAAAACGCCTGAGTTTACTTGTAAATAAGTATACACTATAATAGATAATATGTTTGCTGTAAACTGCAGTGTAAAACTTCGATAAAACTGCACTGTACTTCTTGATGTTTATTAAAAGATGTATTTTTACAAAAAAACAAAAAAAAATAAAATAAAATAAAATAAGATAATACTATGAATAGTTATATGCCAATGATTTAGACAAGCTAAAAGAAACAGACACATTTCTAGACAGAATCACTAAGAAATAGAAATCTGAACACATCAATCACTGGTAGAGAAAATGAATCTGTAATAAAAAGAAAAACACCCAGGATTTCCCTGCAGTCCAGTGATTAAGAATCCACCTGACAATGCAGGGACACAGGTTCAATCCTTGGTCCAGGGAGATTCAACATGCTGAGAGATAACTAAGCCTGTAAGTTGAAACTACTGAACTTGTGTGCCACAGCTACTAAAGCCTGTGTACTGTAATGCCTGCATATCACAATGAAAAATAGTCTCCATTCACCTCATCTAGAGAAAGCCTACATGCAGCAGCGAAAATCCAGCAAAGAAAAAAAAAAAAAAGAATAAATAAATAAAGCTCATTATAAAAAGAAAACACCTAAAAAACAAAACTTGAGAACTAGTTGGTTTCACTGTGGATTTGTGCAAAACATATAAAGAAGATCTAACTTGTATCTCTTTTCAAACTAGTCCAAAAAGTTGAAGAAGATGGAACACTTCAGTTCATTGTACTAGGCCACCATTAGCAAAATCCAGACAGACACTACAAAATAAATAAATAAATAAAATTGTAAGCCAATAGCTCTGATGAATATAGAGGCAGAAATTCTCAACAAATTATTAACAAACTAAATCCAGTTCAGTTCAGTTCAGTCGCTCAGTCATGTCCGACTCTTTGAGACCCCATGAATCGCAGCACGCCAGGTCTCACTGTCCATCACCATCTCCCGGAGTTCACTCAAACTCATGTCCATCGAGTCAGTCATGCCACCCAGCCATCTCATCTTCTGTCGTCCCTTTTTCCTCCTGCCCCCAATCCCTCCCAGCATCAGAGTCTTTTCCAACCATATATTAAAAAAAATATAGTACACCTTGATCAAGTGGGATTTTTTCCAGGGAGACAGAATGGTTTAATATTTGCAAATCAAATAACATGATATTAATATTAACAAAAGCAAGAATTAAAATTGCATGACTGACTCAACAGAGACAGAAAAAGCATTTGACAAAACTCAACACCTATTAATGATAAAACCTTTCATTAACATTGTTAGAAAGGAAATCTATTTCACATAATAAAGGCCACTATGACTAACCAATAGGTAACATCATTTTCAACGATGAAAAACTGAAAGCCTTCCTCTAAATCTAAGAACAAGACATGGATGCCCATCATTACACTCTTATTTTATAGAATTAGAAGTCCCAGTCACAGTAATCAGAAAGGAAAAAGAAATTAAAGCCATTCAAATAGGAAGGGAAGATGTAAAACTGTCACTACTTACAGGTGATATATTTTATAAAGAAAACCCTAAAGTCTCCATCCACAAACCATTTGAACTAATAAATGAATTTGGTAAAGTTGTGGGATTTAATATTAATAAAAAGAAGTCCATTGCTTTTATCTGATCATGAACTATAATAAAGAGAAAGCAAGAAACCAATTTCATTTAAAATCACATCAAAAGAATAAAATATCTAGGAATAAACTTAACAGGCAAAAGTGTTATATTCTGAAAACTATAAAATGTTGAAAACAGAGTTTGAAAGTGATACAAAATGTAAAAATATCATGTGTTCATGGACTGGAAGAATCAATACTGCTAAAATGGCCAGATTACCTAAAGTACTCTACAGATTTAATGCAATGCCTATCAAAATACTCATGACATTTTCCACAGAACTAAAAAAAAAAAAAAAAAAAAAAAATTATTCTAAAATTTGTAGAGAGCTACAAAAGTCACCAAACTGCCAAAGCAATCTTGAAAAAATGAACAAAGCTGGGGATATCATGCCTTCTGACTTCAGACTGTATTACTAAGTTACAGATATAGAAAAAAGCATGGCACTGACACACAGACAAATACACAGACCAATGGAACAGAATAGAGTGTCCAGAAATAAACCCACATACCTATGGTCAATTAATCTACAAAGAAGGAGGTAAGAACATACAATGGACATTCTCTTCAATAAGTGGTGCTGAGAAAACTGGACAACAAGATGTAAAACAATAATATTAGAATATTTCCTCATACTATACACACATATAATCTTAAAACAGATTAAATACTTAAATGTAAGAACAGAAACCAGAAAATTCCTAGAAGAAAACATAGGCAGAACACTCTCTGGCATAAGTCATAGCAGCATTTTTTTGGATCTGTCTGTTAAGGAAAAATAAACCCTAAAATTAACAGATGAAACAATTAAATTTGAGCTTCTGGACATTAAATAAATAATCAGCAAGAGGAAAAAAAAAACTACTCAATGTGAGAAAATATTTTCAAATAATAAAACTGACAAGATGTTGATAACTAAAATATATAAACTGCTCATAAAATTCAGTATCCAAAAACAACCTAATAATTAAATATGGGCAGAAGACACAAATATACATTTTTACAAAGATTTACAGATTGTAATAGGCACAGGAAAAGATGCTCAACATCATTAATCAAAAGAAATGAAGATCAAAACAACAATGTGATATCACCTCACAGCTGTCAGAATGGCTATTATTAAAATGTCTACAAATGAATGATGATGACGATATGATGAAAATGGAACCCTCCTACATGGCTTCCCTGGTGGCTCAGATGGTAAAGCATCCACCCGCAATGCGGGAGAGCCAGGTTCAATCCCTGGGTTGGGAAGATGCCCTGGAGAAGGAAATGGCAACCCACTCCAGTACTCTTGCCTGGAAAATTCCATGGACTGAGGAGCCTGGTAGGCTACAGTCCCTCGGATCGCAAAGAGTCAGACATGACTGAGCGACTTCACTACTTTTTCTTCTTACGCTGTTGGTGGGAATGTAAATTAGGTCAGCCACTATGGAAAAGAACACGGAAGTTCCTCAAAAAACTAAAAATAAAACTACCATATGATGCAGAAATCCCTCTCCTGGTTACATGTCCAGAATAAAAAAAAAAAAGAAAGAAAAGAAAAACACTAATTGGAAAAGACAGGTACAACCCAATGTTCATAGAAGGATAGCAGCAATATTTATAATGGTCAAGACATGGAAGAATGCAGTGTCCTTCAACAGATGAATGGATTGAAGAAAATATGATACACACACACACACATTGGAGAAGGGTATGGCTACCCATTCCAATATTCTTGCCTGGAGAATCCCATGGACAGAGGAGTCTGGAAGCCTGGAGTCCATGGAGTCACACAGAGTCTGATATGACTGAAGCAACTTAGCACAAAAGCACACACACAGACACACACATATGGCATTATACACACAAACACACATTCACAGAATGGAATACTACTCAGCCACAAAAAGAATGAAATTATGTCATTTGCAACACTGTGGATGGACCTAGACAGTATTATGCTTAGTAAAATATGTCTGACATAGAAAGACAGATACTCTTATTTTATCACTTACATGTGGAATTAAAAAAAAATGATTGCACATATCAAAACAAAAACAGGTTCACATACACAGAAAACAAACAAGTGTTTACCAATGAGGGGAGGAAAAGAAGGTGTACAATAGGGGTATAGGATTAACAGATACAAATTAGTATGTGTAAAACACATAAGAAACAAGGATATATTGTGCAGCACATAGAAATACAGCCAGTTTTGATAATAATATTAAGTGGAGTATAACCTATTAAATATTTAATTATACAAATTAACTTCATTATTAAATATTGCATATTAAAGCAACAATGAATTTCTAAAATCCATATTTATATAGCCCAATTATCATGAAACTTTTTTGTGTTAGTAAGACTTTAGAATAGATGCTCTAAAATATTGATAATAGTATATGTTTTTAATTTGTTTCTGGAAGGCAGGGACTCTATATATTTACAGGTCCTAAAATGTAAATAACTTTTGATTGAGCATTTTCAGGTTTAATGATGGATTTAAGGAAAAACATTAGATAAGTTAATAAAAAAAATTATTTACTAGTATGTCTGCAGCAGCATTATACTTAGGACAGATAATTTGAAAATAATGTGAATATCATTAAGCATCATTATAACAGATAGCTATTATGCCATTAAATATCACATTAATATTGCATATTAATGATATGGATCAATATTCCCAATAATTGACAATAAAAACATCCACGATAACTGTCAAGTAAAAATGCACACTGCAAGAGTGTATTCAGAAGATACTGCCAAATACAGTGTTTGGTATTGACAGAAAAAAACGAAAAGGCCATATTCCATATTACAACAGTGGTGCATTTGTACATAGTTTAATATAAGAAGTAGTAGCATTATTCAGAGAAGGCAATGGCACCCCATTCCATACTCTTGCCTGGAAAATCCCATGGGTGAAGGGGCCTGGTAGGCTGCAGTCCATGGGGTCGCTAAGAGTCGGACACAACTGAGCGAATTCACTTTCACTTTTCACTTTCATGCATTGGAGAAGGAAATGGCAATCCACTCCAGTGTTCTTGCCTGGAGAATTCCAGGGACGGGGGAGCCTGGTAGGCTGCCGTCTATGGGGTCGCATAGAGTTGGACACGACTGAAGTGACTTAGCAGTACAGCAGCAGCAGTAGCATTATTATTAATTGATATTCTAAAGAACATTTTATTTCCCAGGGATTAACCTAAGCATATATGGATCCTGTCATTTAATAATCTTCACACAATCTTTATAAGTAAGATATTATTTTTATATTTTACCAATGAGGAGACTAAGGTTTGGAGAAAATAAATAATTTCTCTACAATTGTAGATATAGAAAGCAGTTGAGTGAGAATTTGGCCTAATCTAACTGAGATTATTTTTGCTGTGTGTGTGTGTGTGTGTGTGTGTGTGTGTTTGGTATGGAGATGGGGAATCCTAAGTTTTGTAAATATTATTTAAAAAATGCTCAAAATTGATATTTTTTTAAAAAATCTAGAAGGCTTCCCAGTCTTCATAGTGTTTTTTTTTTTTTTTCCTTATTTAAGTATGTGATAAAGCTATTGCATACACTGGCAAATGTTCTCTTGAGACAGAGAACCAAAAATTATACCTCTTGATATTTGGAATCATCAATTCAAAGGACATGAGTTTGTGCAAATTCCAAGTGGCAGTGATGGACAAGGAAGCTTAGCATGCAGTAGTCCATGGGGTTTCAGAATTGGACACGACTTGGCAACTAAACAACAGTATTTGCAATTGCTATGATTTTATTATCTCAAATTAGGTGGCCTGAACAGACAACTAAATAGGGTTTATTTAGTTACACAGCATCTAGAAATACTGGCATCTAAGAAACATTGAAATGGCATGCCTAGAGGAAAAGAAAAGAGGAAAGGAAAGTACTGGAGAACAGAATAAGGGAAGAAAGAAGGAACCCACAGTAGTGATAAAGGAAAAGAAAAAAGAATGGAACAAGCAGAGACAGAAGGACCAGTGTTCTCCAATACACAAATTATTAAACCAAATTAACTCACATCATTACTCTGGGGATTTTCAGCATTATTGTGAATTGTATATCATGAAATATTGGTGCACAATGCTGGGTGCTCCATTACAGAGAATGTATTTTACTCATAGCAAATATCTTTTTCTGACTAGATTTTTTTTTCCATAATAAAAGCATATTGATTACTCCATAACGGTGGAGTCTATACTGTTCATTTAATTCTGCACTGGAACAGTTTCACATCTATTTTAAAATAAAAAATAAAGACTGTCATGTCCCATGATGGGAAGTTCCTTTTGATTCACCCCAAAGGCCAGATTCAGTCACTTTCTGTTAGTGCAATTAATTAAACAATCTCAGTTCAGTTGTCCTCTAAAACAAAGGAGTCCAAACTTTATTCAAGCAAATTCCACTGGCATTCCAGATATTTTCCTTGCTCAATTAGCTCATAAGACTCGTTCAAAATTCAACAAAGATAAAACCTATTAAGAGATTATAATTCAAAGGGAAAACGTCACTCTTTGAAATAGTTTGAAGTATTCTTAGATTTAACGAGATCTCGACAAACCAATGTATTCAGACTATAGTGTATTGATGGCTGCCATAAGAAATGCCTATTATAAGATATCATCAAGGACACTCTTCACTATTATTACAGACTTTTCTGTACATAATTCAAGAATAATATAATTAATTTTCCTGGGAACATGGTAATTTTTATGTTTTAAGTTATAGGGATACTAAATTATGAAACTGATATATATATATTTTTTATTTTCCCTCAGCAACTACATAACTTTGGTTTACATATGTGGCTCATCAATGAATAGATTTCAAAAGTTGACATGTAAAATAAAGTATATACATTTAGCCTCATGTATGATTACCTTTTATATATAATCTTTAATGTTTTTATTTCTTTTGCTTATTTTTTCACTCATCTTTCACCTCCATTTTCATATATACTAAAGTTTCATTTATGTGCTCTCTTCGGCTTCCTCATTTTTTATATCTTGTAAGCAAGACTGCACTGGAGAAGGAAATGGCAATCCGCTCCAGTATTCTTGCCTGGGAAATCCCATGGAGAGAGGAGCTCATGGGATACAGTCTATGGGGTCACAAAAGAGTCAGACACAACTCAGCGACAAAAACACAACAACAATGTAATACCACACAAGACAATGATTGAATAAATAAATTAAACACTTTACTAAACCATTAAAGGTGAGTTAATATCTGATTATACATATATGTGGGAACTACTAAAACAATTTTAGTTTTCTTGGTTTTCAAAAAATGGGTTACTTTTGTTTGTTTTATATAAAAAAAGGCATACCTCAGAAAACCATTTCATCTGGCTTTAAAGTCACTTTAAAAGTGTCTGTAGATCAGAGACTGCAATGCAATTCTTTGTTTTCCCATGAAGTGGTCATGGCAAGCTGAGCAGTTGCTCAGAACTGTTGTTGTTGATGATGGTGTTGCTTATTCATGTAATATTACCTTTGTTACTTCAGCCTATTTAACATATAATTGTCTATTAGGCAGAAAAATCCAGCGGTAGTGGAATGAAAATATAATTATTATCCTGTTCACTTACCCTAGAATAGTTATTGAGTGATGGAAGCAACAAACTCACAAAACAAATAATCCAGTCATGTAATAGGAAGTGATAGAGATGTATACAGGATTAAAGGTAGAACTACATAAGTAAGTGAGTGGGCTTCCCTTGTGGCTCAGCTGATAAAGAATCTGCCTGCAATGTGGGAGACGTGGGTTCGATTCCTGGGTTAGGAAGATCCACTGGATAAGGGAAAGGCTACCCATGCCAGTATTCTGGCCTGGAGAATTCCATGAACCTTGTAGTCTATGGGGTTGCAAATAGGAATAGTGATAGAGAGTATACGATTACAGGATTACAGGCAGAACTACATAATAAAACTTAATAAATGTAGCAATATCTGCAACACCTGTTAACAGTTACAAACTGTACTGAGTATTTTCTATTTGTGGATATAATGCTAAACTCTAGACATAGAGTAGAGAGAAACAGAGAATTTTCCATTTTGAATCCCTTTCTGCTTTTACATGTTCTAGACTTTTCCCATCCTTCTGTAGACAATTCTTCATCTCCTTTCTTTTCACCTCTATATGTGAAATTATATTAGCAAATAATTATTATTATACAGAAACAAGTTGTTTTATTCACATATGATTAAAATTTAAAGGTTATTCCATCACTATATCATCTTATCCTCTCAGTACAAGTTATCTCTTCCTCCTGTTGGTTAATTCTGACCAGTTCTTTTATGCTTAATACAAAAGGTCAAGGAATGTCAACATGGATAAACTGAAAACATTTTTACTTGAGGAGATTTTTTTGTATCTACATGCTATTTGAGCCTGTATGTTAATCAGTACACTACCAAAATTTCAGATTTCCACACAGAATACATTTTTGGATATGTTTTTCTTTGTTTTGTCTGAATTTCAAACAGAAAGCTAGGAAAATTCCTCTTACAGAATTTTTAATAACTACAGGAGAGTCAACAGAAAAAGGTTTTAAGAAACTATAAATAATTATTCCCTTGCTGAGAGTGAACAATATATTTCCCCTGACTTAAAAAGTCTTATATTTTTGAGATTAGTTCTTTGTCAGTTGCTTCTTTTGCTATTATTTTCTCCCATTCTGAAAGCTGTCTTTTCACCTTGCTTAGTTTCCTTTGTTGTGCAGAAGCTTTTGATTTTAATTAGGTCCCATTTGTTTATTTTTGCTTTTATTTCCAATATTCTGGGAGGTGGGTCATAGAGGATCCTGCTGTGATTTACATTGGAGAGTGTTTTGCCTATGGTCTCCTGTAGGAGTTTTATAGTTTCTGGTCTTACATTTAGATCTTTAATCCATTTTGAGTTTATTTTTGTGTATGGTGTTAGAAAGTGTTCTAGTTTCATTCTTTTACAAGTGGTGGACCAGTTTTCCCAGCACCACTTGTTAAAGAGATTGTCTATTCTCCATTGTATATTCTTGCCTCCTTTGTCAAAGATAAGGTGTCCATAGGTGTGTGGACTTATCTATGGGCTTTCTATTTTGTTCTATTGATCTATATTTCTGTCTTTGTGCCAGTATCATAATGTCTTGATGACTGTGGCTTTGTAGTAGAGCCTGAACTCAGGCAGGTTGATTCTTCCAGTTCCATTCTTCTTTCTCAAGATTTTCTTGGCTATTCGAGGTTTTTTGTGTTTCCATACAAATTGTGAAATTATTTGTTCTAGCTCTGTGAAAAATCCCATTGGTAGCTTGATAGGGATTGCATTGAATCTATAGATTGCTTTAGGTAGTATACTCATTTTCACTATATTGATTCTTCCGATCCATGAACATGGTATATTTCTCCATCTGTTACTGTCCTCTTTGATTACTTTCACCAGTGTTTTATAGTTTTCTATATATATGTATTTCGTTTCTTTAGGCAGATATATTCCTAAGTATTACATTCTTTTTGTTGCAATGGTGAATGGAATAGTTTCCTTAATTTCTCTTTCTGTTTTCTCATTATTAATGTATAGGAATGCAAGAGATTTCTGTGTGTTGATTTTACATCCTGCAACTTTACTATATTCATTGATTAGTTATAGTAATTTTCTGGTGGAGTCTTTAGGGTTTTCTATGTAGAGGATCATGTCATCTGCAAACAGTGAGAGTTTTACTTCTTTTCCAATTAATCTCAAAAATATACAAGCAACTCCTGCAGCTTAATTCCAGAAAAATAAATGGCCCAATCAAAAAATGGGCCAAAGAACTAAATAGACATTTCTCCAAAGAAGACATACAAATGGCTAACAAACACCTGAAAAGATGCTCAACATCACTCATTGTAAGAGAAATGCAAATCAAAACCACAATGAGGTACCATTTCACACCAGTCAGAATGGCTGCAATCCAAAAGTCTACAAGCAATAAATGCTGGAGAGGATGTGGAGAAAAGGGAACCCTCTTACACTGTTGGTGGAAATGTAAACTAGTACAGCCACTATGGAGAACAGTGTGGAGATTCTTTAAAAAACTGGAAATAGAATGGCCATATGACCCAGCAATCCCACTGCTGGGCATACACACTAAGGAAACCAGAATTGAAAGAGACATGTGTACCCCCAATGTTCATCACAGCACTGTTTATAATAGCCCAGACATGGAGGCAACCTAGATGTCCATCAGCAGATTAATGGATAAGAAAGTAGTGGTACATATACACAATGGAATATTACTCAGCCATTAAAAAGAATACATTTGAATCAGTTCTAATGAGGTGGATGAAACTGGAGCCTATTATACAGAGTGAAGTAAGCCGGAAAGAAAAATACCAATACAGTATACTAACACATATATATGGAATTTAGAAACATGGTAATGATAACCCTGTATGCGAGACAGCAAAAGAGACATAGAAGTACAGAACAGTCTTTTGGACTCTGTGGGAGAGGGAGAGGGTGGGATGATTTGGGGGAATGGCATGGAAACATGTATAATATCATATAAGAAACAAATCACCAGTTCAGGTTCGATACAGGATCCTTGGGACTGGTGCACTGGGATGACCTGGAGGGATGGTACAGGGAGGGAGGTGGGAGGGGGGTTCAGGATGGGGAACATGTGTATGCACGGGGTGAATTCATGTTGATGTGTGGCAGAACCAATACAATATTGTAAAGTAATTAGCCTCCAATTAAAATAAATAAATTTAAATTTAAAAAATTAAAAGGAAAAAAAAAGTCTTATATACAATAATTCAATTCAGTCATGAGAAAGCACTATGAAGAACTTCTATGTGAGTTATCTGAAATTAAATGTCGCCATGTGGACATGTAAAGTGAGGGGAAAAACCTCAAACACCTGCTTTACACAAAAGAAGTACTTGAAAATGACTTTCTTCAGGAAACCTTTTCTCTCCACTCTCTCTCTCTAGCTGGGCAAGCCATCCTGCATTTGTGCTTCAGTAAAGACCTTTACCTTCCTTTTCTACTAAAGAATCATATTTCATAATTTTATCTATTTAACAGTTTCCATAATCTCACATCCCAGACCCAAAAACTGACACGAAAGAGGAGTTCACATTCTGATAAACTGAATTGGGAAAACGAGTAGGGCATTCCAAAAATTTAAACAGTAAACTAAAGCCATTAGATCATAGGGATAGCAGTAGTAGTGTTACTTGTTCAGTTGTGTCTGACTCTTTACAACTCCAGGGACTGTAGCCCACCAGGCTCCTCTGTCCATGGGATCCTCCAGGGAAGAATACTGGAGTGGGTTGCCATGCACTTCTACCAAGGATCTTCTTGACCTAGGAATCGAACCCAGGTCTCCTACATTGCAGGCAGATTCTTTATTGTATGAACTACAGGGAAGTAACAGGTCATAGGGACAAGTACATATCAATTCTAGTTAATACCAGATTAGTACTATGTCATTTTGGCAATTATCTATTACAAAACTGAAGATATAAGATGCCTGTATCCCACATTAAGTATCCCATGAGTAATTTAGAGTTAAAAGGAAAAAAATATGCTTATATGGTAACAGGCTATTATAATGCCAAAAAACTTAATAATCATTGATGATTTGCTTTAAATTGTGATAAATCTTTCACGTATGTGATTGAGTTCTTGTCCTGCTTCTTCCAGAGCATGCTCATTAAATATTAAAATACTAAGTAAAAAGTGAACAAGCGAACATGCAAACACCCAGATGCCATATAACATAATTTTTTCATATCTAAAAATGGAAAACATATTTTGCTAATTTAAAAATTTCCATAAAATTAAGTGAATTCACCTTCAAAATTGAAAGGTCAGATTTCATGGTTAATTGTGTTTTTTGTTTGTTTGTTTTTAAAAGGTCTGTCAATCGTTTTTGCAATCACATTCTGCTAACTTCAAGGCCAGTATGACTGTGATGTTGCCAGAAAATCATGAATAATCTTTCCAACCATATAAAGCAAAATACATTATTCTCAAATGACCATTCCTATTGGAGAAATGCACTTTCTAGACTCTTTTAAGTATGAATATTTAACAATAAAAGAAACATTTGAATATGAACTTGATTCCATTAGAAAATAGTCACAAAAGTTTGTAAGGAAATTTTAATAAAAAGCATGCTATTTATAGTTAGCAATTGACCTGTTATCCTGAAAAAATCAGTATTTTGGTAGCGAGAGGAAATTATTTCTCTTATTTTTCTTTACCATATGTATGTATGTATACATTTTTAAGAAAAACAATCTATGTTGACAGAAAGTAGCACAGTGAACACTGAGGCTAGAAAGTTCATTTGCTCTAGTTATGCTGACACTGTAGCATGAAACAGCTCCTGTATTCAAAGTCTTGATAAATGCTTCCTATTTTAGAAACATGAATTCCTCCAAGGTGCCCCTGGAGGAAAGCCCTTCAAGCTTTCATGATTTCCTCTAAATGTTTAAAATCACGCTCCCCTTATGTGTTCTGAGTAACAATTACTGGCTTCTATTCTGGAAATAAAATGTGCTTTACTTTGTTCTTCCTCTTATTGGCTTCATGCTGTGTAGTGTTTTTTCTTAAAATTGTGATACAGTTTTTATCATTCAAGGGATAAAAACAGTAATTTTAAAAATATACCAGTTCTTTTATTAAACTTCATGACTAAGGAGAAGAAACTAATATTTAAGTAACAGAAAAATCTGTGCAGTATTTAATGCTAACTATTCATATTAGTAGATAATAGTATGACCTACAAAAGTGATTTAAAAATATCATTTCATTAATTTAGGATATATCCAATAAAAATTGATGTTTTCATATTTAACACAATCAGTAATATTTATAAGTTTTATCTAGAATTCAAAACTAAGGATAGCTTTTAGATAAAATATATAATATTAAATTATGAAACAATTTTGTAAATTTACTTGCTGATAATAATATGCATGCTGCTATCCTGTATATCTAATGACACAACAAATTGCTCACTATATGTTTGAAAAATTACAAAATACAAAACTTAGTATGATCATAATCATTTAAAAAAATGCTTATGATGATAATTAAAATGTGAGTAGAAATTATCATTCTAAGGTTAATATATATATATATATATATATATATATATATATATATATCAGCAAGTTTTATACACACACACACACACACACACACATTGTCTCCTTCATTGGCAGGTGAATTCTCTACCACAGAGCCACCAGAGAAGGCCCCCTAAAATAAATAAATGAATATATATATATATATATATATATACCCATCTGCCAATGCAGGAGATGTAAGAGACACAGGTTTGATCCCTGGGTTGGGACGATCCCCTGGGTTGGGAAGATCCCCTGGAGGAGGGCACAGCCACACAGTCCAATATTTGTGCCTAGAGAATCCCATGGACAGAGGAACCTGGCATTCATCAGAGGAACCTACAGTCCACAGGGTCTCAAAAAGTCAGACAGGACTGAAGTGACTCAGCACATACATCTTATATCTATCTATCTATCTGTGTATCTATAAACCAGCAAGGCTAAATATAAATGCAAATTAAATAATCAAAAAGAAATAAAATCAATATATTTGTGCATTTTTAATATATGTGTGCATTTTTAAATTTTATGTACAGCATAAAATAACATATATAAAAAGGCAGACAAATGTGACACATGGTTTGCCCTATGAGAAAATTGAAATATCAATACTTAAGAAAAGCAATACATACTTATGTGAAAAATCTTTACTTCAAAGAACACAACTGATTTAACAGAATATTTAAAACCTAATAATACTATATTCGGGTAAGGGTTAATCCAATTCTCTTTATAATTGCCTCAAAAAGAGGAACTATCCAATAACTGAGTAGTATTCCAATCAATCATAGGGTACAGCAAATGATATCTAAAAATTAATGTATTACCAAAATGTTTAATGATATGTGAAAATATCCACATTTTACATTGACAAAAAAGTTGAGTAGCAAAACCATAGGTCACATATTCATGTGTGCTCAGCTGTGTCCAACCCTTTGCAACCCCATGGACAGGCTTCTCTCTCCATGGGATTTTTCAGGCAAGAGTACTGGAGTGGGTTGACATTTCCTTCTCCAGGGGATCTTACCAACCCAGAGATGGAACTCAAGTCTCCTTATCCCCTGCATTTCTGGTGGATCTTTTTTTACTACTGAGCCACCTGGGAAGCCTAAAACCATGGGAAATTATTATACAAATCAATTTTACCTGCTTTCACTATTCATCATCATTTTAAGACTTACATGTTCTCCAAGAGACATGTAGTCCAAACAATAAGATGTTTATCCAAGCTATATCCAAGAGCTTGGAATCAGCAGCCTCTAGTTGACTGAGTTGGTTAAGAATGGATGGGTAGGACCAGTGATGCTTCAACCGGGCATGGACGAGCTGCTTAGTGATTTTTGAACTTGTAGAAGCTGGTAGTTTAGTTATGCTTGTGCAGAATGAAAACCATCATATCTTTTTCCAATCACTTTTCCACACACTCCCTATGCCTCAGATCATGCTGCTGCTTTATTCTTTGTCACATAAATACCTTGACTCCTTGCCTCCCTTGGCTGCCTTGTGAATAAACTCTCTCTGCTGCAAACCTCCCCATCCCATCATTTTGACTTCTTGTGTGTGGGACAAAAGAAATCTGTTTCAGTAGCCACACTGCATATAAATAAGCAGGTATATGCTCATGTATATTTAAGTATAACTATGTCATGAATATACAAACTAGATGGAAAGAACAATAAAACATTAACATTATATTGGTATAGCCCTAAATGAAAAGATCATATATTTCCTCCTTTTGTGCATGACTCCATGTTTTCTAAGTATTCTGTCATTCTTAAAATAAGAAGTGTTCTTTTTAATAAAAAATAAATTTGTATGCAAATTACACATTTTTACAAGCTCCTTTTTCATTATTAATAATTTATATAAATATAAGATTTAAAGGATTATCATCATGCTCAGAAATTTTCAAAACAAATGGTATGCAAAATTGTTCAGAAATAATTTTGTTTCCTTTATCCACATCTTGAAATAATTACCTTAAGAAGAGATAAAAGATAATTTTTCTGACTGCTGGCAAGTTTTTTGAGTTTGCATGTTTTTAGGCTATTCTGCAATTCATGGGGTTGCAAATAGTCAGACATGACTGAGCAACTGAACTGAACTAAACTGACCAACATGAACTATAACAGCCTCCAGGCAATTAATAAAATGATGCTATCAAACACAAACAATATTGTACTCACACATACTTATATCTTATATTTTATGTGTTCTTTTGAAGGAAAGGCATTAACATTTCTTAGTTAATTCTCTACTGTTATATGTAAAGCACAATGATAGTCATTTTTACACTTATCACACTGCAGAATTCCTCTCAGAATTTATCTCATAGTTGAGAAATCTAATGCTTACAAAGGTAACAATTTACCTAACTCCAAACAACTAGTAAAGGTGTGCCAGAAAAGAATTTTTTTTCAATAATTTAATTGGACCTCACAAAATTTATTGAGCACAGTTATCATATATCAAGTGATACAAGATACAGAAAGGTGAACAGATGTGAGCTCATCACATATGTGTGACTTTGGACTATTAGGAACTTAATATTTAGAGGGAGAGGAACATATATCCATTTTAGTCACAGTGATTTTCTATACAAAGATATGACATGTGTTAAGGTAACCTAGCAGAGTTTTACCTTGATTTCAAAAGGTAAAAGAAGACTTCACAGTGGAGATGGCCTTTTAGCCAAGTAATGTTAGCAGGCAGATTTTGTGGAGGGATGTGAGGAAGGAAACATACAAAGGAGGCTAAGTATCGGGTTGGAAGATAAAAAGTGAGAAGTGACTAGACAGTTGTTTAGTGAAATGTGCACACAAATACCATCTAAAGTCATCTGTGCAAAAAAGTAGACTTGACCTATACTGTTTGGATTATGCTGAATTAATAAATATTTGGTACTTCATCTGTAATATGTTTATGTTACACCAGAAGTATGTGTAAACGTGTTTTACAAATTCACACATTAGTGTTCCTTTACTTTGCTAGCATACCTTTAAATTTTTAATTCAGGGCTGAAATTATATGACAGATTGACTAGAATCCATTTTTAGTTACTCTGTTAGTGCCTAAAGCTTTTTATGGTCATGAATATGAACAAACTCCAAGAGATAGTGGAGGAGAGAGGCGCCCAGCATGCTACAGTTCATGGGGTCTCAAACAGTCAGATACAACTGAGCAATTAACCACAGCACAGTCATATTTTAAAGGCACTTAAATTCTATCCAAGGTTTTTCAAATAGAACATCAGTATCTCTTAAATGTGTTTAACAGTTTTCTAAGGCATTATAAAATATAATTATTTTCATAATGATGTCAAATGACCTCAGTAAAATATTATTAAATCCATGACTAAGTTGTCATTCAGACATTTCCTCATTTATTATTAAGAATCAAATATATTTCTCCTATGCATTACATGCTTATCTGTAAAGCAAACAAACTCATACCTCAATCCACTTTAGATATTTTAAGTACATGTTAAAAATTAAAATAAATAAAAACAGTGTTTTATTAAAACAATATACCAAAATGTCTTTGTTAGTAGTACTTTCACTAGCATATATGGAAAAAAGCATTAAATAAATTGCATTTTAAATGATTAATTAATGAAAAAACATGTACATTTTCAACAGAGCACCATATTAGACATATATGAGTTGTGTCCCACAGATTTGGTTGTAAGAATTTATGGAACATATTCAAATGCAGGTAGGTCAAAGAAATGTTAGTGGGAATATTTGGGGCCTATCCAACAGAGTGAAGATTCTTAATGATAATAGGTAATGATTATCTAAGGGAATCTAAACAAATCCAAATTTTTGAATGCTTCTGAAGTGGATGTCTAAACTTCTGAAACATTCATAAAGAAACATTTCTAAGAGACAAGTTCTACTGGGTTATTTGGTTCTACTGCATGAAAAATCACTCTGTGAAATATAAAAAAAAATACGAATCATTGAACGTTCCTGTTCTCTTTTAAGCAGTAGCCATTCTCTCTTTTATTCACTCAAGCTTCTAGCGGCCTGTTGCTGTGACCTCTGTGTTATTAATGGAGAGCCACCTTCCCATTTTGCTTCAATTTCCTACTAGGTCTATTCCTTCTGATTTTTTTTTTTTTCCTACCAGTTTCTCTTCATTTCCTCATTCCATAAATGTTGGAGTGCTTCTTCCCTTTTTGAGTTATACTTATTGTTCAGTCGCTAAGCTGAGTCCGACTCTGCAACCTCATGGACTGCAGGACACCAGGTTTCCCTGTCCTTCACTATCTCCCAGAGTTTGCTCAAACTCATGTGCATTGAGTTGGTGATGTCACCCAACCATCTAATCCTCTGTCATCCACTTTTCTTTTGCCTTCAATCTTTCGCAGCATCAGGGTCATTTCCAATGAGTCAGCTCTTTGCATCAGGTGGCCAAAGTACTAGAGCTGCAGCTTCAACATCATTGCTTCCAATTAATATTCAGGGTGGTTTTTCTTTAGGGTTGACTGGTTTGATCTTTACTGCCTTGGATACTTTATCTAGTCCTTTGGCTTTATATGCCATTTGCCTATTATTCAAAACCAAGAAATCTGTATTACTAGATTCAATGTATCCTCTGAATCCTAAACTCTGTTTCTTTCTAATTTCTGGAAATCTCCACTTGCATGTGTAAGAGTTGTGTCAAACTAACATGTCCCCAGATGAGCTCCAGATAGTCTTTTCACAACTAATGGTCCCTTAGGCAAAACTGAGGCTTCAAAATACCATCCCCTCTTCTCACAGTTATGATTCTACTTTACTGTTTTTCAGAATAAATGCACTGAAGTCATCACTGATCTGAGGGCTAGGCCTGTAAGCTTCGGCATTGACTCGTCACTGGAGACATGGATTGCCCTGGAAAGAGAATGTGTCCTTGAATGATACTACTTTCCAGTCTGGTAGGGACCCAGCTATAATCGATCATTCAATAACATTCTCATGAGCTGGCATAATAGATGATTTCATCTAGAAAGAGATGCCATCTATGCTACACATCACTGCATCCACTACAAATACTTTCTAGAGCAATTGGAAATTTGGGGTCTTTTCACAAAAGTTAATTTCATTATTTTCACATGATAATTATGTCACAGAGAGGAGTTGCTAAGTCTGAGCTTATTTTTGTCGTAGGTAAGTCTTCTAAAGTTTACCTCTGCTGTTTTATAATAAATACAGGATGTATTAATTAGTGTAAGGGTCAGAATAGCATTAAGATAACAATTTCTTATACTGCATATACTGAGCATTAGTCAAATGTTCGAATGAAACTAAAATACATGATCAGAAATAAAGATAGAAATATAGCTCTGGTCTTTCACCCCTTCAAAAGTGTTTTAGATGTTCTCTGTGCTAAATTGTGGAATAAAAAGAGATTTAACATTTTTAGCATCTTTTCTGCAGACTTATTATTGAACATCCATTAGGTTATTTTAGAATATGTAATATAATATAATTGTTCATGTGGTTCTCCAGGTAAGAATACTGGAGTCATTTGCCATTCCCTTCTCCAGTGGACCACGCTCCTTTCACATGTAGCAAGATAATGCTTAAAACCCTTCAAGCTGGTCTTCAGCAGTACCTGAACTGAGAACTTCCAGATGTGCAAGCTGGATTTAGAAAAAGCAAAGGAATGAAAGATCAAATTGCTAACATCCACTGGATCATATAAAAAGCAAAGAAATTTCAGAAAAAAAACATCTACCTCTGCTTCATTCACTACATTACAGTCTTTGACTGTGTGGATCACAACTGTGGAAAATTCTTAAAAGATAGAAATATCAGACCACTTTACCTGCCTCCAGAGAAACCTATATGCAGATTAAGAAGCAGTAGTTAGAACCAAATATGGAATGGTTCCAAATTGAGAAAGGATAATGTCCAGGCTATATATTGTGACTTGCTTATTTAACTTACAAGCAGAGTACATCATGTAAAATCCCATGCTGGATGAAACACAAGTTGGAATTAAGACTTCTGGGAGAAATATCAACAACCTCAGACATGCAGATACTACTCTAATTTCAGAAAGTGAAGAGGAACTAAAAGCTTCTTGATGATGGTGAAAGAGTAGAAGGAAAAATCTTGCTTCAAACTCAACATTGAAAAAATTAAGATCACAGGTCACATCAGTTCATGGCAAATAGAAGGGGGGAAGTGGAAACAGTGTCAAATTTTATTTTTCTGGGTTCCAAAATCTCTGTGGACTGTGACTGCCACCATAAAAGTAAAACACACACACACACTTGCTCCATGGAAGAAAATCTATGACAATCCTAGACAGCTCATTTAAAAGTAGAGACATCACTTAGCTGACAAAGTCCATATAATCAAAGCTATGGTTTTTCCAGTAGTCATGTATGGCTGTGAGAGTTGGGCCATAAAGAAGGCTGAGTGCTGAAGAATTGATGCTTTTGAACTGTGGTGATGGAGAAGACTCTTGAGAGTCCCTTGGACAGCAAGGTGATTAAACCAATCAATCCCAAAGGAAATCAACCCTGAATATTAATTGGAAGGATTGATGCTAAAGTTTCAATTCTTTAGTTTTGTGATGCAAAGGGCTGATTCATTGGAAAAGATCCTGATGCTGGGAAAGATTGAGTGCAGGAAGAGAAGAGGGTGACAGAGGAAGAGATGGTTGGATGGTATCAGCAACTAAATGGACATGAGTTTGAGCAAACCCCAGAAGATGGTGAAGGACAGGGAAGCCTGGCATGCTGCAGTCCATGGGGTTGCAAAGAGTTGGACACAACTGAGCGAATGAACAACAACTAGTACCTTGAATGGTGTTCTCTGCACTGTAGCTTTTTGTCAGGAACATGGAAGTTCTTTTTTTTTTTTTTTTTAATTTCTGTTTGGGATACATGGTGTATGGGGAGATAAAACCGTTACACAGACCACAGTAAATTAGTGTACTTAAAATATATAATTTATAACAAATGACTGAGTAAATGGGAAAATAGCTAGAAAATTAAGTATTTCAGAAAGAACATAAAAGGCCCCTCCAACTATTTGAGAAGCTCGCATGTGGCAACAAACTTTAGATTTAATATCACTGGTTTCAAGTGACAGTCATCAATGAAAAGAAGCTACAGAGGCCAGATTTCTACTTGATGTGAAGAAGAACCCGTGATGATTAGTATCATCAAACAACGGGGTGAGTTTCTCGAGGGTTGAGAAATTCTTTATTACTGGAGCTTTTCAAGTATAAGACAGAAGACAATTTTGTTGGGATAACAGAAACAGGGCTCAAAAATTGTTTATACTTCCAGATAAACTATACAATCTTTCCACATTTAAGATTCAATAATTCAACATCAACCTCTATACATTATTATTTTTTTTTTTGGTACCTTCTTTTAAGTTATAAGAATCTGAAGCAAAACTTTGATACTGCTCCTTTAAAAAGACAGAGAGACAAAACGTGGATTAAATTCATGATACTTTTCAGATTTGAGGGACAAATACATTTTAATTTAAAATGAATCCAAAGATTACTTTAGATTAATATTAGTATGAAACAAGAAATGCATTGTGATTTATTAAATGTATCTACTTAAATGGGTTAATGTGCCCCCATTTTCTCTCTCTCTTTATGATTTAAATGTTGTGGAAAAGAATCATTGAGATTTTATTTTCCTCTGACGAACACAAGACTACTATGGTAAGCACTACACTTGATTTATTATCAATTTCAGGCCCACTTCCATCTCTATTTGAGAAAGAAACCATGATGATGCCGACTACTGAAGCAGAGTTCCTACAGAGCCATGATCACTGTTGGCACTTAAGGGGAAGTGTAGTTGGACCAAAGGATGAAGAATGAATGGTTGGGGCTATGACTGTTTTTTCTTTTTTATTTTTTTTTACAAATCTAATAAATAGCATATGTTTATATTTTAGTTGCTTAGTATTAAAAGAAAGCTTAAATCAATTATTAACAGTTATTACCAATTAATACAGGGAAAATAAAAATGAACTTTATTGATGTAAAACAGAAGAGATTTTGTAACAGAAACTGTATAACATCTACAAGAATTGGAACGGTTTATAATGTAAAATGACAAGAAACTAGACAATCAATTTAATAAAAGACATCTGAGTCTTAAAAACTCTGGAACTTGAGTTTGAATCAGTGTCAAAATGTAGTGGTTTATAAATGAACAATGATATATTGATACCGTTTATAAATGCAATATGTAATATCTAATATATTATTTTTAAAAAATCTTCATAAGCTTGGTTGGGAAATTCTATTTTAATATTCTAATCATATGCAGAATTAAATTTCTCAGAAATTTCCAAATAGAATAAACCTTGGTAAAGTTGAGTCTAAATAAAATATATTTTCATTTGCAGTTTATTCATAATTTAGTACTTTTTCTGTTTTTCTTCTTTCCTTTTCTTTCCCTCCCTTTCTTCTTCTTACTGGTATCTGTATATACATTTTCTCATTTTCATTGTGCAGTTTGTACATTTTAATAGAAGGATATAATCTATGCACATATAAACTGCAAATAATTTACATTAGTTGCATCCATTTGTTGTCTATGTGTAAAATATGAATATTTTGTCTTAGCAAGTGGCATATAGAAAAAAAAACAAGGTTTTTTTTTATTTTAATTGTTTTGTAAATATAAACATGTGTGGCATAAATAAATGCATGCGGATTATCTCTAAAAGACAGGTTCATGGCAGTCCTAAGATGGCAGAGGAATAGGACAGGGAGATCACTTTCTACCCCACAAATTCATCAAAAGAACATTTAAACGCTGAGTAAATTCCACAAAACAACTTCTGAATGCTGGCAGAGGACATCAGGCACCCAGAAAAGCAGCCCATTGTCTTCAAAAGGAGGTAGGAAAAATAAAAGACAAAAAAAACAGACAAAAGAGGGAGGGACGGAGCTCTGTCCCAGGAAGGGAGTCTTAAACAGAGAGAAATTTCCAAACACCAGGAAACACTCTCACTGCGGGGTCTGTGGCGAGCCTTGGAAACACAGAGGGCAACATAATAGAGAGGAAAAATAAGTAAATAATTAAATCCCACAGATTATGAGCCCAACAGACACTCCCCCAGCGGAGAAGGAGGGTAGATGCCTCACCCGCCACTAGCAAGCAGGGCCTGGGCAGGGAGGCGCGGGCTGCATTGCTTAGAGTAAGGATCGGGCCTGAATGCCCCAAGGATAATCAGAGTGAATTAATTCAGGCTAGCAAAACAGACTGTGGGATAGCCACCAAGTGAAAAGCCCTAAGACACTGCCAGGCCCATGCACAGAACAAAGGACTAAACAGAACTAGCCGGCTGCAGACCATCCCCCTCTGGTGACAGGCAGCCAGAGCCGGAAGGGGGCAATCGCAGCCCCAGAGATACATTATCTACCTAACTGCAAGCAGGCTTCTTTGTCAACTAAGACTTCTTGGGGTTCTGGACAGTCATCATCCACCTGAGAAGGTGTGCCGGTTGTACACCAAGAAAACCGAGTGGCAGGAACGGGAGAGGTGATAAGTTGCAGTGACTGCGCTCGCCAAACACTTCATCACCCGAGCTGCTCGGAGCTGGGAAGGGCACAAAGCGCAGGCCCAGTGGAGTCTGCGCCTCTGAGGACTACCGAGTGCCTGAACCTGAGAGGCTTAGACCTGGGAGGTGCATGCAGCCCAGGGCCAGCCTCAGACAGTTACTGGTGGAGCAACCTAAAGCCTGAGCAGTATGGGCAGGTAGGGCACACACGCCATGAGTGGGGGCAGGCCCAGTGTGGCTGAGACACTGCGAGCACAAGTCAGTGTTATTTGTTTGCAGCGTCCCTCCCTCCCCACAGCGCGACTGAACAACTGTGCCTTAAAAAAAAAAAAAAAAAGTGTCCATCACCGCCTCCCTTGTGTCAGGGCGGAAATCAGACACTGAAGAGACCAGCAAACAGAAGAAGCTAAAACAGAGGGAACTGCCTTGGAAGTGACAGGTGCAATAGATTTAAACCCTGTAGTTAGTACCGACTACATTGGAAGGGGCCTATAGATCTTGAGAAATATAAGCCGGAACAAGGAACTATCCAAAAATGAACTGAACCCACAACAACAGCAGAGAAAGTCCTAGATATTTTTACTATTTTACAATCATTCTTTTCTTTTTTAACTTTTTAAAAATTTTAAGTCCTCTATTACTCCTTTAATTTTCATTTTTATAACCTACTATTTTCAAAAAAAAGACTATTTTTAAAGCAAACTTCACATATATATATATATATATATATATATAAATGTTTTCTTATGACTTTTTTTTTTCCTTCTTTTTCTTTTCTTAAATATTGTATTTTTGAAAATCCAATCTATACTCTAGAATTTTAATATTTGCTTTTTGGTATTTGTTACCAATTTTGTACCTTTAAGAACACAATCTTCAGTAACCATTTTTACTTGGGAGTGAGATTACTGGCTTGATTGCTCTTTCCCCCTTTGGACTCTCCTTTTTCTCCGCCAGGTCGCCTCTGTCTCCTCCCTCCCCCTTCTCTTCTCTACCCAACTCTCTAAATCTCTGTGTGTTCCAGACGGTGGAGAACATTTAGGGAACTGATTACTGACTGGATCTGTCTCTCTCCTTTTCATGCCCTCCTTTTACCCTCCTGACCACTTCTGTCTCCTTCCTCCCTCTTCTTTTTCTGTATAACTCCATGAACATCTCTGAGTGGTCCAGACTGTGGAGCACACATAAGGAAGTGATTACTGGCTAGCTTGCTCTCTCTTCTTTTATTCCACCTCATCTCATTTGGGTCACCTCTAATTCCCTCCTCCCTCTTCTCTTCTCCATGTAACTCTGTGAACCTCTCTGGGTGTCCCTTACTGTGGAGAAACTTTTCATCTTTAACCTAGATGTTTTATCAATGGTGCTATACATAAGCAGTAGTCTTGAGACTACTTTAAAAATAAGACTGAAAACCAGAAGCAGGAGACTTAAATCCAAATCCTAAGAACATCAGAGAACTCTTGACTCCAGGGAACATTAATCAATAGGAGCTCATCAAACGCCTCCATACCTACACTGAAACCAAGCACCACACAAGGGCCAACAAGTTCCAGAGCAAGACATACCACACAAATTCACCAGTAACACAGGAACACAGCCATGAGCTTCAACATACATACTGCTCAAAGTTACTCCAAAACCACTGACATCTCATAACTCATTACTAGACACTTCATTGCACTCCAGAGAGAAGAAATCCAGCTCCACCCACCAAACACCGACACAAGCTTCCTAATCAAGAAACCTTGACAAGCCACCTATACAACCCCACCCACAGTGAGGAAACTCCATAATAAAGAGAACTCCACAAACTGCCAGAATACAGAAAGGCCACCCCAAACTCAGCAATATAAATAAGATGAAGAGACAGAGGAATACCCAGCAGATAAAGGAACAGGATAAATGCCCACCAAACCAAACAAAAGAGGAAGAGATAGGGAATCTCCCTAAGGATTCCGAATAATGATAGTGAAAATGATCCAAAATCTTGAAATAAAAATGGAATCACAGATAAATAGCCTGGGGACAAAGATTGAGAAAATGCAAGAAAGGTTTAACAAGGACCTAGAAGAAATAAAAAAGAGTTAAAATAATGAATAATGCAATAAATGAGATCCAAAATACTCTGGAGGCAACAAATAGTAGAATAACAGAGGCAGAAGATAGGATTACTGAAGTAGAAGACAGAATGGTAGAAATAAATGAATCAGAGAGGAAAAAGAAAAACTAATTAAAAGAAATGAGAACAATCTCAGAGACCTCCAGGACAGTGTTAAATGCTCCAACATTCGAATCATAGGAGTCCCAGAAGAAGAAGACAAAAAGAAAGACCATGAGAAAATACTAGAGGAGATAATAGTTGAAAACGTCCCTAAAATGGGGAAGGAAATAATCACTCAAGTCCAAGAAACCCAGAGAGTCCCAAACAGGATAAACCCAAGGCGAAACACCCCAAGACACATATTAATCAAATTAACAAAGGTCAAACACAAAGAATAAATATTAAAAGCAGCAAGGGAAAAACAACAAATAACACACAAGGGGATTCCCATAAGGATAACAGCTGATCTTTCAATAGAAACTCTTCAAGCCAGGAGGGAATGGCAAGACATACTTAAAATGATGAAAGAAAATAACCTACAGCCCAGATTATTGTACCCAGCAAGGATCTCATTCAGATATCAAGGAGAAATCAAAAGTTTTACAGACAAGCAAAAGCTGAGAGAATTCAGCACCACGAAACCAGCTCTCCAACAGATGCTTAAGGAGATTTGCTAGACAGGAAACATAGAAAGGGTGTATAAACTCGAACCCCAAATAATAAAGTAAATGGCAATGCGATCATACTTATCAATAATTACCTTAAACATAAATGGGTTGAAAAGCCCCAACCAAAAGACAAAGACTGGCTGAATGGATACAAAAACAAGACCCCTATACATGTTGTCTACAAGAGATCCACCTCAAAACAGGGGACACATACAGACTGAAAGTGAAGGGCTGGAAAAATATATTCCATGCAAACAGAGACCAAAAGAAAGCAGGAGTAGCAATACTCATATCAGATAAAATAGACTTTAAAACAAAGGCTGTGAAGAGACAAAGAAGGATACTACATAATAATGATCAAAGGATCAATCCAAGAAGAAGATATAACAATTATAAATATATATGCACCCAACATAAGAGCACCGCAATATGTAAGACAAATGCTAACAAGTATGAAAGGAGAAATTAACAATAACTCAATAATGTGGCAAACTTTAATACCCCGCTCACACCTATAGATAGATCAAGTAAAGAGAAAATTAACAAAGAAACACAAACTTTAAACGATACAATAGACCAGTTAGACCTAATTGATATCTATAGGACATTTCACCCCAAAACAATGAATTTCACCTTTTACTCAAGCACACACAGAACCTTCTCCAGGATAGACCACATTCTGGGCCATAAATCTAGCCTTGGTAAATTCAAAAAAACTGAAATCATTCTAAGCATCTTTTCTGACCACAATGCAGTAAGATTAGATCTCAATTAAAGGAGAAAAACTATTAAAAATTCCAATATATGGAGGCTGAACAATACGCTGCTGAATAACCAACAAATCACAGAAGAAATCAAAAAAGAAATCAAAATATGCATAGAAATGAATGAAAATGAAAACACAACAACCCAAAACCTATGGGACACTGTAAAAGCAGTCCTAAGGGGAAAGTTCATAGCAGTACAGGCATACCTCAAGAAACAAGAAAAAAGTCAAATAAATAACCTAACTCTACACCTAAAGCAACTAGAAAAGGAAGAAATGAAGAACCCCAGGGGTAGTAGAAGGAAAGAAATCTTAAAAATTAGGGCAGAAATAAATGCAAAAGAAACAAAGGAGACCATAGGAAAAATCAACAAAGCCAAAAGTTGATTCTTTGAAAGGATAAATAAAATTGGCAAACCATTAGCCAGACTCATCAAGAAACAAAGGGAGAAAAATCAAATCAATAAAATAAGAAATGAAAATGGAGAGATCACAACAGACAACATAAAAATACAAAGGATCATAAGAGACTACAGCAATTATATGCCAATAAAATGGACAACGTGGAAGAAATGGACAAATTCTTAGAAAAGTACACCTTTCCAAAACTGAACCAGGAAGAAATTGAAAATCTTCACAGATGCATCACAAGCACGGAAATTTAAACTATAATCAGAAATCTTCCAGCAAACAAAAGCCCAGGTCCAGACGGCTTCACAGCTGAATTCTACCAAAAATTTACAGAAGAGTTAACACCTATCCTACTCAAACTCTTCCAGAAAATTGCAGAGGAAGGTAAATTTCCAAACTCATTCTATGAGGCCACCATCACCCTTATACCAAAACCTGATAAAGATGCCACACACAAAAAAATAAAACTACAGGCCAATATCACTGATGAACATAGATGCAAAAATCCTTAACAAAATTCTAGCAATCAGAATCCAGCAACACATTAAAAATATTATACACCATGACCAAGTGGGCTTTATGCCAGGGATGCAAGGATTCTTCAATATCTGCAAATCAATTAATGTAATACAACACATCAACAAATTGAAAAATAAAAACCATATGATTATCTCAATAGATGCAGAGAAAGCCTTTGACAAAATTCAACATCCATTTATGATAAAAACTCTCCAGAAAGCAGGAATAGAAGGAATATACCTCAACAGAATAAAAGCTATATATGAAAAACCCACAGCAAACATTATCCTCAATGGTGAAAGACTGAAAGCATTTCCCCTAAAGTCAGGAACAAGACAAGGGTGTGCCCTTTCACCACTACTATTGAACATAGTTTTGGAAGTTTGGGCCACAGCAATCAGAGCAGAAAAAGAAATAAAATGAATCCAAATTGGAAAAGAAGAAGTAAAACTCTCACTGTTTGCAGATGACATGATCCTTTACATAGAAAACCCTAAAGACTCCACCAGAAAATTACTAGAGCTAAACAATGAATATAGTAGAGTTTCAGGATATAAAATCAACACACAGAAATCTCTTGCATTCCTATACACTAACAATGAGAAAATAGAAAGAGAAATTAAGGAAACAATCCCATTCACCATTGCAACGAAAAGAATAAAATACTTAGGAATATATCTACCTAAAGAAACTAAAGACCTATATATGCTGCTGCTGCTGCTGCTGCTAAGTTGCTTCAGTCGTGTCCGACTCTGTGTGACCACATAGATGCAGCCCATCAGGCTCCCCCATCCCTGGGATTCTCCAGGCAAGAACACTGGAGTGGGTTGCCATTTCCTTCTTCAATGCATGAAAGTTAAAAGTGAAAGTGAAGTCCCTCAGTCGTGTCCAACTCTTAGCGACCCCATGGACTGCAGCCTTCCAGGCTCCTCCATCCATGGGATTTTCCAGGCAAGAGCACTGGAGTGGGGTGCCATTGCCTTCGCTGAAAGACCTATATATAGAAAACTATAAAACACTGGTGAAAGAAATCAAAGAGAACACTAATAGATGGAAAAATATACCATGTTCATGGATCGGAAGAATCAATATAGTGAAAATAAGCATACTACCTAAAGCAATCTATAGATTCAATCCAATCCCTATTAAGCTACCAACAGTATTTTCCACAGAGCTAGAACAAATAATTTCACAATTTGTATGGAAATACAAAAAAAAAACCCAAATAGCCAAAGCAATCTTGAGAAAGAAGAATGGAACTGGAGGAATCAACCTGCCTGACTTCAGGCTCTACTACAAAGCCACAGTCATCAAGACAGTATGGTACTGGAACAACAACAGAAATATAGATCAATGGAACAAAATAGAAAGCCTAGAGATAAACCCACACACCTATGGACACCTTATCTTTGACAAAGGAGGCAAGAATAAACAATGGAGAAAAGACAATCTTTTTAACAAGTGGTGCTGGGAAAACTGGTGCACTACTTGTGAAAGAATGAAACTGGAACACTTTCTAACACCATACACAAAAATAAATTCCAAAATGGATTAAAGATCTAAACATAAGACCAGAAACTATAAAACTCTTAGAGGAGAACATAGGCAAAACACCCTCCAACATAAATCACAGTAGGATGCTGTATGTCCCACCGCCCAGAATATTGGAAATAAAAGCAAAAATAAACAAATTGGATCTAATTAAAATTAAAAGCTTCTACACAACAAAGGAAACTATAGCAAGGTGAAAAGACAGCCTCAAAATGGGAGAAAATAATAGCAAATGAAGCAACTGACAAGCAAATAATCTCAAAAATATACAAGCAACTCCTGCAGCTCAATTCCAGAAAAATAAACGACCCAATCAAAAAATGGGCCAAAGAACTAAATAGACATTTCTCCAAAGAAGACACACAGATGGTTAACAAAAACCTGAAAAGATGCTCAACATCACTCATTATCAGAGAAATGCAAATCAAAACCACTATGAGGTACCATTTCCCACCAGTCAGAATGGCTGCAATCCAAAAGTCTACAAGCAATAAATGCTGGAGAGGGTGTGGAGAAAAGGGAATCCTCTTACACTGTTGGTGGGAATGCAAACCAGTACAGCCACTATGGAGAACAGTGTGGAGATTCCTTATAAAACTGGAAATAGAACTGTCATATGACCCAGCAATCTCACTGCTGGGCATACACACCAAGGAAACCAGAATTGAAAGAGACACGTTTACCCCAATGTTTATCACAGCACTGTTTATAATAGGCAGGACATGGAAGCAACCTAGATGTCCATCAGCAGATGAATGGATAAGAAAGCAGTGGTACATACACACAATGGAGTATTACACAGCCATTAAAAAGAATACATTTGCGTCAGTTCTAATGAGGTGGTTGAAACTGGAGCCGATTATACAGAGTGAAGTAAGCCAGAAAGAAAAACACCAACATAGTATACTAACACATATATATGGAATTTAGAAAGGTGGTAATGACAGCCCTGTATGTGAGACAGTAAAAGAGACACAGATGTATAGAACAGTCTTTTGGACTCTGTGGGAGAGGGAGTGGGGGATGATTTGGGAGAATGGCATGGAAACATGTATAATATCATATAAGAAACAAACTGCCAGTCCAGGTTCGATGCAGGATACAGGAAGCTTAGGGCTGTTGCACTGGGATGACCCAGGGGGATGGTATGGGGAGGGAGGTGGGAGAGGGTTTCAGGATTGGGAACATATGTACACCCGTGGCAGATTCATGTTGATGTATGGCAAAACCAATACAATATTGTAAAGTAATTAGCCTCTAATTAAAATAAATAAATTTTAAAAATAAATAAATATGTAAAAAATAAATAAATAAAAATAAAAGGTTCAGGTTCAGCTCAGTTCAGTCACTCAGACGTGGCTCCCTGTCCATCACTGAACTCCCAGAGCTTGCGCAAACTCATGTCAATCGAATCATGATACCATCCCACCAATTCACCCTCTGATATTCCCTTCTCCTCCTGCCTTCAACCTTTCCCAGCATCAGGGTCTTTTCCAATGAGTCAGTTCTCATCAGGTGGCCAAAGCATTGGAGTTTCAGCTTCAGCATCAATCCTTCCAATTAATATTCAGGACTGATTTCCTTGAGGATGGACTGGTTGGATCTCCTGGCAGTCCAAGGGACTCCCAAGGGTCCTCTTTAGCACCACAGTTCAAAAGCATCAATTTTTTGGTGCTCAGCCTTTTTATGGTTCAACTCTCACATCCATAAATGACTACTAAAAAAAAACTATAGCTTTGACTAGACAGATCTTTTCTGGCAAAGTAATGTCTCTGTTTTTTAATATGCTGTCTAGTTTGGCCATAGGTTTTCTTCCAAAGAGCAAGTGTCTTTTAATTTCATGGCTGCAGTCACCATCTGTAGTGATTTTGGACCCCAGGAAAATAAAGTCTGTACTGTTTTCATTGTTTCCCCATCTACTTGCCTCTGAAGTGATGGGATGGAATCCCATGATCTTAATTTTCTGAATGCTGATTTACTGAGCATGGCCCCACCCATCAGAACAACACTCATTTTCCCCCTCAGTCAGTCTATCCCATCAGGAAGCTTCCATAAGACTCTTATCCTTATCAATAAGAGGACAGACAGAAGGAAAACCACAATCACAGAAAACCAAACTGATCACAAGGACCACAACCTCATCTAATTCAATGAACTATGAGCCATGCCACGTAGGGCCATGCAAGACAGATGGCTCATAGTGGACAGTTCTGGAAAAACATGATCTACTGGAGAAAGGAATGGCAAACCACTTCAGTATTCTTGTCTTGAGAACCCCATAAACAATATGAAAAGGCAAAAAAGGCAGGTCTCTAATGATAAAAAATAATTTTGTACACCTTTGTTACTTTAAATATATTGATGCAGCATTTTAAATGATTTTTCCTGTTATTCATATCTTCCATTAAAAAATAAAATTTTCACTTATAAACCAAAATTGAGAGAAAAAATGATAACAGAAAGGTGACACGTATTACATGTGTGTGTTGTACAGCAACAAACAGAATGAAGACATATTATTTCCCAGAATTTTAAAATGGTTTATGAATTATTTACATGTACAAAAGGATTCCTCTAAATAAAATTAATATAAAATGCCATAAAATTTGGATATTATTATAGATACTTATTTTTATTTCATTTTAAAATACATAAAATATACTCCAATCTAAACTATGCTTCTGGGACACAAAATAATAAAAGGTTTGTGACTATTAAACATAATAAGACAGTAAAAAAAAAAAAGGCATAACTTTTAATAACTGTTTTCCACAGGGAAGAATAAACTGTAAAGATGTACTTATTTAAATGCATGTGACACTTATATCACTCTTGAGACACAAAAAAGAATTTAGGTAACTGTAATATTATGCATAAGCCTAATCTATCTTTCCAATTTTAAAACAAAAAACAGTTCTACGTATTCCTTAGTAAACTGAGGAGTCTAACTTCAGAGATAAATTGGTTTTTTTCTGTCTATAATCTGTGTCTTTGAGGTAGTATAAACAAATTTCATTATTTCCTCAGATTATTTCTCCATTGAGAATTAAATAAACTGGAAATATATCCTTTTTTCAAGCATCAATTTTATTTGTATTGGAATATAGTTGATTTACAATGCTGCATTATTTTCAGGTGTACAGCACAGTGAATCAATTACACATAAACATATATCCACTTTCTTAATAATATTTTCCCATATAGATCATTGCAGAGTATTGAGTTTCCTGTGCTGTATATAGCAGGTTCTTATTAGATATCTATTTATATACAATATTATGTGTGTGTCAATCTAAATTTCCCATTTGATCCCCTATTTCCATTAGTAACCAAAAGTTTGCTTTCTCCATCATGACTCTAGTTCTGTTTTATAAATAAGTTCATTCATACCCTTTATTTTTAGATTCCACAGATAAACAATATCATCTGGTATTTGTCTTTCTGTATCTTACTTGACTCAGTATGGCAACCTCTAGGTCTATCTATGTTGCTGCAAATATTATTTTGTTTTTTTCTAAAGCTGAATTAAATTTATTTGAAAATGTATAATGATCTAAAAATGAGTTAAAACATCAACAAATATTTGCTTGCATTCTAGAATTATACTGACATTCAGTTTAATAACCATATCCCTGAACAATTAGTTTATTTCTCTTTTTTTAACCAACTGAATTTTATTTACCCAAATTTCAAACTAACTGAATTACTCCTCTGGCTGCTAAAACTTTTAATTTATTTTTAAATCATATAGATTTCAGGACAAGTGAGACAATCCATCCCAGAATATTTTATTTCTTCCTGTGTGGCATTATCCACTTGATAGCCTAAGAAACTGATATTTACAGAAATTATTAATTCATCAGGTGAAGAGTTAGAATTATCTGAGTCCCTTATATTTACTTATACTTTTATATTGTCTTTATGGCAAAAGTGTTAAGGGAAACACTGTAATATTTCTGAACAAAGTGTCTCCTGATATTAGCCTGGCCCTGGTAGTAAAGACTTTTCTGATTTGTACCACTTTAATAAACACAAGTGAAATTATATATATTCCTCTCAAACGTACCTCTTCTATTATATAAGGTTAAGTGCAAGTAATAGTAATGAAATCTTTAAAATATAACTTTAATAATCACTGCCATCTATTTGTTGGCAAATCATGTATTTTTTAAACTTATTATTTATGATTTTCATCTGTATAGCTTATTCCAGGTGAGGAATTCAATTGTTAAGAGACAGGGGCAATTCATAATTGATAATTGTGTTCATATTCCTCAACCAACTCTTGTTTCTTTGGTGAAATAACACACAACACACACACACACACACACACGCACACACACACACGTGTGTGTGTGTGTGTGTGTGTCTGTGTCTGTGTGTTTGCATATATACTCAAAATTCAAAAGTTTTAATGAATATTTCTCTTCACTTTTATAGAGTTACAAGCCAAGCCTGTACTCTGTTTTTTTAATATTCGTATTAAAATAGCACATTGTAGGCACTTAATAACTACTTAGCAAGTGAATTATTAATAGAAATTATATTAATTATATTTTATTTCAAGTTAACAAAATTAATGATTTGTAATTATATAAAATTATACACACTTGGTGATCAAATGTAGAGATAGAAAACTGTTGTGAACTAGCTTTGACATAGAGGATTTTTGTGGAGAATATTATATTATCAAGAATAACTGTGGCAAAACAAAACTGAGGACAGTAATACAACTGGGCCTCAGGAAAACTCACTTAAAAATCTATATATATCAACAAGTTTCTCTGAGCTGTCATCTTGAATGATTCCAAATGAACCAAAAGTTCTTGACTTAACTTCTAGGAAGAATGAAACTGTTTATTTACTGAGATACTGAGCCTGCAGGAATAGATATTTAGATAAGAGGCAGTGGTAAGAAATCAAGCATTGCATTAGGTTGTGCTGAGTTTATAATCATCATCCCTCACAGAGATTAGTGCAGTAGCCTACAAAATGGTCTCCTTGTTTACAGCCTTTTCTCATACCCTTTCCCTCCACAATATATTTTTACAATGAAGTTGGTGAGATCTTACTGAAACCTAAGTCAGATCACAGCACCTTTCTACTCAAAATCCTGCAATAGCTCTCTATTTACTCAAGAGTAAAATCCAATATTTACTGCAGTCCACAGACCCTTTATGATCTGGCTCTCTATTACCAAGATGCTTGCTCCTTGAAAGAAAAGCTATGATCAACATAGACAGCATATTAAAAAGCAGAGGCATTACTTTGCCAATAAAGGTCTGTCTAGTCAAAGCTATAGGTTTTCCAGTAGTCAGAAAAAAGAAAGATGGACTCTAAAGAAAGCTGAGCACCGAAGAATTGATGCTTTTGAACTGTGGTGTTGGAAAAGACTCTTGAGAGAGTCCCTTGGACTGCAGTGAGATCCAACCAGTCAATTTTAAAGGAAATCAGTCCTGAATATTCATTGGAAGGACTAATGCTGAAACTCCAATACTTTGGCCACCTAATGCGAAGAAGTGATTCATTTGAAAAGATGAGGAGAAGGGGATAACAGAGGATGAGATGGTTGGATGGCAGCACTGACTCAATGGACATGAGTTTGAGTAAACTCTGGGAGTTGGTGATGGACAGGGAAGCCTGGCCTGCTGCAGTCCATGGAGTCGCAAAGAGTCAGACACGAATGAGCAACCTAACTGACTGACTGACTGATTCTATTACCTCTCAGAACTCATCACAGTGCTCTTCCACAAAATACTCAATTCCTGCTTCATTATCTTCCTTAATTTTCCTTGAACAAGCAAATTCCTAAATTAGGGACTCTGGATGGATCTCTGCCAGGAAGGACTTTCCTCCAGATATATTCATAGGTAACTAGTCACCTAGTTTATCACTGTGCTCACTGTCAGCTGCTGAAGATTGAGGTCTACCCTATTCAAGAGATCACCTCAGCTGGTCTTCTCTTGTGTGTGATCAGTCACTCAGTCAGATCCGACTCTTTGGCAGCCCATGTACTGTAGCCTGCCAGGCTCCTCGGTCCACTGAATTTTCCAGGCAAAAATACTGAAGTGGGTTGCCATTTCTTTCTTTTTTTTTTTTTTTCTTTTTTAATTTTATTTTATTTTTTAACTTTACAATATTGTATTGGTTTTGCCATATATCAAAATGAATCCGCCACAGGTTTACATGTGTTCCCCATCCTGAACTCTCCTCCCTCTTCCCTCCCCATACCATCCCTCTGGGTCAGGGATCCAACCTGAGTTTCTTGTGCCTCCTGCCTTGGTGGGAGGATTCTTTACCAGGGTGCCATCTGGGAAGCCCCTTGTACTTACTGTCAACCTTGTTCCTATTGACATAACTTGTAAAACCCTTAATCATTCTCTACTTTTTATTTTTTCCTTAGCTTTTACAATTTAGTATATAGTAATGCTGCTGCTGCTGCTAAGTCATTTCAGTCGTGTCCGACTCTGTGTGACCCCATAGACGGCAGCCCACAAGGCTCCGCCATCCTTGGGATTCTCCACCAGGGTACCCCTTCCCTGGGATTCTCCACCAGGCTACCCCATCCCTGGGATTCTCCAGGCAAAAACACTGAAGTGGGTTGTCATTTCCTTCTTCAATGCATGAAAGTGAAAGTGAAGTCGCTCAGACATGTCCGACTCTTCACGACCCCATGGACTGCAGCCTACCAGGCTACTCAATCAATGGGATTTTCCAGTCAAGAGTACTGGAGTGGGGTGCCATTGCTTTCTCCAAGTATATCGTACTATACTAGTTATTAAACTATTTGTTATTTAACGCTTTAATCTTTTATTAGAATATATCTGTAAGATAGTATCTACTAGCACATAATCCCTGAGGAGATCCCTTTTCTGTTGACTGTTGTATTTCAAATGTCTAGAGCAATACAAGTCATTTAATAAATATTTGACATATAAATTAATAAATCGTTTGACACTTCTATTAATGAGGGTTAAAATCAACTGCTGCTGCTGCTAAGTCACTTCAGTCGTGTCCGACTCTGTGCGACCCCACAAATGGCAGCCCACCAGGCTCCCCCGTCCCGGGGATTCTCCAGGAAAAAACATTGGAGTGGGTTGCCATTTCCTTCTCCAATGCATGAAAATGAAAAGTGAAAGTGAAGTTGCTCAGTCGTGTCAGACTCTTAGTGACTCCATGGACTGCAGCCTACCAGGCTCCTCCACCCATGGGATTTTCCAGGCAAGAGTACTGGAGTGGGGTGCCATTGCCTTCTCCTAAAATCAACTAATGAATGTTAAATTAACAAATGGCTATAACAATATAGGTGTTTATATTTCACATTAAAAAAAGTAGTTCAGTGGGATAGTCTGATGACTCAAAAAGTATCAATATTCAAGCTGCTTCTATTTTTCTGTACTGCTATTCTCCACACATGGCTTATACTTAAAGCTTCTGCACTTGTAATCTAGGAAAAGAACAGAAAAAAGACAAAAGGAGGGCACAGACATTATATTTCAGTCACTATCTAGAAATTGTACATAGCAATGTACTTTGTAATTTATTGCCCAAAACTTAATCACCTTATCACATTCAACTGTAAAAGACAATTGGATAGTGTGTTCTTATTCCGGGAAGTTATGCGCCCAGTCAAAGATCTGATGTTCTATCACTGGAGACCTAGAGGTTGTCATAATGAGTGAAGTAAGTCAGGGAATGACAAATAGCATATGATATCACTTACATATGAAATTTTAAAGAATAGTACAAATGAACTTACTTATGAAACAAAAATAGAGTTACAGATGTTCAGGGATAAATTGGGAGATTGGGATTGACATATACACATTACCATATATAAAAAAGATAATTCAAGTACCTCTACTGCATGGCACAGAGAAGTCTACTCAATACTCTAATGAGCTATATGGGAAAAGAGTCTAAAAAGCATGGCTAATTGAAGATCTATAAGTGATTTACTTTCCTATACACCAGCAACTAACATAACATCAGAACTCACATATACTCCAATAAAACTTTTTAAAGAAATTAAAAAGTGGAAATGTGTTGACAACTAAAGATGGGCTCGATAAAGGACAGAAATGGTATGGACCTAACAGAAGCATAAGATATTAAGAAGAGATGGCAAGAATACACAGAAGAATTGTACAAAAAGGATCTTCACAATGCAGATAATCACGATGGTGTGATCACTGACCTAGAGCCAGACATCCTGGAATGTGAAGTCAAGTGGGCCTTAGAAAGCATCACTAGGAACAAAGCTAGTGGAGGTGATAGAATTCCAGTTGAGCTATTCCAAATCCTGAAAGATGATGCTGTGAAAGTGCTGCACTCAATATGCCAGCAAATTTGGAAAATTCAGCAGTGACCACAGGACCGGAAAAGGTCAGTTTTCATTCCAATCCCAAAGAAAGGCAATGCCAAAGAATGCTCAAACTACCGCACAACTGCACTCATCTCACACACTAGTAAAGTAGTGCTTAAAATTCTCCAAGCCAGGCTTCAGCAATATGTGAACTGTGAACTTCCTGATGTTCAGGCTGGTTTTAGAAAAGTCAGAGGAACCAGAGATCAAATTGCCAACATCCGCTGGATCACGGAAAAAGCAAGAGAGTTCCAGAAAAACATCTATTTCTGCTTTATGACGATGCCAAAGCCTTTGACTGTGTGGATCACAATAAACTGTGGAAAATTCTGAAAGAGATGGGAATACCAGACCACCTGATCTGCCTCTTGAGAAATTTGTATGCAGGTCAGGAAGCAACAGTTAGAACTGGACATGGAACAACAGACTGGTTCCAAGTAGGAAAAGGAGTATGTCAAGGCTGTATATTGTCACCCTGTTTATTTAACTTATATGCAGAGTACATTATGAGAAATGCTGGACTGAAAGAAACACAAGCTGGAATCAAGATTGCTGGGAGAGATATCAATAACCTCAGATATGCAGATGACACCACCCTTATGACAGAAAGTGAAGAGGAACTAAAAAGCCTCTTGATGAAGGTGAAAGTGGAGAGTGAAAAAGTTGGCTTAAAGTTCAGCATTCAGAAAATGAAGACCATGGCATCCGGTCCCATCACTTCATGGGAAATAGATGGAGAAACAGTGGAAACAGTGTCAGACTTTATTTTTGGGGCTCCAAAATCACTGCAGATGGTGACTGCAGCCATGAAATTAAAAGGTTCTTACTCCTTGGAAGGAAAGTTATGACCAACCTAGATAGCATATTCAAAAGCAGAGACATTACTTTGCCAACAAAGGTTCGTCTAGTCAAGGCTATGGTTTTTCCTGTGGTCATGTATGGATGTGAGAGTTGGACTGTGAAGAAGGCTGAGTGCTGAAGAATTGATGCTTTTGAACTGTGGTGTTGGAGAATACTCTTGAGAGTCCCTTGGACTGCAAGGAAATCCAACCAGTCCATTCTGAAGGAGATCAGCCCTGGGATTTCTTTGGAAGGAATGATGCTAAAGCTGAAACTCCAGTACCTTGGCCACCTCATGTGAAGAGTTGACTCATTGGAAAAGACTCTGATGCTAGGAGGGATTGGGGGCAAGAGGAGAAGGGGACGACAGAGGATGAGATGGCTGGATGGCATCACTGATTAATGGACGTGAGTCTGAGTGAACTCCGGGAGTTGGTGTGGTGTGCTGCGATTCATGGGGTCTCAAATAGTCGGACACGACTGAGCGACTGATTTGATCTTATCTGAACCACCTTTGTCATAAAACACAAATGCATATGATGAGTGAGGAACTGGATATAAATCATATGAAACAGTTTAGACAGTATCAGTCCTGTTTTATAAATGTCACAAAATAATTACTCTATATTCAAAAGTGCTCTAGTTTAAACAATAAATTACACAGTCACCTTAGATATGGGACTGTAGGTCACTGAAAATATCTGGGCTAAAAATGTATTTCCAGGAATCAAGAACATATATAGAATTTAAAGACATGAAATTAAGAGCTGACCTAGAGTTGGTATACAGATATAAAAGAGAAGAGGCCCTATAACTGAGACACAAAATATTTTAACTGATTCAATGGACATGAGTTTGAACAAACTCTGAGAGACTGTGAAGGACAGGGAAGCCTGGTGTACTACAGTGCATGGGATCACAGAGAGTCAGACATGACTTAGCGACTGAACAATAACAAAAATGCAGAGAAGGCAAACCAGTCAAGTCAGAGGAAAATCAAAGAGAAGTTGGTGTCACAAAGGCCAAGGAAAGATAGTATTTAAAAACTATGTAAATAATTTTGATAAACTAGATTAAATGAGAACTGAGAATTTACCATTATATTTGGCAATGTAAAGTTAATGATTGATTTTAACAATAGCTATTTACTAGAACTATCACTGAAAAATAATGGAAAGAAAACAATAGAGAAAACAAACACTCATATATGCTTTTGTGGAAAGTTTTACATTAAAAGGATCCAAAGATGTAGGGCAGTAGAGGGAGCATCACTATAATTTTCCTTTTTAATTAAATCTTAAAGCTAGGGTAAATTTCAACATATAAGTATGCTGAAGAGAATAATTCTGTAAATAGTAAAAATGTAATGGTGCTTAGAGGTAGCAATGATGGGATAAGAGTGGATGCAATCTAGTAAATAAGCAGAGTAACTGAACTTAGTTAGAAGCCCACCATTGAAAGAAGGAAGACCTACTGATTCATAGATTTAATGATGAAAGCACATAAAAAATTCTGATTTTTTTCTCTAATCATTCCTTGAATAAGGAAAGGTTACAAAGTTGTCACATTTTTAGGTTCGTAGATTTAATGATGAAAGTACATAAAAAATTATCTGATTTTTTTCTCTAATCTTGCCTTGAATAAGGCACAATATCTGGTAAAGAACACACCTACCAATGCAGGAGACGTGGGTTCGATCCCTGGGTCAGGAAGATGTCCTAGATAAGGAAATGGAAACCCACTTCAGTAACTCTTACCTGGAAAATCTCATGGATAGAGCACTCTGGTGGGCTACAGTACATGGGTTTGCAAAGAATCAGACACAACTGAGCATACACACAAAAGGACAAGGACAATCATCAGTAAGGAAGGATGATTAGGAAATGCCAAATTAAATGGAAGTGAAAAAGAGCTGCAACTCAAAGTAAAACTGAGGATCAATCAACACTGGTATCCCCTACAGCTTGTTGGAAATGCAAATTATCAGGCATCTCACAAGATTTTTAGGACCTGCATTTTTATAAGGTCCCCAAGTGTGTACCTTTACTTTGAGAAACTAAAAGAACAGGAGAGCAAACTGATATGGGAAATGCAGCAGAGCTTTTCAAATGACTAGCTGCACTTTGGGGTTAGTGGTCATAATTTTAAATTGAGATAAGTAAGTTTCCATTAGTCATATCTAGTCAAAATTCTAATTAAGATCTCCTCCAGAATATCTTTTAGTCATTTCAAACTTAAATTCAAAATAAAATCTGTTTCCCCACTAGTCTTCCCCATTTTGTAAATGGTACCACAATCCCCTCTGCTGTTGAAGTTAAATATTGAGAAATCAACTTTATTCCTTTTGTTCTCCCCTAATCCACTAGGAAGTCCTTCATACTTTACTACCACAACCTACTCAACTGCTATCCTAGCCTAATCTCTGTCATCTCTTCCTGGATGATTTCAACTGCTTCTCCAGTTCCTAGTTTTGTTTCAACTTACAAAGCCTGATAGTGACTTCCCCACATTCTAAGAATGATTCACACACACACACACACACACACACACACACACACTAGATGAAGCAATCTCAAATTTTAGTGGGCTACAAACCCTCTCAGCTGAGCCATAATTATAGGAATTTAGGCTGGTTTGCACTGAGAAGATAAGCCTGAATATGAGAGGAAGATAATTTGATTCTTGTCTTCAAATATTTGAGGAAAAATAACCACTAACATTTTCTGACTGTCAAAGAGTTACACACTGGGTTAGGCACTAGAAATCCATTAGCTCTCTTCTTAAAAAAACATTTTATGATAATTTCCTTTTAATTACAACCTTCAAAGGCATGAAAATTAGAACTAAAAAAACAGGAATTATATAAGAAATAACTTTTAATTAGAGCAGTCTAAAGCATGGACTTATTTGAGAATATCTAGTTAAATATAACTGGCAATATTCAATCTTAGTAAAGACATCCACTGGCAGAGATGTTTTAGAAATAATTCAAGCATCAGCTGGGTATTTGGGCTAGATGATGACTAATGCTTACAGAATTACTAGAATACGATAGTTCTGTGATTCACTGAAACCTAAAATTCTTTGCCAGAATGGAACTAAGTGACTCTACATAAAACATTTTATAGTGAGTGTAGGAAAAAAGAATTTTCACCAGATTGGCTGAGGACCATCAGATTACTAGGAAGATGCAGAAGAGTCTGAAATTCCAAAAGGATCTGCCAATTGTGCCTTATCCTTGTGGTTGTGAACATCTCAATTAAATCAGAGTTGGAAAAATAAATGAAAGTAGTCTCAAACCAAAAAATTCATTACACAGATTAAGAGATTCATCAAAACTCAAACAGCCAATATACTACATTTCCTGGTAATTAGTCCAAATAATAAATCATTTACTATACAGATCAACACTGGAATACTCCTTGCATTATTTTATGCTTTGATGCTTTAATTTTCTGAGAGTTCTTTCCACAGATTAATTTTTCCTCTGACCCTAAGATTCTAATCATACTCAAATAACTTTGTTTCCTAAAATGCTATGCTCTCTCAAGATTTTGTGCCTCTGAATATTTTTCCGTTGCCTAAACTACATTTTATTGGAAAGTTATGCCAACATACACAATGCTTTCAAAGGGCGTTTTTGTACCTCATTTAAAAAATATAAAATCAATCAGCACTAAAAGCTTCTAAGCTAAAAAAATAGAGAAATCTAAACAAAATTAAAGAAAAAAAATATTTAACAGACCAGAAGTTGATTTTAAGAAAATAAAAGTGATAAATATCTTCACTTAAATATGAGCATATAAAGCATCTATGTTACTAACTAGATGCTATTAAAATAATAAAAATTGATATTCAAAGAATCTGAATTTCAAAACTGAAAATAAGATAGCATGAATTTAAAAATGTAATCATTCGGTTGGAAAAATATTGAGCAAATTTTCCGCCAAGCAGATTTAAAAAAATAATAATAAAAATGAGATAATAAGCTTATATGATTAAATCAAGAGATGCTAAGTCCAAACTTGGAAAACTAGCCTAAAGGCAGAAAAATAAATGGAGCAAGTAATTTAAGAAATAGATTTGTAGGACAGAGCTTTCCAAATAACAAAGTCTCTAGATTAGAAATACATATCACAAAATGTGCCACATATATAAATGGCAACCCACTCTCGTTACCCTGCCTGGAGAACCCAATGGATAGAGGAACGTGGTCGGCTACGATCCACAGAGTCGCAGAGTCGGACATGACTGAAGTGACTTCACACACACACGTATTATATGGCATCAGAATTTGCAAAAGCATTACTGGAAATCTGAAACTCAGTAAAATGAGGAAACTATTTTCTTATGTAGAATTTACTTTCTAGCCACTCTAACACGTAACCAATTCTAGATACGTAGCTGAAAAAATTCTCCCATCTTTCCATTCTTTCATAGGAGGATACTAAAGAATATGCTTCACCAAAAGAAAAAAGTCAAAAGTGCTTGTCTCTCAGTTGTGCCCAACTCTTTGTGACCCTATGGACTGTAGCCTACCAGCCTCCTCTGTTCATGCAATTCTCCAAGCAAGAATATTGGAGTGAGTAGCCCTTCTTTCTCCAGAGTATCTTCCCGACCCAGGGATTGAACCCAGGTCTCCCACACTGCTGGCATTTTCCTTACCATCTGAACCATCAGGGAAGGCCAGGCTTCACCAATACAAGAAAATAAACAAAGAAAGAGTATGAAGTAATCCATGAAAAAGACAACTCATATAGGGGGAAAAACCCAAAAATTTCCAGTATGACAAATAAAGGGATATCCTAGGATCACAGCCATGCAGTAGGAACTTATCCAATGGGAACAATATATAGGGATTTACAGGATATGTCTTTAAGAATAAAAATGGAACCAAAGAACTAGCTAATGCAACTGATCATAAAGAGAGAAATGTTATACTTCTATTTGAGCTTAAATAATAAATAATTTTAATTTGACAAAAACGTTTATTGAGCTTGTAACATGTTTCAGTTGTACTAGATACTTTAAGATGTATCAGTGAACAAAAGAAAGAATGATATCTACCTTAAAATAGCTTGCAATCAAGAAAAAAACGTTCATTAGGCACTGATTAACTCCAGAGAAAACAAAATAAAAATCTGTCCAAGAAAGAAAATGTAATAATACTACACTACATGGAATAGCTTAAGAACAATTTTTACAGAGTCATAATAATTTAATACAGTATTTCATTTTAACCCTTGGCTCAGCTGGTAAATAATCTGCCTGTAGTGAGGGTGACCTGGGTTTGATCCCTGGGTTGGGAAGATCCCCTGGAGAAGGGAAAGGCTACCCACTCCAGTATTTTGGCCTGGAGAATTCCATGGACTATATAATCCATGGGGTCACAAAGAGTCAGACACAACTGAGCGACTCTCACTCTCTTCGCTTCATTTTAACAAATATGCTAAAACACTTTTATTTTGGGTTTTTGTTCTTGCTTTTTAGAGAGTGATACTGGGACCTAGATTGAGAAATCAATACAAAATAAATATAACTGGAAAAAAGATGAAGTAAAAGCTATGTAGGCATACATGCTCATCCCCAATCTTTAACAATGTCACCCATCACATCAACACAGTTTTCTGAGGAGGTTAAACCAGCTTCCCCTTGAATCCCTCTCCACTCAGACTTCTAGGCAGCTGCTACTGAAGTTATTGATGCATGAAAAGTATATACCAGCCATCCCCCACCTAAATGATCTCTAAATCAGTTTCTTGATCATACATTATAGAAATAGTTTAAATATTAGTATATGACATTCTATGAGATAAAATTCTGCAAAAATTGAGAAGGATCAGAGTGGTACAAATGAGAACAGAAGATCAGATTGGGACGTGAATTATCTTGTGCTATAATTTGATATCAGTTTTTTATTTTTATTTTTTATTTTTTTTTATTCTTCTTTTATTTCTAAATTTTTAAAAGAAAATCCATCCTGAACCCTCCTCCGTCCTCCCTCCCCATACCATCCCTCTGGGTCGTCCCAGTGCACCAGTCCCAAGCATCCAGCATCGTGCATTGAACCTGGACTGGCATCTCGTTTCATACATGACATTTCACATGTTTCAATGCCATTCTACCAAATCTTGCCACCCTCTCCCTATCCCACAGAGTCCATAAGCCTGTTCTATACATCAGTCTCTCTTTTGCTGTCTCGTATACAGGGTTATCGTTACCATCTTTCTAAATTCCATATATATGCGTTAGTATACTGTATTGGTGTTTTTCCTTCTGGCTTACTTCACTCTGTATAATAGGCTCCAGTTTCATCCACCTCATTAGAACTGATTCAAATGTATTCTTTTTAATGGCTGAGTAATACTCCATTGTGTATATGTACCATTGCTTTCTTATCCATTCATCTGCTGATGGACATCTAGGTTGTTTCCATGTCCTGGCTATTATAAACAGTGCTGCGATGAACATTGGGGTACACGTGTCTCTTTCCCTTCTGGTTTCCTCAGTGTGTATGCCCAGCAGTGGGATTGCTGGATCATAAGGCAGTTCTATTCCCAGGTTTTTAAGGAATCTCCACACTGTTCTCCATAGTGGCTGTACTAGTTTGCATTCCCACCAACAGTGTAAGAGGGTTCCCTTTTCTCCACACCCTCTCCAGCATTTATTATTTGTAGACTTTTGGATCGCAGCCATTCTGACTGGTGTGAAATGGTATCTCATAGTGGTTTTGATTTGCATTTCTCTGATAATGAGTGATGTTGAGCATCTTTTCATGTGTTTGTTAGCCATCTGTATGTCTTCTTTGGAGAAATGTCTATTTAGATCTTTGGCCCATTTTTTGATTGGGTCATTTATTTTTCTGGAGTTGAGCTGTAGGAGTTGCTTGTATATTTTTGAGATTAGTTGTTTGTCGGTTGCTTCATTTGCTATTATTTTCTCCCATTCTGAAGGCTGTCTTTTCACCTTGCTAATAGTTTCCTTTGATGTGCAGAAGCTTTTAAGGTTAATTAGGTCCCATTTGTTTATTTTTGCTTTTATTTCCAATATTCTGGGGGGTGGGTCATAGAGGATCCTGCTGTGATGTATGTCAGAGAGTGTTTTGCCTATGTTCTCCTCTAGGAGTTTTATAGTTTCTGGTCTTACGTTGAGATCTTTAATCCATTTTGAGTTTATTTTTGTATATGGTGTTAGAAAGTGTTCTAGTTTCATTCTTTTACAAGTGGTTGACCAGATTTCCCAGCACCACTTGTTAAAGAGATTGTCTTTAATCCATTGTATATTCTTGCCTCCTTTGTCAAAGATAAGGTGTCCATATGTGCGTGGATTTATCTCTGGGCTTTCTATTTTGTTCCATTGATCTATATTTCTGTCTTTGTGCCAGTACCATACTGTCTTGATAACTGTGACTTTGTAGTAGAGCCTGAAGTCAGGTAGGTTGATTCCTTCAGTTCTATTTTTCTTTCTCAAGATCGCTTTGGCTATTTGAGGTTTTTTGTATTTCCATACAAATTGTGAAATTATTTGTTCTAGCTCTGTGAAGAATACTGTTGGTAGCTTGATAGGGATTGCATTGAATCTATAAATTGCTTTGGGTAGTATACTCATTTTCACAATATTGATTCTTCCAATCCATGAACATGGTATATTTCTCCATCTATAAGTGTCCTCTTTGATTTCTTTCACCAGTGTTTTATAGTTTTCTATATATAGGTCTTTAGTTTCTTTAGGTAGATATATTCCTAAGTATTTTATTCTTTCCGTTGCAATGGTGAATGGAATTGTTTCCTTCATTTCTCTTTCTGTTTTCTCATTATTAGTGTATAGGAATGCAAGGGATTTCTGTGTCTTGATTTTATATCCTGCAATTTTACTATAATCATTGATTAATTCTAGTAATTTTCTGGTGGAGTCTTTAGGGTTTTCTATGTAGAGGATCATGTCATCTGCAAATAGTGACAGTTTTACTTCTTCTTTTCCAATTTGGATGCCTTTTATTTCTTTTTCTGCTCTGATTGCTGTGGCCCAAACTTCCAAAACTATGTTCAATAGTAGTGGTGAAAGGGCACACCCTTGTCTTGTTCCTGACTTTAGGGGAAATGCTTTCAGTCTTTCACCATTGAGGATAATGTTTGCTGTGGGTTTGTCATATATAGCTTTTATTATGTTGAGGTATGTTCCTTCTATTCCTGCTTTCTGGAGAGTTTTTATCATAAATGGGTGTTGAATTTTGTCAAAGGCTTTCTCTGCATCTATTGAGATAATCATATGGTTTTTGTTTTTCAATTTGTTAATGTGGTGTATTACATTGATTGATTTGCGGATATTGAAGAATCCTTGCATCCCTGGGATAAAGCCCACTTGGTCATGGTGTATGATCTTTTTAATATGTTGTTGGATTCTGATTGCTAGAATTTTGTTAAGGATTTTTGCATCTATGTTCATCAGTGATATTGGCCTGTAGTTTTCTTTTTTTGTGGGATCTTTGTCAGGTTTTGGTATTAGGGTGATGGTGGCCTCATAGAATGAGTTTGGAAGTTTACCTTCCTCTGCAATTTTCTGGAAGAGTTTGAGCAGGATAGGTGTTAGCTCTTCTCTAAATTTTTGGTAGAATTCAGCTGTGAAGCCGTCTGGACCTGGGCTTTTGTTTGCTGGAAGATTTTTGATTACAGTTTCAATTTCCATGCTTGTGATGGGTCTGTTAAGGTTTTCTATTTCTTCCTGGTCGAGTTTTGGAAAGTTGTACTTTTCTAAGAATTTGTCCATTTCTTCCTCGTTGTCCATTTTATTGGCATATAATATTTGATAATAGTCTCTTATGATCCTTTGTATTTCTGTGTTGTCTGTTGTGATCTCTCCATTTTTGTTTCTAATTTTATTGATTTGATTTTTCTCCCTTTGTTTCTTGATGAGTCTGGCTAATGGTTTATCAATTTTATTTATCCTTTCAAAGAACCAGCTTTTGGATTTGTTGATTTTTGCTATGGTCTCTTTTGTTTCTTTTGCATTTATTTCTGCTCTAATTTTTAAGATTTCTTTCCTTCTACTACCCCTGGGGTTCTTCATTTCTTCATTTTCTAGTTGCTTTAGGTGTAGAGTTAGGTTATTTATTTGACTTTTTTCTTGTTTCTTGAGGTGTGCCTGTATTGCTATGAACTTTCCCCTTAGGACTGCTTTTACTGTGTCCCACAGGTTTTGGGTTGTTGTGTTTTCATTTTCATTCGTTTCTATGCAAGTTTTGATTTCTTTTTTGATTTCTTCTGTGATTTGTTGGTTATTCAGCAGGGTGTTGTTCATCCTCCATATGTTGGAATTTTTAATAGTTTTTCTCCTGTAATTGAGATCTAATCTTACTGCGTTGTGGTCAGAAAAGATGCTTGGAATGATTTCTATTTTTTTGAATTTACCAAGGCTAGCTTTATGGCCCAGGATGTGATCTATCCTGGAGAAGGTTCCATGTGCGTTTGAGAAAAAGGTGAAATTCATTGTTTTGGGATGAAATGTCCTATAGATATCAATTAGGTCTAACTGGTCTATTGTATCGTTTAAAGTTTGTGTTTCCTTGTTAATTTTCTGTTTAGTTGATCTATCCATAGGTGTGAGTGGGGTATTAAAGTCTCCCACTATTATTGTGTTATTGTTAATTTCTCCTTTCATACTTGTTAGCATTTGTCTTACATACTGCGGTTCTCCCATGTTGGGTGCATATATATTTATAATCGTTATATCTTCTTCTTGGATTGATCCTTTGATTATTATATAGTGACCTTCTTTGTCTCTTTTCACAGCCTTTGTTTTAAAGTCTATTTTATCTGATATGAGTATTGCTACTCCTGCTTTCTTTTGGTCCCTATTTGCATGGAAAATCTTTTTCCAGCCCTTCACTTTCAGTCTGTATGTGTCCCCTGTTTTGAGGTGGGTCTCCTGTAGACAACATATGTAGGGGTCTTGTTTTTGTATCCATTCAGCCAGTCTTTGTCTTTTGGTTGGGGCATTCAACCCATTTACGTTTAAGGTAATTACTGATAAGTATGATCCCGTTGCCATTTACTTTATTGTTTGGGGTTCGAATTTATACACCATTTTTGTGTTTCCTGTCTAGAGAATATCCTTTAGTATTTGTTGGAGAGCTGGTTTGGTGGTGCAGAATTCTCTCAGCTTTTGCTTGTCTGAGAAGCTTTTGATTTCTCCTTCATACTTGAATGAAATCCTTGCTGGGTACAATAATCTGGGCTGTAGGTTATTTTCTTTCATCATTTTAAGTATGTCTTGCCATTCCCTCCTGGCTTGAAGAGTTTCTATTGAAAGATCAGCTGTTATCCTTATGGGAATTCCCTTGTATGTTATTTGTTGTTTTTCCCTTGCTGCTTTTAATATTTGTTCTTTGTGTTTGATCTTTGTTAATTTGATTAATATGTGTCTTGGGGTGTTTTTCCTTGGGTTTATCCTGTTTGGGATTCTCTGGGTTTCTTGGACTTGGGTGATTATTTCCTTCCCCAGTTTAGGGAAGTTTTCAACTATTATCTCCTCAAGTATTTTCTCATGGTCTTTCTTTTTGTCTTCTTCTTCTGGAACTCCTATGATTTGAATGTTGTAGCGTTTAATATTGTCCTGGAGGTCTCTGAGATTGTCCTCATTTCTTTTAATTCGTTTTTCTTTTATCCTCTCTGATTCATTTATTTCTACCATTCTATTTCTAATTCATTAATCCTATCTTCTGCCTCTGTTATTCTACTATTTGTTGCCTCCAGAGTGTTTTTAATTTCATTTATTGCATTATTCATTATATATTGACTCTTTTTTATTTCTTCTAGGTCCTTGTTAAACCTTTCTTGCATCTTCTCAATCCTTGTCTCCAAGCTATTTATCTGTGATTCCATTTTAATTTCAAGATTTTGGATCAATTTCACTATCATTATTCGGAATTCTTTATCAGGTAGATTCCCTATCTCTTCCTCTTTTGTTTGGTTTGGTGGGCATTTATCCTGTTCCTTTATCTGCTGGGTATTCCTCTGTCTCTTCATCTTGTTTAAATTGCTGAGTTTGGGGTGTCCTTTCTGTATTCTGGCAGTTTGTGGAGTTCTCTTTATTGTGACTTTTCCTCGCTGTGTGTGGGTTTGTACAGGTGGCTTGTCAAGGTTTCCTGGTTAGGGAAGCTTGTGTCGGTGTTCTGATGGGTGGAGCTGTATTTCTTCTCTTTGTTCAGTCGCGCTGTGGGGAGGGAGGGAGGGATGCTGCAAACAAATGACACTGGCGTGCGCTCGCAGTGCCTCAGCCACACTGGGTCTGCCCCCGCTCACGGCGCGTGTAGCCTCCCTGCCCACACTGCTCGGGCTCTAGGTTGTTCCGCCGGGAACAATCTGAGGCTGGCCCTGGGTTGCATGTACCTCCCAGGTCCAAGCCGCTCAGGTTCAGGCACTCGGGTAGTCCTCAGAGGCGCAGACTCAGTTGGGTCTGAGTTTTGTGCTCTTCCCAGGTCCGAGCAGCTCAAGTGATGAGGTGTTTGGCGAGCGCCAATGCTGCGACTTATCGCCTCCCCGCCACTCGGTTATCTGGGTGTAAAACCGGCGCACCTTCTCAGGCAGATGTTAACCGTCCAGACCCCCAAAAAGTTTTAGTTAGCAAAGAAGCCTGCTTACAGTTTTATAAATAATGTCTCTCTGGGGCTGCGATTGCCCCCTTCCGGCTCTGGCTGCCTGTCACCGGAGGGGGAAGGTCTGCAGCCGGCTATCTCTGATCAATTCTTTGTTCCGTGCGCGGGCCTGGCGGTGTCTTAGGTTGGGGCTGGCTTTTCGCGTGGTAGATATCCCACAGTCTGGTTTGCTAGCCCAAATTATTTCGCTCAGATAGTGCTCAGGGTATTCAGGCCAGATTCTTACTCTCAGCGATGCAGTTCACGCCACGCCTCCCTGCCCAGCCCCCGCTTGCTAATGGCGCGTGCAGGCTTCTGCGCTGCTTCTCCGCTGGGGGAGTTACCATAGGACTCGCAATCTTCGAGTTTTAATTGTTTATTTATTTTTTCTTCCTGTTATGTTGCCCTCTGTGCTTCCAAAGCTCTGCACAGATTCGGCAGTGAGAAGGTTTCCTGGTGTTTGGAAACTTCTCTCTTTTTAAGACTCCCTTCCTGGGACGGAACTCCGTCCCTCCCTCTTTTGTCTCTTTTTTTGTCTTTTATATTTTTTCCTACCTCCTTTCGAAGAGTTGGATTGCTTTTCTGGGTGCCTGATGTCCTCTGCCGGCATTCAGAAGTTGTTTTGTGGAATTTACTCGACGTTTAAATGCTCTTTTGATGAATTTGTGGGGGAGAAAGTGTTCTCCCCGTCCTACTCCTCCGCCATCTTGGCTCCTCCTCTATCAGTTTTTTATTTTTAAATGGAAATCATTACAAGAATATTTATTTGTTCACAGGTGGTTACTTATATGTCAATTATATCTCAATAAAGCTATGAAAAGAGATACAGAAAATAATAAATACATGTACCATAAAGGGATTATCCTTATGAATATAACTTCTCATTCAGTACCGGTTAAGAACTGATTAAAAAGAGATCTGTTTAGTAAGACTTAAGCTTTAAAGTTATAAAAACTAATATTTGTAAAGAACATTGAAATTAAAGTCTTTTATTATTTATTTAAAATATAAAGCCATTTATCCACTTAATAAAAGGCAATTTAGTCAAAAAAAATTAAAAAAAAATAAAAAAATAAAACTGGTGGTTATTCCCAACTCAATAATCCAAATAGTGACAAACAGAAAATCTCGAATCTTTCAATAAGACTTTACTCTTTTTTCTTAAAAAGGTTCCCTGTCATCTTTAGAGTTCAGAATACGGAAATAAATATATGCTTATTATAAATTAATCACAGATTACTCTCTGTTAAGTTTCATATTAGTAGAGAATGGATATTTAGTTGTATTTGTACAATAACTTTAATATTTAATGAATATATATATATGTTAAATGTTTAAATTTGGGGTCTTAGTGTTTTATTATAACATTTTAAATATTATTAAAATATAATTGCCCTCTATTTAAATTTGACATGCAAATCAAGATGCATAAAGAAAGTGCTTAATGGTAATTGTTTGATTTATATTCTATAAACATAGTTGTTTCTCTTAATCCATAATAAACATTTTATTCCACACTACTTTCAAAAACTTCCCTGAAGAAACTGTATTTTGTCATAATTTCAAAGCCAAAAACATTTCAAAGTCAACTATTTAGATAGTAAAATTGTGTTTGATTGACATAATTATAGTAGTCTCATGTTTGAATCCCATCTCACCTCACCATACCCTAAACAATAATCTGAAAATTGAGGATTTCCTAGGTTAAACAAAGTAACTCCTACCCACTAAAAAAATAAATTTGGAATTGCGTTTTTACAAAATACAGCAAAAAAAGAAAGCACCTTACTTTCTAATAATATGGGAATTGAACTTTAATTGAAATCTTGTTTGTAAACCTATGATAATTTGTTCAAGAAATAATTTATTATTATTATTCTGGCTTAGTAATAAGTATGAATCTTGACAGAAGAGGTATCCTTAGGGTAATTTTTACCGTAGGGTATTAATTTAACTTTCCCATAAGCAGTATTAAAGGTCATATTCACGTTACAGCACTTCTTTATATTGCCAAAGATTAAAGTCTTTCTTGTAAAAGCATATTTCAAATAACTACAGTGAAACTATAGGTGTAACTTCTTCCTTTACTGAAAAGCTTCAGTATATACCATTAAAGTCATCTTGTAATTACTCCTTTCTGATATAGAGAGAAAACTATTTGAACTGCATGCACTAACCTCTTAATCTACAAAGCTTGTTTATGAATGCAATGATTTTAATGCATTTTATGTTTCCACATATCCAACAATCATTCAGGGATCAAATCTGGCAGCTAACAATTTGCCATTAAACATTCTGTCAATAGATCATTCTTTTTATAGCCTGGTACATTTCAAAAAGTGATTGAGCTAATTAAACACAACTGTGAAATTAAGCAGAGATTTAATTAACATTATTTGATGGCTCTGGAAAGGACATTATTATTAACAAAGACATTTCAAATAACTCAAATCACAGTTAAATTTATTAACCTAGGCTTTTAGTATTACTTACTGCAGTACAACTTTTTTTTTTTAATTTCTTTTTTATTGAAGGATAATTGCTTTACAGAATTTTGCTCTCTTCTGTCAAACCTCAACAAGAATCAGCCATAGGTATACATATATCCCCTCCGTTTTGAAACTCCCTCCTATCTCCCTCCCCATCCTACCCCTCTAGGTTGATACAGAGCCCCTGTTTGAGTTTCCTGACCCATACAGCAAATTCCCATTGGCTATCTATTTTACATATGGTAATGTAAGTTCCAATGTTACTCTTATATACAGTTTATATATGCTTCTGCAAAATGCGAAGAGTTACATGGCCATACACTAGATACTGCTTAAAATTGAAGACACTTCTAAAGTTAAAAAAAAAAAAAAAAGTGTAAATATAGCTAAATCTTTTTATCAAAGTATTTGTATTTATTGTAACAAAACTATTTTCTATGTTTTCAATTATTAAAACACTTGAAACTATTTTATCATGGTAAATGAAAATATATTATTAACAAAATTTGTCTCATAAAAACAGAACTAAAACAGAAAGAGAAGGAAAAGATAAACTTATAATAGTAGTATTACCTTTGTAGCTTAATCTCTTGGGTTTCCATTGATCATGGGCCTGAATTTTTGTCACAGCCTAATAAATTTCAGTTGTTGTAGGCCAATTAACAGGTAGGGAAAACTATATTTCTTGGAGTGTGCTTTAGCAATATGACACAGTTGTTACTGATTACTTGAGACCGTGGTACATGACTCCTCTGAGGATTAATTTACCTGATTGGAGATTGGTACACTACAATTTCTAGTGTTTTAATCCTTTGAGAGCTGTTGCTATAATTATTGCATGTGGTACATCCTACAGAACTTTTTTCTTTATAGTATTTCAAATTGCTTTATATATCTCAAAATTATTCAATTTACATCAACTTTACAAAGAAAAAGATTTCACATTTCCCCATTTCAGATTCTGAAGACTTGTGACATCTCATCACAACATATAAATTTTCAAATAAAAAGCAAATAAAATAATTATGGTAAGGGCTCATAAAATACTGCTTGTGGACAAGGCTAATAGCCATAAAATAATTTTATGAATCTTTTAATATTTTATTGTATTGATAAAAATAATTTGTCATAATTTCTTGGAAAATGTTGTTTTTCGGTCACTAAGTCATGTCCAATTCTTTGTGACACTATGGACTGGAGAGCACGCCAGGCATCCCTGTCCTTCACAATTGCTCAAACTCATCTTCATTGAGTGCCTGATGCCATGCAACCATCTCATTCTCTGTCACTTCTTTCTCCTCCTGCCCTCAATCTCTTCCGGTATCAGAGTCTTTTCCAGTGAGTTGGCTCTTCACATCAAGTGGCCAAAATATTGGATCTTCAGCTTCAGTACCAGTCCTTCCAATGAATATTCAGGGTTGATTTCCTTTAGGATTGACTGGTTTGATCTCCTTGCTGTTCAAGGAACTCTCAAGAGTCTTGTCCAGCACAACACTTTGAAAGCATCCTTTCTTCAGCAATAAGTCTTCTTTATGGTCCAACTCTCATACTCATAGATGGCTACTGGAAAATGCATAAATTTGACTATATGGACTTTTGTCAGCCAAGTGATGTTTCTGTTTTTTAATATGCCTGGTTTTGTCATAGCTTTTTTTTTTTTCTTTTTTCCCTCAGAAGCAAGTGTCTTTTAATTTCATGGCTGCAGTCACCATCTGCAGTGATTTTGGAGCCAAAGAAAATAAAATCTGCCACTGTTTCCATTTATTCTCCATTTACTTGCCATGAAGTGATGGAACCAGATGCCACGATGTTCGTTTTTTGAATGTTGAATTTTAAGTCAGCTTTTCCACTCTCCTCTTCCACCTTTACCAAGATACATTTTAGTTCCTCTTTGCTTTCTTCCATTAGGGTGGTAGCATCTGCATATATAAGGTAATTGATATCCTTCCCAGCAATCTTGATTCTAGTTTGCGATTTGCCCAGCCTGGCATTTCTCCTGATGTACTCTGCATTTAAGTTAAATAAGCAGGGTGACGATATACAGCCATGACATACTCCTTTCCCAATTTTGGACCAGTCCATTGTTCAATGTCTGGTTCTAACTATTTCTTCTTGACCTGCACACAGGTTTCTCAGGAGGCAGGTAAGGTGATCTGACACTCCCATTTCTTGAAGAATTTTCCACAGTTTGTTGAGATCTACACAAAGACTTTAGCATTATCAATGAAGCAGATGTTTTCCTATAATTCTCTTGCTTTTTCTATGATCCAAAGGATGTTGACAGCTTGACTTTTGGTCCATATGCCTTTTCTAAATCTGGCTTGTACATCTGGAATTTCTCCATTCATGTAGCACTGAAGCCTAGCTTCAAGGATTTTGAGCTTTACCTTGCTAGCATGTGAAATGAGCACAATTGTACGATAGTTTGAACATTCTTTGGCATTGCCCTTTTCTGGAATTGGAATGTAATTGACCTTCTCCAGTTTTCTGGCCACTAGTGAGTTTTCCAAATTCTGGTATATTGAAGGGAACACTTTGACAACAACATCTTTTAGGATTTGAAATAGCTCAGCTGGAATTCTATCACCTTTGCTGCTCAGAAAACAGTAATTTGATGTCTTCTAGGAAATTACTAAACAGGCCAGAGTTCTGCTTTGGTTTATTTGTTAGTTTTTGTTGGTTTATTTATTTGTTTGTTTTATACTTTGTCACATACAAAAGTAAGTCTTGGCAAAAAATGTGAATGAACAATTTTGTATCCTAAATTGCATTCCAAAATCTTTGCTTGACTTTGTTAAACATATTTCAGTGAAAGAGATTTCAACAAGTGAATGAAAACCTGCAAAAAGGTAGATTACAAAGACAAATCTCTGAAAACTGCAGAGACTATTAGTTAAAATTATACTAAGGTCATCTAGGGAAGTGGGGGTACATTTTTTTTTTAAAGTCTTTAAAAATTACACACACACACATGGAAAAATCAGAGTACAAAAAGCGAAATTTGTTGATGAATTGGATCTTCTATCTTACAAAGCACATGCACGCATTTATTTAACCCCAGAATGAATAACAAAACAAATACACAAATCAAATCAAAGCAAGATGTATTTCGATTTAAAAGAACAAAGACAAACCATCTGTGGACAGTGAAAAGTTCTCTTCACCTTATATAAATCTCTTATCAGGAAGATGTTCCATTTACAAAGATGCCTTTTAGAAATAGATCTTCTTTCACAAGGCCAAAAGAAACCAGCACTAAGTGTATTATAATTAATGAACAGACTATGGAATAAAAGGTCAGAAGACACAGAAGAAAAGCAGACACATCACAGAAAAATATTAAAAATAAATTTTCAAATAAACTGACACTAGAGAAAACAAGTTAGGGAACAGGAAACTAGTAATAACAAAAAGCATTTGAAATTTTATATTGAGATTCAAGAAGGTATTGCATCCTTCAAAAAAAAAACTATAAATAAATGAACAAATCAGCAAAGAAGACAAATCATAGGAATTATTGCTAAAATAAAAAATATATATACTAAACTGAAATATGGTTCTATGTAAAATAGATAATATATAGGAAAATAAATAAAATATATAAAGAAAAAAATACAGAAGAGCAATCCAGTTAATTAAAGAGGAAAGAATGATTAGCTAAATAATTAAAGGAGAAGTACAAAATATCTTTACCAAAAACAAAGTTCTCTTTACTGTGAATAAAATAGCTAAAAATTACAGTGCTTATCCCCATGGGATTTCAGACTATCATTCTAACAGTTGCTTAGCTGCTAATTCGTGTCTGACTCTTCTAACCCCATAGACTGACAATATCTTGCTAGACTCCTGTGTCCATGATATTTTTCAGGCAAGAATACTGGAGTGTGTTGCCATTTCCTTCTTCAGGGTATCTCCCTGACCCAGGGATCAAACCCCTGTCTCCTGCATTGCTGACAGACTCTTTATCTGCTGAGTCACTGGGGAAAATTGTTAGAAAAAAACAGAAGGCCATGTTCTGGCTAATGGACACTCTACCAGTAAGTGGGTGGCATAACTTGATTTGTCAGATGCATCTGAAGCAAATGTAGAGTAGAAAAATTCAGATCACTCTAGGCAGCTCACACAGGGAGGGCTTCAGGGAATGCATCTGTCACTATTGTTGTCTACAAGGAGGTGATGCTCAATTTTCTGCATAAGGCTGAATAATTTTTGAAAAATCCAACAAAATGAGAGAAGCTGTACCTAACTATTCCTGAAGAAACACTTAAAAAGAAATATGATATTGTACAGATCTCTTTCTTGTGACATTACTTATAATAAAATCAATATACAACAAAACAACAGCAAACATTATCCTCAATGGAGAAAAATTGACAGCTTTTCCTCTAAAATCAGGAACAAGACAAGGGTGCCCCCTCTCACCACTACCATTCAACAAATATTTGGAAGTCCTAGCCATAGCAGAGAAGAAAAAGAAATAAAAGCAATCCATATTGGCAAAGAAAATGTAAAACTCTCACTGTATGCAGATGACATGATCCTCTACATAGAAGACTCTAAAGATGCCACCAGAAAATTATTAGAGCTAATCAACAAATATAATAAAGTTGTAGGATATAAAATTAATACACAGATATACCTTGTATTCCTATACACTAACAATGAAAAATCATACAGAGAACTAAAGGAAACAATCCCATTTAAGACTGCAACAACAACAACAACAAAAAATCAAACACTTAGGGATACATTTACCTAAAGAAACAAAACACCTGTATACAGAGAACTATAAAACACTGATGAAAGAAATAAAAGATGACACAAATAGATAAATATACCATGTTCTTGGATTCAAAGAAACAATATTGTGAAAATTAGCATACTACACAAAATAATCTATAGATTCAATGTAGTTGTTATTAAGCTACCAACAGTATTTTTCACAGAACTAGAACAAATAATTTCACAATTTGGAAAGACAAAAGGCCCTGAATAGCCAAAGCAATCTTGAGAAAGAAGAATGGAACTGGAGAAATTAATCTTCCTGAATTCAAACTATACTACAAAGCTACAGTCATCAAGATAGTATGGTACTGGCACAAAGACAGAAATATAGATCAGTGGAACAAAATGGAAAGTCCAGAGATAAATCCATGTACCTAAGGACACCTTATCTTTGACAAAGGAGGCAAAAATATACAATGGAGAAAAGACAGTCTCTTCAACAAGTGGTTCTGGGAAAACTGGTCAATTATGCATGAAATAATGAAACTATAACACTTTCTAAAAACATACACAAAAAATAAACTCAAAATGGATTAAAGACCTAAATGCAAGATCAGAAACAATGACACTCTTAGAGGAAAACATAGGCAGAACACTCTCTGATATAAATCACACAAGGTCCTCTATGACCCACATCCCAGAGTAATGGAAAAAATTAAAATAAAATAAACAAATGGGACCTAATTAATTTAAAAGCTTTTGCACAATGAAAGAAACTATAAGCAAGGTGAACAGACAGTTTTCAGAAAGGGAGGAAATACTAGCAAACAAAACAACTAAGAATTACCTTAAAAGATGGTCAACATCACTAATTATTAGAGAAATGCAAATCAAAACCACAGAGGTATCATCTTTCACTGGTCAGAATGGCCATCAGCCATTTTTGCCATCAGCAAAAATCTACAAACGATAAATGCTGGAGAGGATGTAGAAAAAGGGAACTTTCTTACATTGTTGGTGGAATGCAAATTGGCTCACACTCTATGGAGATCAGTGTGGAGATTCCTTAAAAACCTGGATATAGAACTGCCATACGACCCAGCGATCCCCCTGCTGGGCATACACCTCAATGAAACAACAACTGAAAGAGACTCATATACCCAATGTTCATTGCAGCACTATAAACAATAGCTAGGATATGGAAGCAACCCTGATGTCCACTGGCAGATGAATGGATAGAGTCTGTTGTACATATACACAGTGGAATACTACTCAGCTATAAAAAGGAACACATTTGAGTCTGTTCTAATATGGTGGATGAACCTATAGCCCATTATACAGAGTGAAGTAAGTCAGAAAGAGAAAAGCAAATACTTTGTATTAATGCATATCTGTGTGTGAGTTGCTCAGTTGTGTCCAACTCTTTGCAACCCCATTGACTGTAGCCCAAAAGGCTCCTCTGTCCATGGGGTCTTCAGGCAAGAATACTGGAAAGGATCGCCATGCCCTTCTCCAGGGTATTTTCTTGACCAAGGGATCAAGCAGATTCTTTACTGTTTGAGTTACCTAAGAAGCCTATATTAGCACATATATATGGAATTTAGAAAGATGGTACCGATGATTCTACATGCAGGGTAGCAAAGGAGACACAGATGAAAAGAACAGACTTCTGTGGACTCAGTGAGAGAAGGCCAGGGTGAGATGATAGAGAATCACATTGAAAATGTATATTACCATATGTAAAATAGATGGTCAGTGCAAGTTTGATCCATAAAGCAGGACACCCAAATTCAGTGGTCTGGAAAAACCCAGAGGGACAGGATGTGGAGGGACGTGGGAGGTGGGTTCAGGATGAAAGGGGCACATGTATACATGTGGCTGATTCATACTGATGTATGGCAGAAACCATCACAATATTGTAGAGTAATTATCCTCCAATTAAAATAAATTAATTTAAAAATAGTAGATAAAATATAAATAAATGAACATGGTATTGAAATACATTATGATTTATCACTGCTGGTTGTTATCAGTGCCAATACAATGATAACTATGGAAACTACCTAGTAAGTAGAGAAAGTGTTCTTGAATTATATGAAATTATGAATAGAGTAGGAAATGGTACCTGTGTTTTGTTTAAACAGCATTGAAAATTTTGAATGACAACAGAGGAAGTTGAAGAAGAATATAAACAAACAAGTACTGAACTTAAGAGTCAGAAAATCTGGACTTATAACTTGGATCTGTCATTTATGATCTGCCCATGGGAAAATTAACCCACATGTGGGCAAATTAACCAGCTTTCTTGAAGTTCAACATTGTAAAATGGGCATAATGGCAGTAACCTCATACAGAGGCTGTGAGAACCACCTAGGATAATGTTTATCATCTGTATAGTACAGTTAAGAGGGTGGGCTCACGATCAGGCCCCTTTCTCAAACTCTTGTTCTGACACATATTATCTATGGAACTGTAGAAAAGTTAACTGACTCAGAATGTCTCAGTTTCCTTCCTTCCTGGGAAATGGGATGTTTGGTTCAGGGTTAAAAGCATGTGTGATGGAGCCAAATGCTTAGGTTTCAACAGATTACTGACTTTGACAATCAAGGAGATCAAACTAGTCAATCCTAAAGAAAATCAATCCTGAATATTCACTGGAAGGACTGATGCTGAAGCTGAAGCTCCAATACCTTGGACACTTGATGGGAAGAGCTGACTCACTGGAAAAATTCCTGATCTGGGAAAGACTGAAAGCAGGAGGAGAAGGGGATGACAGAGGATGCGATGATTGGATGACATCACCGACCCAATGGACATGAGTTTGAGCAAGCTCTGAGAGTTGGTGATGGACAGGGAGGCCTGGCAAGGACAAGGAAGTCTATGGTTCGCAAAGAGTCAGACACAACTGAGTGACTGAACGATGACGATAACTAATGTCGAGGTTCTCTGGACCTCAATCCCCCCTTGTGTAAAATAAGAATAAAACTGCACCTAATTAATTAAAAAACAGAAAGTTTCCATTAAGAAAAATCAATCGCTTTCTTACCACAGGCCAAGAAAAAAAATGGAAAAGAAAGATATTTAAATATCTGATTTCAAGATTTTAATGTTAGCAATGTAGAAATTAAAATGATATAGCAATCAAAATGTAAAGAAATTTAAGCTAAAATCAGAAATAACCCAAAATGCTATCTCTGAGCAGTGGAACTAAAGTTGGAGAGGAATTTTATGGGTATCTATGAACACTGGAGTGGGCAGCCATTCCATTCTCCAGGGAATCTTCCTGACCCAGGGATTGAACCCAGGTCTTAAGTAATGCAGATTCTTTACCATCTGAGCCACTAGGGAAGTCCACTGATGTTCTGTACTATTTAAATGTGACTATTTGTACAGATGGAGTAGGCTAAATAATTTTAAATGCTTAAAATAAATATAATAGATAATTCCCAGTACTCACTGAAAGGTATTTCAAAAGAGCTGTAACATGAGTACTCTAATTATCCCAAGGTGGGATGTCTTAGTCTGCTCTGGCTATTACAATGAAATAACACAGACTGGCTGACTTAAATAACATAAATTTATTTCTCACAGTTCTAGAGGCTGGGAGTCCAAGATCAAGGTGCTGATGAATTTTGATTCATGGTGAAAGCTTTCTTCTGACTTGCAGTGGACTGGCTTCTTACTGTGTCATCACATGGCAGAGAAAGAGAGCTCTCCACTCTCTTCCTCCTTTCACAAGAGAATTAATCTTCCTTTTACAAGAGAATTAACCCCATCATGAAAGCCTCATCCTAATAACCATATCTAATACTAAATATTGGTGATTCATCAGGTGAATCAATGTATATAAATTTCGTGGGTTACAAACATCCAGTCCCTAGCAAGGGATAATCCTTCAACAGTTTATAGCAACTTATTCTAAATACTTTTAGGGAGCTGGTCTCCAGAATATCTCCCTTCCATCGGTGTACCGAAACTCTTGTAATCAGTGCTCTGTATAATCTTTCTTTGAATCTATGAGATTGTCCTGTGACTCCCTTTTGACCAAGAGAATATGGATAAAGTAATCATCAGTGACTTTAAAAAAAATAAAATTAAATTAAAATAAAAAAGAATCGTCTGCCAATGCAGGAGGCAGAAGAGATGCAGGTTCAGTCCCTGGGTTGAGAAGATTCCCTGGAGGAGGGCATGATGACCCACTCCAGTATTCTTCCCTGGAGAAGCCCAGGGACAGAGGAGCCTTGTAGGCTATATATAGTTCATGGAGTCGCAAAGAGTCAGAGACGACTGAAGTGACTTAGCGTACCTACAGGATCAAATATCTAGCTCTGGCCAATAAAGTGTGTGTAAAAATAGTGTGTCCTTTGGTCAAAATGTCTTACTGGTAAAACACGAATCCCCGGAAGCCACAGGGGCCTCATATCTCAGATGGAACAGGTTCAATATATGAAGCCTTCCCATCCTGTATATCTGAGTCACTAAATATAGCAAAGGCCCCACTGACCCAAGATATACATGTTATGAGACCAAGAAATAAATCTTTGTTGGGTTAAGCAACTGGGATTTTGGGGACAGGATTTTTACTCTGGAGGTATAGCATACAAGCACTTCTTTGTATAAATTAGCACTATTAGCAGCAAAAGAAATAGCACCTCTCCAATTTATTATTAAAGATAATTTCTATCTACTTCTTCCATAAATATCCAAATATTGTACCTGTAATCTATCTTTTGTTCCCAATTTTCCAAAACTAGATCCTTAACAATTACTAAAAGAGGAACCTCTTTAATCAATATACTGGCTTATTTGGAGTCTTTGGGTTTGTTTTTTTCTTTTTTTCAGTTTTTGTTTTTTAGCATGGGGGGGGGGGCAGAAGGTTCATTTCTACTTTTTATTTAAGGAATTTTAGCTACTTAATAGGTTGCAAGTATACCCTGTCTGCCCAGAGCCATATCTTGTAAAATAATTTTTCAATGTTTAGCATTTTTAGAGTCATTGTGCCATGCTGTGCTATATGGAAAGCTTTACCGCAACAGCCAGGCTATCCAGGACATCTAGTAACCAAATTCCATCCCTTTCCATATTGGCTTTTTTAAAAAAGTTGTCCTTTTTTCAGAGTTTTCTTCTTCCCTGGACTTCATGCACTATAGGTTGCCATCTTGTTCCTTTCTCTACATGTATCTGACTCTAAGCTTAGCCACCTGTTTCTGCATCTCTGCATCTATTTTTTTTTTTTTTCCTTTCAAGAGCTTTATGCTCTTGTGAAGTTAAAGTTGCTCAGTCCTGTCTGACTCTTTGCAAACCCATGGACTATATAGTCCATGGAATTCTCCAGGCCAGAATACTGTAGTGGGTAGCTGTTCCCTTCTCCAGCAGATCTTCTCAATCCAGAGATCAAACCCATGTTTCCCACATAGCAGGTGGATTCTTTACCAGCTGAGCCACAAGGGAAACCCCTTTATGCTCTTATCTAATGGTAATATACATTTTTTAGGATATATAATTATTGATGTCTTTTTAAAACAGTGTTCCTTATTAGAGAATAAATGTCAAATTTAAGTTTATAAAGAATTATAGATAAATCAAAATAATAGCAAATTTACTTGTTAATCAATAAAGCAAAGAAAATTTTAAAAAAATAAAATTTATTTTTAATTGGAGGATAACTGCTTTACAATGTTGTCTTGGTTTCTAGCATACGATGACTTACTGACACAGTGTGGAAAGGAGAGGGTGGGACAAACTGATGTAGTAGAATTGAAACATACATGTTCAGTTCATATCAGTCATTCAGTGGTCTCCGACTCTTTGTGACCCCATAAATCACAGCACGCCAGGCCTCCCTGTCCATCACCAACTCCCAGAGTTCACCCAAACCCATGTGCATTGAGTCGGTGATGCAATCCAGCCATCTCATCCTCTGTCGTCCCCTTCTCCTTCTTCTCTCAATCCATCCCAGCATCAGAGTCTTTTCCAATGAGTCAACTCTTCACATGAGGTGGCCAAAGTACTGGAGTTTCAGCATCAGTCCTTCCAATGAACACCCAGGACTGATCTCCTTTAGAATGGACTGGTTGGATCTCCTTTCAGTCCAAGGGACTCTCAAGAGTCTTCTCCAACACCACAGTGCAAAAGCATCATTTCTTCGGTGCTCAGCTTTCTTCACAGTCCAACTCACATCCATACATGACCACTGGAAAAACCATAACCTTTACTAGACGGACCTTTGTTGGCAAAGTAATATCTCTGCTTTTCAACATGCTGTCTAGGTTGGTTATAACTTTCCTTCCAAGGAGTAAGTGTCTTTTAATTCCATGGCTGCAATCACCATCTGCAGTGATTTTTTGAGCCCCCCAAAAATAAAGTCTGACACTGTTTCCACTGTTTCCCCATCTATTTCCCATGAAGTGATGGGACCAGATGCCAGTTACCATATGTAAAAGAAATAGCTACTGGGAAGTTGCTGTATAACAAAGGGAGTCCAACTCAGTGGCTTTTGAAGCTAGGTCATAAGTTTTTCAGCTTCTTTTTGGGTTTCTTGCAATACTTATTTTTCAGGCATTATTACCCTTTCCTTGGAATCCAGCTACTCTGCTATGGGAAAGCACATGCAGGTCACTTGCAGGTGCTCTAGTCACCTGCCTCAACTGACCATGAAGAAGCCAGCAGTAAGTGATAGCCAGGTGAATGAGCTATCATTGTGTCCAGCTCAACTGAGCCTTCAGAAGCCTCTAACCTCAACTATTACCTGCTCACACCTACATGACAGACCCTAGGCAAAAACTGTCCACATGAGTTCAATCAACCTATGTAAACAAATAATAATTAATGTTTGTTTTTAGTCACAGTTTTAAGCTAATTTGTTTCACAGCAATAAATAACAGGAACCCTGTAGCCAGCCACTTTTAAAGAAACTTGGATTTGTGAAGAGTAGCTTACCCTCTGGAAGCAGTTATCTCTTAAGATATATGAATACTCTGCTTCAGCCTTAAAATTCCTATACATGAATTATATCTCTGACCAACTAATATAAAGCTCCTATCTCTGTGCTGGGGTGATGGTATATAAATAATATCCTGAATCTGACAAAGGAAGTGTCATCTTTTACAAATCAATGTAAGGATATGAACTGGGCGTTTGCTTGGATGAGAGTCGATCAAATAACATTACTTTCCTGAGTTTATAGACAGGGTAGGCAGAAAAGGGAATATGAAGATTTGGTTTTGGTAAAAGGAAACCTTAGGGAACTATATGTCTAGGAGTAAGTAATTACCATTAAAAGATTTCAGAAGTGGAAGAGAGGAATTTCAATATTATGGGTAAGCTTATTTGAGAGCAGTACTCATGATGGTAAGTCTTTGATGGTCTCCATCAAAGATTTCTTCTGTTTTGTTTTGTTTTATTCCTTGTCTTGGATTCAAGTTGCCAAAACCAACAGAGACTGTGGGATGATGTATCATCTTACTTGGAAACAGTGTTTTAAAATTCTATTTTATTTAATGTATGTCTGTTTTTATTTTAAATAAGAAATACGCAAGCATAATATCACACAGATCAAAAATTGTACTGCATTACTGGTCCTACAATATAAACAAGTAAGCACACATTATGAATGATTATCTTGCTTATAAGAAATTATTCTTTAAATATTTACCTAAGAATGGTTTTTAAATATACCAGTTTAGCAAGTAACAGTATGAAATTCAGGGTAAGACAATAAATTAAAAACATGTAATTTTCTCTCCACAAAATAGGACATCATAAAATGAAAACAAAGGGGAAAAATGATGGGAAATCCAGAGTGGAGAGGGGCTCAAGGTTTCTGACAAAAAAAAAAAAACTCTGGAAAATCAAAAGTGGCTATACTGCTTGGTATGTACAGGATTTGACTATTTTCAGAACTCACAGAGGATATGTTATAAACAAAAGGGAGGCCACTTTGCCCTCACACAGCACTGAGTAACTCAGAACTGAAACTCAAAGATGATTTCAAGCCACAATGCTATAACCAGAAAAACAATCAACAAAAAGATAGAATAAAGTGATTTTTAGAAAACTGAGGATTCAGAAACCTTTTAATTCTCTGATACACATTTTCAGCAGAAGCAATTTGAGACTATGATCCCAAAACAGAAGGGAAAACAAAGAAGAAGCAAGATGTTGATTATAGGAACAGCAGATTCTATCCAAACTGGGAAGTTAAGGGAAGTCCCAGGAAGGCAGCAACATGGCTCTGGGTCTTGAGAGCAAGTAGCTTATTCTAATGTAAAGATGAATCCAACAAAGAGAGTCATGGGAAATGCTGCCTTACATGATAACATGTCTCATCCACAGGACAAAATGCGACCCACTGGGAGAAACTTTTATGGGAAATTTTGATACTGTTCAGTAATTAGGAAAACGTTCATTACAGAGTGATTTCTTGTGTGTTTTTCTTGTTTTTGTCAGATATTTATTCCAAATTAAATAATCTAAATTTTCAGACATTTAGAATTCTAAATTATTAGATGGGTTTCAAAATAAATATGAAGATATTAATTTTTTTCTTTAAAAATGCAGGGTTTTTTTTTTTTTTTTTTGCATTTTGGACTGAGTGAGCTTTGTGTTATTTGTGTTATGTGATGCACACTTACTTACTTACTTACCAGAATGTAAGTTCACCAAACTGTCAGATCAATATTTTCCAGAATGTCAATCAAGCTGAGAAAGTACAACTGTTCAGCACAATGAGCTAAAAATGCCTCAGAAATAAAAGCTTCTAGCAACTGCAGGCTTAATATTTTGAAGTAAAGCTGATTCAGGACTGAATGCCTCTGTGCCAGCTTTCATGTGGCTATACTCATGCCACAGCAGAGCCTCCTTCAGACCTCGCTGCAGGCCATTTACTTTACTTTAGGGAATTGAGCAGCACATTTAACACTAAAGAGAAACTTTTCAGCTATATATTCAGTTCTGGCTCTTAAACCTTTTCCATTCTGCACCTATCACAGGTGTTACACAATGATGCTGACATAACTTTGGTCTTGGTCAGAAGCTAGTCATGATTTTCTGACAAAACAGCAGAAGAAAAAATAATATTGCCCATTTCATTTAAAGGTTAAATTTCTTTTGAGAATTGGTTTAATTGATCTGCTACAGGGAGGAGTTGTGTCAATATTAGGTTCAATAACATGAACATTCTTAACTGTTACAGGGGAAAAAGAGAGGAATGAGTGACTTCTCATTCTAATCCTTTCTTAGTTACATCCAGGTAAAGGGATCTCAGGCAGATAATGACAGGCTATATTAACTTGGAGTATTTCTCTCATCTACACTTGATTTTCTATTGCAGTATTGTCGGACATTTAAATATTGCTTTACAAATGTAGTGCAAATATTGCTTAATGAGATCTTTGAGTTTTGATGCTCTATATTTCAAGAATCAAAAAGAACTAACAACCACCTTTGCATAAGCAATGACAGAGATTTTCCCAAAGCATGTTAAACTATATACATAATATTTATTATGGATTTTATAAACTGTTATGAAGTTTATTTGTATTGACATAGTTTTGTAGCAATTATTTTAAACTAAAAGTATCCATTTAGAAGATAATTAAAGATTTATTTTGAATTAATATATAATCTTTATGACATGTTTCTAAATGTGAAATGTCATTTCAAGGTTATAACAGTAACAGTAGAGGTATGATATAGATAGCCCTTGTTGTAAGAGATGTTACATGAAATTCTGCAATGATAGTTAATATTGTCTTTTAATGAGATCATGTTTACAAAAAGATTTATCATTAGTATTTTTCAGATGGTAAATTCTACTGTACTGATTATCTGGTACTAATTTAAAATGGGACTGAGAAATCTATGTTATATATTCAGGAATTAATCTCCTAAATAAAGCAGACTACACCTTCTAGACTACATTTTATATCTCAGAGACAAACCAGTTAGTCAATATTTTGCTGTCAGGTGGTACATAAAGCGAACTGAACTTTCATAAGGCCCAAAGATTTTTCTGTATAACAGCAATGTGCATGTGCGCTCAGTAATGTCTGACTCTTTATTAACACAGCCACAGTGAGGCCCAGGAGAGCTAATAGATAAGCTACAAAATAACCACAGAGACGTCTCCAACTCCTGCACATGCACCCTAGGCACACAGTGAATACAAACTGATCACTGGGACTTCTCCAACTCTAGCAACTGGCCCCTGATGCACAGTCGTGTCCTCAAGTGACCTTAGGCAGCTTGGAGCCTATTAAGGGTTCATAAATATACTATGCATACATATATTTGATTATAACAGACTGACTTACGGGAAAGACATGTGCAATAAAAACTGTTAAGTAACTTGAAACTGTCAAACAAAACTGTCAGTCCACGCCTGCCTAAATGAATACATAAAACGCTGTATTAAAACCCCCCCCCCGTTCCTCATCACTTCAGCACCAGTGCCTCTCGTGGCTTGGCCCACCTCTCCCTTGAGGCAATCTTTCTGTTTTTTCTGTTCCTTCCCTAATAAACTTCTTTCTGCCATGGATAAGGCTTCAGATTCCTCTTTGTGTACATACCAAGAATGGAGCCCCACAAGGGAGGGTCCTTTTCGACCCCCTCCCTAACCTGTATCAATGAAAAAATGTGCCCTAAGTGCCCTGCTGATAGCAGAGAATAAGAGGCATCTGAATAAGACCTGAGCACATCATAACATGGAACCAAATACAGGTAAGATCAATCTATTTCAGCTCATTTGCAGCTGACCCACACAAGCAAGTACAAGACTAACTGGTTGCTTTTTTAGGGCTCTTAGATTTCTCGTGGTTTGTCATATAATGTTCTTATAGAAATAAATGCTACTAAAGCCATTTTCCACACATTTTCTATCATAATTTCAGCTTTGACTAAATTTAGTCTAAAACTAAATGACCAAATGCTTACAGGGCTCACTTTTTTTTTTTTTAATTGAAGGATAATTGCTTTACAGTATTGTGTTGGGTTTCTACTAAACATCAACATGAATCAGCCATAGGGTTACCCATGCCCCTTCCCACATGAACATCCTTCCCACCTCCCTCCCATTATATCCTTTAGCTTGTTACCAAGCAGAGCCCTGATTTGAGTTCCCTGAGTCATACAGCAAATTCCCATTGGCTATCTATTTAACATATGGTAACGTATGTTTCCATGTTACTCTGCATACACCCCACCCTCTTCTTCCTCTCCCTCAGCCACTTCCATAAAGTCTGTTCTCTATGTCTGTGTTTTATCTTACCTGATATCATCAAAGCACAAACAATCCTAGACCTCAGAATTGAAATCTAGTAATAATATTTGACTTCTTTTTCCTCCTTTATTCACCAGTAGGACTTATGGAATTTTATTTGAAAAAAAAAAAAAACAAAACTGAGTATCATCTTTTTTGCTTAAGCTATCATGCCAACATTCTAGATCTAGATTCTCATCATCAAATTATTATATTGATATTAGTGAACTTTACTTGAAGGTCCTGTTTTAGAGCTTATCTTTCCTTGTAATTATCATCAACATCAGTAACATTTCCCACTTCTCTCATTCCTGCTTCTCTCTTTCTTTAGACTTTAATTCATACTTTTCATAAGCTATTATTAATAACATGCTATGCCATCCAGCCATCTCATCCTCTGTTGTCCCCTTCTCCTCCTGCCCCCAATCCCTCCCAGCATCAGAATCTTTTCCAATGAGTCAACTCTTCACATGAGGTTGCCAACGTACTGGAGTTTCAGCTTTAGCATTATTCCTTCCAAAGAACACCTAGGGATGATCTCCTTCACAATGGGCTGGTTGGATCTCTTTGCAGTCCAAGGGACTCTCAAGAGTCTTCTCCAACACCACAGTTCAAAAGCATCAATTCTTCAGTGCTCAGCTTTCTTCACAGTCCAACTCTCGCATCCATACATGACCACTGGAAAAACCATAGCCTTGACTAGACGATGGACTTGAGTCTGAGTGAACTCAGGGAGGTGGTGATGGACAGGGAGGCCTGGTGTGCTGCGATTCATGGGGTCGCAAAGAGTCAGACAAAACTGAGTGACTAAACTGAACTGAACTGATGCACTAAATCATAGGTGACGTTGGGGATACAAGCTACAATATAACTGAAACTATCTTCAAGGTCACAATCAGCTTTATTTTTAGAGCTCTGCATCATGTTGAGATCAAATCTGTCAGGGACAGTTTCAATAAAATAAAACTAACAGTAACCAAAAACAAACAAAAAATAATGTTTCCCCTCAACAAGAAATTGTAAATAGTCTTTAGTTTAAAATTAGTTACAAAAGAGTGAGTATTCCCCTTTTATTCACTTTGCAGGGAAATCTACAATATTTTACAATTCACAGAATGTTCAACATAAATTGTTAAACCCCTATAAATCTTCTGGCAAAAAGTTTATAAGACATTTTTGTCAGTTATGTCTTTTTCAACATCTTGATTCAGCCTCTCTTTAAGTATCATTTAGCATAGAGTATCTATAAGCAGGTTAACTAGGAAAATAATATGTTATTTTTATCTTATCTGAAATGGTCCTTGGTTTATCTTACTCTCAGGGTCACAGTTCTACAAGCACTGTATAATCTCTCTTTCTCATAATCTAGGAAATTATGAGAAAGAGAGCACTTCATCACAGTACTCAAAATTCTCTATGTACTTAAGCCAAACAAGATTACTGACTCTCTACTTATCAGTAAACTCCTTACTGATAAAACTGTCTTACAATCCTATATCTAACACTGATAAAGTATAAGGCTTATACTTCAAGATTTCACCATTTTAGGCAAACATAGATATATAACCAAAAACTGCAACTATGTGTGTGCTAAGTCGCTTCAATCATGTCTAACTCTTTGTGATGCCATGAATTGTAGCCCACCAGGCTCCTCTGTCCACAATATTCTACAAGCAAGAACACTGGAGTGGCCTGCTGTGCTCTGCTCCAGGGGATCTTCTTGACCCAGAGATCAAACCTACATCTCTTACTCTCCTACACTGGAAGGCTGGTTCTTTACCACTAGGCACAACTATGTGGGGTAAGTGCAAAGAAAATGCATACTCAAGAAGAGTGAGATGACATGGCAGGGGTGAGGAGAAGAAACTTTCATTCTTTACTGATGTGTGGAGAGAAAGAGCAAATAAAGCCACTGTGGAATCCTCAACAGAAGCAGGAACATCAAATTTCTTTTTTCAATTTTCACTGGACTATAGTTGATTTACAATGTTGTGTCAGTTTAGGTGTACATCACAATCAATGTGAAACAGTTACACATATTCATTCATTTTAGATTCTTTTCCCATTGAGGCCATGACACAGAGTATTGAGTAGAGGTCTCTGTGATATATAGTAGATCCTTAGTTATTACTTAGTTATTTATTTGATATATGCAGTGTATATATGTCAATCCTAGTCTCCCAATTCGGAGAAGGCAATGGCACCCCACTCTAGTACTCTTGCCTGGAGAATCCCATGGATGGAGGAGCCTGGTAGGCCGCAGTCCATGGGGTCACTAAGAGTTGGACACGACTGAGCGACTTCACTTTCACTTTTCACTTTCATGAATTGGAAAAGGAAATGGCAACCCACTCCAGTATTCTTGCCTGGAGAATCCCAGGGACAGAAGAACCTGTTGGGCTGCCATCTATGGGGTCACACAGAGTCGGACACAACTGAAGCGACTTAGCAGCAGCAGCCTCCCAATTTATCCCTCCCCGTTTTTCCTCCATGGTAATCATGGATTGTTTTCTACATCTGTAGCTCTATTTATGTTTCACAGATAAGTTAATTTCTACCTTCTTTTTAAGATTCCACATAATGTTTACTATCCATCAACACAATAATGGAATAAGATGTAGAATATTTATACAATGGAATATTACTCAGCCATAAAAAGGAACAAAATAATGCCATTTATAGCAACACGGTTGGACCTAGAGATTGCCATATTGAATGAAGTAAATCAAAGAAAGATAAATTTTAGTTTTTTAAAATAAATGGTTTCTCCAATCAGTGATGAGAGAAAGTCTTTCTGTAACCATGTGGTATGCCTTAAGCACTAATGTTTACTAGACACATTATTTCATTTCCATTATAATAACCAAAGTTTTATAATAACATCTACTTTAAAATTAGAAATTAGTGCATTATATAAGTGAATTCTTGTGCTAAATGTCACCCAATACTTAAGAGGTAGAATTGAGAATTGAACTTAAGACTCCCCTTTGTCTTAAATCCAATGTTTCTTCCATTCAAAGCACTGGGAATGACAGACTTAGTAGCAAGATGAAATAAAACATGAGTTTGGGTAAAGAAGAACACATAATTCAGTTATACTCTTGGAGTAAAATTGTAAAAATATTATTTTACTGGATAATTTATGTTTTTCTACATTTTGAATTTTATATATTTTTAGATAATCTTTACACTGTGAATGTGAAAAAAAGGGAGAAAATGTCATATTTTCTGAATTTCATGTATTTTTGAATGAATATATTAAAAAATTTAAATTGAATTTCTATATTCCATACCTTCTTTCTTAATTAACTAGAGGATTTCAAATTTGGGGCAATAACTTTTTTTTGTTTGTTTGTTTCATAGAAATTAGCTCCTAAGAGTTTGACATGTGATAATTTATAAAAATACTTATATGTTTTCTTATGCGTGCATATAGTTTCAAACCTCTTTTAGTATGTTGCTGTTGTAGGCTGTAAGTTTTTGGTGGAAATTATAAAATTTCTAATTTTATAATACTATGGTCAAAGAACATATATATATAACACTCATTCTTTGGAATTTGTTAAGAACTGCTTGTGTTTTAATGCTTTCAATTTTAAAAATATTCCACATATGCTTAGAAATTTGACTATTTTATATTCTGAACTTTTTATGGCTGGGTGCTGGGAGAAAAGAAGGCAGTCAAATGGATCAAGTGATAATAATTAAATATGTAAATCTAGACAGTATTGTCTCTGATCCATCTATTCCTTCACCTCTGTTAAAATTACTACTTGCATAATCAACTTGTCATATCTATCCTCCAAATCAATTTGTCTCATGAATTCCTGATTAGAAACTATCTGGTTTGTGTATTTATTGTGTTCTGTGATGTCTCTGTGCTTTTTATTTTCTCTTTTCTTGACTTCAATAGGATTATATAATATTTTTCAGTCTCTTCCCATAATGGATTGGAAGATATACATACTCCTATTCTTTCATGGGCTACTTTTGTATTTTTAATGTGCGTACCACACTTATTCACAAAGTTAATTTTGAAAAGAGAAGCACTGGGAGGAACATTGAGAGGGAACTTGGTCACCCTAGTACACAACATGTTCACTATATGAAGTATATAATATTAGTGCACATATTAGAAATATACATATGTGAGTTAAAATAGAAAAAACAGAAAATAAAAAGCATATAAATAAGAACTCAATATACTAAAAAATTCTAGCTACTGGGAACTGACACAGTAGAAAAATAGTAGATACTAATTTTGCTTGCACAAAAGAACTAAAGTATCACCTAGCAAGTAACATATACAAAAATGAGTTTCACAAAATTCTAAATGGACAAAACAGTTGAATATAAACAAAACAAAAAAGGAAAAAATACACATATACAAACACACATGATTTAACATATCCATGTGAGAAATAAAGCTCAAATCTTTAAAGAAAAAAATGGACACATAGGAATTTACTTTCTTTTTTCCTGAAAGTTAAACTATACAACAAAACCACATGAAATAGACTGTAAAAAGTATGTTCAATTCCAAAAAAAGAAAATTACAATCCAATTTCATTGATGAACACAAATGCAAAAATTCTCAAAATTCTAGGAAACAATCCATCATCATCATGAAAAGGATCATACACCATGATTAAGTTAGGTTTATCCCAGGGATGTAAGGATTCTTCAATACATGCAAATCAATAAATGTGATGCACCATATCAACAAATTAAAAGATAAAATCATATGATAATCTCAATAGATGTATAAAAAGGTTTTGACAAAATTCAGCAGCAATATATGATTAAAAGCTCTTCAGAAAATCAGCATAGAATAAATCTACCTCAACATAACAAAGCCCATACATTACAAATACACAGTAAACAATTTTCTCAATGGTGAAAAACTAAAAGCAATTCTTCTATGATCAGAAACAAGACAAGGGTGCCCACTCTCACAATTGTTATTCAATGTGGTTTTGGAAATCCTAGCCACAGAAATCAGAGAAGAAAAGAAAATAAAAGGAATCTAGACTAGACCAGAAAAACTCTCACTGTTTGCAGGTGACATAATATTATACAGAGAAAACTCTAAAAATGCCACCAAAAATTTACTAGAGCTAATCAATTAATTTAGGAAAGTTGCAGGATACAAAATCAATTCACAGAAATCCCTTGCATTTCTATACATTAACAATGAAAAATCAGACACAGAAATTAAGGAACTAATATAATTTTCCCTTGCAACAAAAAGAATAAAATTCCTAGAATAAATCCACGTAAGGAGTCAAAAGACCTGTATACAGAAAATTGTAAGACACTCATGAAAGAAATCAAAGACAGCACAAACACAATATGTCATGTTCTTGCATTGGAAGAATCAACTATGTGAGAATGTCTGTATTACCCAAAGCAATTTAGATTTGGTGTAATCTCTATCAAATTAAAAATGGTATTTTTCACAGAACTATTAAAAAAAATTCACAATTTACATGGAAACACAAAAGACCCCCAAATAGCCAAAGCGATCTTGAGGAAGAAAAACAGAACTGGAGTAATCAATCTTCTTGATTTCAGACTAAATTACAAAGCTACAGAAATCAAGATGGTACTGGCACAAAAATATAAATATAGATCAATACAACAAGATAATATGCTCAGACATAAACTCATACACCTATGGGCATATTATCTTTGACAAAGGAGGCAAGAATATACAATGGAGAAAAGACAGACTCTTCAATAAGTGGTGCTTGGAAAACTAGACAGCTATGTGTAAAAGAATGAAATTAAAACACTTCCTAACACCATATACAATAATAAATTCAAAATGGATCAAAGGCATAAATGTATGGGCAGAAATTTTAAACATAGGCAGAATACTCTTTGATATAAATCAGAGCAAAATCCTCTTTAACCCTTCTCCCAGCTAATGGAAACAAAAGCAAAAAAAAAAAAAAAAAAAGCAAGTGGGTCTTAGTTAAACTTAAAAGCTTCTACAGAGCAAAGGAAACTATAAAGAAGGTGAAAAGACAACCCTCAGAATGGGAGAAAATAACAGCAAATAAAACAACTTACAAACGATTAATCTTCAAAATATGCCAGCAGCTTATGTAGCTCAATACCAGAAATACAAATAGCTCAGTCAAGAAATGAGTGGAAGACATAACTAGACATTTCTCCAAAGACATACAGATGGCCAACAAACACATGAAAATGTTCAATATCGCTAATTATTACAGAAATGCAAATCAAAAGTACACTGAAGTATCACCTCACAATGGCCAGAATGGCCATCACCAAAAACTCTATAAACAATAAATGCTGGGAAGGTGTGGAGAAAAAAGTACCCACTTGCACTGTTGGTGGGAATGCATGTCGATACAGCCACTATGGAGAACAGTATAGAGATGCAGCTAGTATATAGAACATTAGGGAGATTTCTTAAAAAAACAAAAGCTAACAAACAAACAAAAAAATTATGAATAAAATAATCTTTCAACCCAGCAATCTCACTACTGGACAAATACCCTGAAAAATACATAATTGAAAAAGACACTTGTACCCTAATGTTCACTGCAACACTATATACAGTAGCCAGTATATAGAAGCAACCTAAATATCCATTGAAAGGAATGCATAAAGAGGATGAAATTAATACACTAAATGGGATATTACTCAACCATAAAAGGAACAATTGTGTCATTTGCTGAGACGAATGGACCTAGAGACAGTTATACAGAGTGAAGTAAAAAAAAAAAAAAAAAAAAAAACACATATATTAACTCCTGTGGTGTTGGAGAAGACTCTTGAGAGTCCTTTGGACTGCAAGAAGATCCAACCTGTCCATTCTGAAGGAGATCAGCCCTGGGATTTCTTTGGAAGGAATGATGCTAAAGCTGAAACTCCAGTACTTTGGCCACCTCATGCGAAGAGTTGATTCATTGGAAAAGACCCTGATGCTGGGAGGGATTGGGGGCAGGAGGAGAAGGGGACGACAGAGGATGAGATGGCTGGATGGCATCACTGACTTGATGGACGTGAGTCTCAGTGAACTCCGGGGGTTGGTGATGGACAGGGAGGCATGGCGTGCTGCCATTCATGGGGTCGCAAAGAGCTGGACACGACTGAGCAACTGATCTGATCTGATCTGATGTGTGGAATCTATAAAAATGTTATAGATGAACTTATTTACAAAGCAGAAACAGAAGTATAAATGTAGAGAAAAATGTATGGATACGAAGGAGGGAAGGGGCATTGAATGAACTGGGAGATTGGGCTTGACGTATATACACTACTATGTATACAACAGATTGTGCAGCTCAGGGAACTCTAATAAGAGTGATTGTGTAGCACAGGGAACTCTCCTCAACACTCTGGTAAATGAGAAGGAAATCCAAGGAAGAAGGGATACATGTATAAATTTGTCTGGTTCACTTTATTAGATAGAACAAATTAGCACAACATTTTAAAGTAACTATTGCTGTTGCTGTTGAATTGCTAAGTCATGTCTGACCATTTTGCTACGCCATGGACTATAGCTGGAAAGGATCCCCTGTCAATGGGATTTTCCAGGCAAGAATACTGCAGTGGATGGATTGCCGTTTCCTTCTCCAGGGGATCTTATCAACCCAGGGATCCAACCCATGTCTCCTGTATTAGCAGGTGGATTTTTACAACTGAGCCACCAGGGAAATCATAAGGCAACTATATTCCAGTAAAATTAATTAAAAAAATAGCAGACAAATGATAAGAAAGCTGTGGTACATATACACAATGGAATATTACTCAGCCATTAAAAAGAATACATTTGAATCAGTTCTAATGAGGTGGATGAAACTGGAGCCTATTATACAGAGTGAAGTAAGCCAGAAAGAAAAAACACCGATGCAGTATACTAACGCATATATATGGAATTTAGAAAGATGGTAACCATAACCCTGTATGCGAGATGGCAAAAGAGACACAGATGTATAGAGCAGTCTTTTGGACTCTGTGGGAGAGGGAGAGGGTGGGATGATTTGGGAGAATGGCTTTGAAACATGTATAATATCATATATGAAATAAATTGCCAGTCCAGGTTCAATGCATGATACAGGATGCTCGGGGCTGGTGCAGTGGGATGACCCAGAGGGATGGTATGGAGAGGGAGGTTCAGGATGGGGAACACGTGTACACCCATGGTGGATTCATGTTGTAATATGGCAAAACCAATACAATATTGTAAAGTAATTAGCCTTCAATTTATTTATTTATTTTTTAGCCTCCAATTTAAATAAATTTATATTAAAAATAAAATATAATATATAAAACAAAAATGTGACAAAATTATATATGTATTTTCTTCCATTGGAATAATAGCTTTACCTTTCAATACCTATGAGTTTTTTACAATAAATCATTCATTGCTTATAGAAAAAGAAAATGTAAGCAAATAAATTTATATAGACATGTTTAGGATTTCTTCACATTCAAAATCTATTTCTTTTGGATCACTTATTGAATTGGATTCAGAGTGTTTATTGTTTTATGCTCTACACAGTCCTTTGTGACAACACAAGGATTGGTGATGCAGAATTAATTAAAATAATACATAAAAGAAGTAAAAGTCATCAGTGATGACATTTAAGTAGATTTCAGATTTTCTTAGAACATATTTGTATTTATAAAACTTTTAAAAATTAGCCTAAAATATGCATAAAAGTGTAACAGCTCAATCACTTTTAGAAAATAAATACACTTAACTTATAATTTAGATCCACATACAACCTATTATAAATATCACAGAATTGTAGTCCATTTTTGAACTAGTGTATACTAGAAGCACCCCAATTCTAGTCCTTCTATTAAGCAGAATCTTACAGATGAACAGGTTTATTGACAAAATGGAATCTTATATATTATTAATAAGAAATTCAGCAAAGAAGATATTGTAGCAACAAATAGGTAAGAATAGATATCAACCTTTACTAGATATCAGAGAAATATAATTAATAATAAAGTACTATCTCTAAAAGTTTCTATGTGAAAAATATTGGGTTGACCAAAAAGTTTTTTTGGTTTTTCTATAACATCTTTTCTAATGCTACAGAAAAACCCACATGACCTTTTTGGCCAATCCAACCTACTTTCTTCAGAAGTTTAGTATAAAGGGTCCTTTTATATATTGCTATGTCGATTTGTGAATATTTAAAAATTTTAACAGAATAAACATGATAACTTGTCTTCTAATTAACTATGTATATCTTTTCACCAAGAAATCACAACTCTTGGAATATATTCTATAAAAATAAAAACATATATAAATAAGAATATCACATCAATATTAGTTGCTTATTTTGTAGTGATATAAAATGAAAATAAATATCTAGCAATAGATAAATACTTAAATGCATTATTCAGCCATTCAGAAAAAAATGAACTTTAGTAAATTTTACTATACAATAGTGAACTGCATAAAGAATAAATTCAGATAGTCAAAGTGCTAGATGACTTATAGTCTATTACTTTGTTTAAATATGAAAATGATGTATATATTCCCATAAGAAATTATAGTAGGATACCCATCAAGCTGGAAAGAACAAGCATAAAGTTGTATCAAATCTGTGGAGCGGATTAAGGAAAAGGAGAGACTAAGAGTAAAGGTGAACAGAAAATAATTCACGATAAAAAACTACATTTGCAAAATAAAATTATATATAGGCATAAAAATATCCATTCTTTTTTATTCAATTATGTATGTAAATATACAAAATGCAGTATGAGGAATGGTTAAGAAAATGTCTATGCATTTATCTCAGAGTAGTGACCTTCTAAGGGCTTCCCAGGTGGCTCAGTGTTAAAGAATCTGCCTGCAAATGCAGGAGACACAGGAGACATAGGTTCAATCCCAGCTTGTATCCTTGCCTAAAAAATTCCATGAGTAGCCTGACAGGTTTCAGTCCATAGGGTCCCAAATAGCTGGAAACGACTGAGAACGCATGAAAGACTGGTTTGACATTTTTATTTTTTACATTTTTCATTTTTGTGTGTTGATTCTATACACAAACTATTCCTTTTATTATAGGGTTACTTGACTTTGTACAATAAAACCATTATACAATTAAGAAATATTATCCTATTTTTATTGTGAAAAAAGTACATTTTCCTCTATCACTCTATCACAGTATACTCTATCACTTATAACAATCTTACTATTTTCCACAATTTACTGTAAAATAATTTAGTTACATCTACTCTTGATTTTCCTGAGATTAGTTTTTATATTTTTAGCTTTTACATATTAATATATTACAATATATTCTACCAATTTCTTTATTTACCATTATATTTAACCTAATTCTTTTTATGGCTTTGTTTTCTTAGAAAATTGTATCTTTAATAAACCCAGTATTTCAGTCATATTGATTTTGGATTTCACAATTTTGAACCACATTTAATAAAGAAAAATAAAACTCTGAGTATGAAATTTAGCTCTTTTAGAATATTGTTGCATTGTTTTCTGGTTTCTATTGTTACTGAGAAATAACTGCTGTATGACTTTGCAAGTAATCTTTTTTTTTTTGCTCTGATAGTTTTAATGATTTTTAATATTATCTTTGCAGTTTTGTGTCTCTAGTGTTCTTAACACTTATTTACCATTATCTTGTTGAATTCATCTCTACTACAACACCTATTAAACATTGCTTAAAGATATTCATTTTGGTTGTCCTTGCTTCTTAAATTTAATTGTATATCCTTGAAAATTTTCTTTATGCCTTAGGTGATTTCCTCCAATCTCTTTTTAATTCATGAATTTTCTCTTCAGTTTTGAATAAGCTATGTAGAGTCCTTACTTTGATTTTATCTCAGCCATTTTCTCTGCTAGTTTTAAAACACATTCATTGTAAAGGTCTTGTTTGTTTTTCCAAAATAGTCTATTTTATTTGCCTCTTAAGTCTATAATATTTTAACTGTGAAATCACCTCTGTAGAAACTGTTTTCAGTAGTTTGATGCTATGGGTTCTAATGTAATTCCCTTGAAATAGCTTTCTCTGCATTTCAGTTTTCATTTGCTTTTGCCAGTTTATGGGCCCATGGGTTTTGCTGTATCAGCATCATAATGTATTTCTTTTTCTTTTTTTTTTTTAATGTCAGAATTTCAGCATCTTGAAGGCAGTGTGAAAAGTCCCAACATATGTGTGGAGTATGCTGCTAAGTCACTTCAGTCGTGTCTGATCCTGTGCGACCCCATAGATGGCAGCCCACCAGGCTCCCCCGTCCCTGGGATTCTCCAGGCAAGAACACTGGAGTGGGTTGCCATTTCCTTCTCCAATGCGTGCAGTGAAAAGTCAAAGTGAAGTCGCTCAGTCCTGTCTGACTCTTCGCGACCCCCATGGACTGCAGCCTACCAGGCTCCTCCATCCTTGGGATTTTCCAGGCAAGAGTACTGGAGTGGGATGCCATTGTCTTCTCCAGTGTGGAGTATAAGTCATTCAATTATCACTCTTCTGTCATTTACAGGTCAAGTAAAGACCATGTTGTATGCCTCATTCTCAAGCAACTAAGGCAAGATTTTTGTAGTCCTGCATTTAAAGATAGGTCCTATATTTAGATATTTTCTCAATTATTTGATTTATCAAGGACACCAGTTATTACTCTCCTGTGCACACAGGCTGATACTCTTGATTACCATTCCCACACATTCTTAGATCCTGAGTCCTAGAGTATATGCATGCACAATTCCCAAGCTTGTTTAATCATTCAAATTTGACTTCTGTTTGTTCTTACTTTGTATGTACTGTTTTGTTTTGTTTTTGGTTCCCAGTGCTTTTTCTTTCTGATTTTTCACCTTCGCCATGCATTAAAAAACACATTTTAATTCAATTTACATGTTTATAGTGATACAAGGCTTTATATTTTAGTCCCTATCAAATTGATGAAAAATCTGATAAAAACATCTCTTCTTCTGATAAAAACATCTACTACAGGAAACCCTTAGTAGATATTTTATAAAATAAACATTTTATAATACAATTATACTTATGTTTATATACTAATGAGATACATTTAAAAATCACAAAAAGTTTTAGTAAGAATAGAACAGGTCTGTGAGTCTTCATGACCAGATTATCAAATTAGTTTTCTCAAGCATTAAACACAGTTTATAATTATGTGCAGCATAAAGTGCCAAAAGAAATAAACTCCAGGAACATATGGAGATGGTCATTTATGTTGGAGTTAGCATTTTGGTGCTGCTATATGTGCATCTGTTTCTGGCAGATACAACTTAATATTACTTTTAACCAAAGTTCCCAAAAAACAAATAGTATAAATGTGTCATCCTGTCTTCAGGATTAATACCAACTATGGAATGTTCTTTTTCAATATAATATTTCCATATGTTAAATAGGTAAGCCTGTTTTAGCTAAGCTTCTGAAAAGTGGTTTTATTTAAAGCTTATTTGGCATAAAAATTCATAATGTACATATTAATACTATAATTATGAGATGTTTCATTTTTTGGTAATTTTTAAATCTTTTTAAAATGATTACAATTTGTAACCTTAGTGTCAAATGCCATTTAAGTATATTTTATTATACAATTTATGCTAGCACATTTAATTATCCTATTTATATACTGTGTTTCTAATTTTATAAAACTTTTCCTTTAACTAACTTGAAATGAAAAAGCCTCAAGAAAGTAGAAATGCTTTAAAGGAAAAATGGCTTAAGTATTTGACTGTTTACCTCATAGCTAAACAAACCAAATATTAAATATACTGTGGCACTTTAATATAATAAGGTACAAAATAAGCATGAAAAATGATGTTTCAAATAATTGCAAGGTGAATCTATACACAAAAAAAGTTGCCTAACCTTACTCTAAGAGGAATCCTCTGTTTACATATGTTGAGATAACATTCCTCACTTATCAGAATGACAAAACATAAACTGCCTGACAATAGTCTGTTATCAAGAATTTAAGGAAAGAGGCATTCTCAGCAGATGGTGAGACTAAAAAATGGAGAGAACTTGACTGTGTCTAACAAAATTACACATGCAGTCACCTTTGAATCAGCAATAAATTCGAAGAGATCCATATGAAAGTTATACGGCCAAAATATGAAATAACACATATACATGATTATGCATTCCAGCATCATTTACAGTAAGACTGAGTCAACACAACTATTCTCTGTTCATCATCATAGGACTGGTTAAATATACTTTTGGAGAAGGAAATGGCCATCCACTCCAGTATTCTTACCTGGAGAATCCCATAAACAGAGGAGCCTGGCAGGCTACGGTCCAAAGCGTTGGACATGACTGAAGCAACTTAGAAAAAATACGGTGGTATACCTATGCAATAAAGTATTGTTGATCTGGAAAATGAAAGATCTCTACATTGAAATAAAATCAGCTCCTATATAACTGAATGGTGTTCATTGTCATTCAGCCGCTTAGTCGTGTCCTACTGTGTTATAGCATGGACTGCAGCTTGCCAGGATTCCCAGAGCTTGCTCAATCTCATGTCCATTGAGTCATGAATGATGTTTACATTCATTCAACTGGCTGTGAAGCAAAGATATTTTTAAAACTAAAGTTTAATTTTGCATTAAGGAACACTGAAAACTGAAAAATATAATGAGTATTTTAAAAATACAATTACAAATTCCTGGGAAAGATAAGTATTCATGATCAAAAAAAAGCATTCCTGAGATTAAAAACTTTAATAAAAATTGCATAAGGCTGTGAGTGCTCTGATGTAAAAGATAATTCAAGGTAGAAAAAATTTTTCTTTATTGTGTTTCTAGGACCATGAATGATGGACCATTTCCTCCGTATGTGGTTTGGATGGAAAGCAAACAAAATGTAGAATCAACAATCATTTTTACCTCATAGGACATGTTTGTAGGAATTCAATTGCAAGTTAGATTTTATTTTTGTATAATCACAAATTCTAAATTGCTTCCTATTTCTGCTTTTAAATAATATGTGACACTGTTTGGCATTTGGAAAAAAAAATACTGTCTTCTGATATATTAGTAAACCTATGTACTGAGGGATTACTTTTAAATCATGATGCTTCTCTGTATTTAATTCCCCCTACTTCTTCATCAAAAACAAAAATAAATGCTTTTATCTCCAACAAAGAGTAAAATTTGATTCATTAGCTCTTATTGTTTAGTCACTGAAAATATTCAGTTCAGCTTTAATGTATTTATTTCTTTACAAATGTATTCTAATAGACAAAAGGTGAGAAGAAAAGTTCAGTGCATTTCATAATCATCCTAATTAAGGTCACAAGTAAAGATTGTTTTTCAGGATTTCACTGTACAGGCAATCAACTTCTGAGAAAAAATTTGTCCATTGCCTCTGAGTTCAAAAGACCAATTAATTTTATTCTTTAAAGAAATTAGTCTATTTTAGTGACCATTTTCTTAACTCTCATCCAGATATCCTATCAAGATTACTTTTAAACTTACCATTCTATTGTTTTATTTTAGGTATGTTTAGCAATCATTTTTCAAGATAAGAACTCAAAACATACTTGAGTGAATGAATCAAAAAATATTTAAGATATTAACATAGTAATCAGACTTTTCATGCAAGTCTTGCTAACCACACCATTAGAAAAGGGACTCATTTTTCTGTTTTATTGATATTTTCTTTCTTAACTTTTTTTGGTTGCTTTTTGTTGTGTCCTCCCCAAAATAAGATTGGAGCAACTTGTTTTATCGGTTTACAGTATTTTTTTCCTCTGTTTATTTATCTCCTTAGATATATACTCAAACATCTAATTTCTTCCTAATCTACTTTCAGAAAGTTTCTTTATCTGGGATTGATTTATTAAAACTGAATTTGGGTTTATTTAAACACCACACACATACTGTTGAGAATATAAAAAGAAAAAAAGTGTTTTTATCTGTGTGTTTCCAAAAACATCAGGTTTTAATTTAGAGTGCTAAATATTATTTCTCCTAGCTACTTCTATTTTTATGTATTTCTTTAGACTTCCAGTAGGGCTGGAGCTTTTTTCTCAAAACAACTACTGTATTTTCCATCATCTCACAACAACAATTCTATGTTACTGTTTCCAAATAGAACAACACTTTGGCAGTGTACTATTCTAAAATACCAACTTTGTACCTCCAGATAACAGTGAAATTACACAGCATAAATAACTCATTAAACAAGATTTCATAACATTTATTATGAAATACGAATATTTTAAATGTCAGATGTGAGTTAGAGGACAAATATATTTTAAAATGCTATTATATACAGTGGTATAATAATAGAGATAAGGCTCTATATGGGTATGAAGAATATGGCTGCTTGGATGAAGAGGGCCAGCAGAACTGGATTTCATTATCAAGAAGTCCATTTTCAAAAAGAACTAGAAGTTGGCCAAATTAAATAGTATAAGCAGGATTTCTTCCATGTGAAGGAATAGCAAGAATGAATTCACAGATTTATAACAAAACATGAATATTCAAGCATTTCAGTAATTAAGTATAGCCTTAGTGTAATGTGCAATGGGTATGTGGACAGGATACAAAGAATAGACAAACCAAAGAAAAACAAATCCTGGACCCAAGATGAATACTTTGAATTTTACCTTGAATTCTAGGTAGAGAGTGACAAGTATCAGTTTTACTTTATAGACACTTCACTACACTAAAAGAGAGCATAAATTAGAAGTTTGAAACAATGGATATTTGGAAAACAGAGCACTGTATAATAAGACAAGAAAGTCATAGTGAAGGCAATAAAATTGAGTATAAAGTAGACAGATTAAAGACTATTAAGTAAAACTGATAAGTGCTCATCTATTAAGCACATGAGTAAGGAAGAAAATGATACTTTTTGGACTGACTTGGATAACACAGTGAGTGGCTAAGCCATTTGAAAATAGAAATAAATTTTAAGGTGAAGATCTTGAATTAAATTTTAGTCAAGGGATTTCATGTAAAACCAAAAAATAAATATCCAGTAGAAAATTATATATATGGATTTGGAATTTATTTATTTGGGTTGGAATAGCCAGTTTCAGGGCTGCTTCCTCAGTGGCTCAGTGGTAAAGAATCTGTCCCCAATGCAGGAGACTCTGGAGACGCAGGTTTGATCTCTGGGTCAGGAAGATCCCCTGGAGAAGGAAATAGCAAACCCATTCCAGTATTCTTGCCTGGAAAATCCCATGGGCTAAAGGGGTCTGGCAGGCTCCAGTCCATAAGGTCACAAAGCCTTGGACAGGACTGAGCATGCATGCAGCCAGTTTCAGAGCTGTCCACATAGTAGTGCCAGCTGAAATAAAAGAGGGATGGAATTATCTCGGCCACTAGGATATCACAGGAAAATAAGAGAACTGAGGAAGGAACTTTGGAGAATAACAACACTTTAGAGTTAAAAGAAGATAACTTAGCAAGGAAGACAGAAGGGAATACTCAGACATAAGAGGAAGACCAGGAAAACTACTACCATGAATGCTAAGAAGGAAGATAATTTTAAGGAGACAGGAGCAGATGACTAATGGTGATGAATGTACCAGGGGTCTGAGTAACATACTAACTTAAAAAATTAACGGCTTAAAAACAAGGATAGTTATCATCATCTTGGTGAGAAGAACTTCAAACGACTATCACTTAGAGGAACAACTTCTATCTGGTTTCTCAAACAGTTTTCATGTAATGATTTGGAGTTCTTGCTACTTCTGAATTAAATTTCAAGTAGTCTTTTCAAATTTATCTTTCACTGAAAATGTCAAAGGGAATTTCACCACTGCCACAAAACCAGAAAGATGAGAGAAGTTGATGCAAAAATCTCTGTCTTGAATCTAAGTATCTGAGAACATCATTAGTGAAAGATTAGGTTGAGGTAGATAATTATGGAAAATTACAATGTTTTGAATATAGAAACTAATATTAATAATGCTAACTGCATAAGGACATTGGTTAAGTAGGAGTCTAAGCAGTCACAAACTAAATAAAACATGGAGTATCTACTACATTGCAGACACTGTTACAGATAATTATATATATGTATAAATAGAAAGCCTTGATCCCAAATGTAGTGGTAAACTACTATAGGTGAGGTGAAGTTAATGCTTCCTAATATAATCTTATACATATTTTTTTTTTTTTTTCACTTCACAAATAGTGTACTTGTTTTTGCTGACTGTAAAGAGCTTCTCCATCTTTGGCGGCAAAGGATATAATCAACCTGATTTCAGTGTTGACCATCTGGTGATGTCCATGTGTAGAGTCTTCTCCTGTGTTGTTGGAAGAGGGTGTTTGATATGACAAGTGCGATCTCTTGGCAGAACTCTATTAGCCTTTTCCCTGCTTCATTCTGTACGCCCAGGCCAAATTTGCCTGTTACTCCAGGTGTTTCTTGACTTCCTACTTTTGCACTCCAGTCCCCTATACTGAAAACAACATCTTTTTCGGGTGTTAGTTCTAAAAGGTCTTGTAGGTCTTCATAGAACCGTTCAACTTCAGCTTCTTCAGTGTTACTGGTCGGGGCATAAACTTGGATTACTGTGATATTGAATGGCTTGCCTTGGAAACGAACAGAGATCATTCTGTCGTTTTTGAGACTGCATCCAAGTGCTGAATTTCGGACTCTTCTGTTGACTATGATGGCTACTCCATTTCTTATAAGGGATTCCTGGCCACACTACTAGATATAATGGTCACGTGAGTTAATTCACCAATTCCAGTCCATCTTAGTTCACTGATTCCTAGAATGTCAATGTTCACTCTTGTCATCTCCTGTTTGACCACTTCCAATTTGCCTTGATTCATGGACCTAACATTCCAGGTTCCTGTGTAATATTGCTCTTTACAGCATCAAATCTTGCTTCTGTCATCAGTCTCATTCACACCTGGGTGTTGTTTTTCCTTTGGCTCCATCCCTTCATTCTTTCTGGAGTTATTTCTCTACTGATCTCCAGTAGCATACTGGGCACCTACTGACCTAGGGAGTTCATCTTTCAGTGTCCTATTTTTTTGCCTTTTCATACTGTTCATGGGGTTCTCAGGGGAAGAATACTGAAGTGGTTTGCTATTCCCTTCTCCAGTGGACCACATCCTGTCAGACCTCTCCACCATGAGCCATCCATTTTGGGTCAGCAAAAGCAAGATCGGGAGCTGACTGTGTTTCAGACCATGAACACCTTATTGACAAATTCAGATTGAAATTGAAGAAACTGGAGAAAACCACTAGAGCATTCAGGTATGACCTAAATCAAATCCCTTATGACTATATGGTGGAAGTGAGAAACAGATATAAGGGCCTAGATCTGATAGACAGTGTCTGATGAACTATGGACGGAGGTTCATGACATTGTACAGGAGACAGGAATCAAGACCATCCTCAAGAAAAACAAATGCAAAAAAGCAAAATGGCTGTCTGAGGAGGCCTTACAAATAGCTGTGAAAAGATGAGAAGCAAAAAGCAAAGGAGAAAAGGAAAGATATATCCATTTGGGCACAGAGTTCCAAAGAATAGCAAGGAGAGATGAGAAAGCCTTCCTCAGCGCTCAATGCAAAGAAATAAAGGAAACAATAGAGTGGGAAAGACTAGAGAGCTCTTCAAGAAAATTAGAGATACCAAGGGAACATTTCATGCACAGATGGGCCCGATAAAGGACAGAAATGGTAGGGACCTAACAGAAGCAGAAGATACTAAGAAGAGGTGGCAAGAATACACAGAACTGTACAAAAAAGATCTTCATGACCCGGATAATCACGATGGTGTGATCACTCACCTAGAGCCAGACATCCTGGAATGTGAAGTCAAGTGGGCCTTAGGAAGCATCACTACAAACATACCTAGTGGAGGTGATGGAATTCCAGATAAGCTATTTCAAATCCTGAAAGATGATGCTGTGAAAGTGCTACACTCAACATTCCAGCAAATATGGAAAATGCAGCAGTGGCTACAGGACTGGAAAAGGTCAGTTTTCATTCCAATCCCAAAGAAAGGCAACTACCACACAATTGCACTCATCTCACACACTAGTAAGGTAATGCTTAAAATTCTCCAAGCCAGGCTTCAGTAATCCTGGAACCGTGAACTTCCAGATTTTCAAGCTGGTTTTAGAAAAGGCAGAGGAAACAGAGATCAAATTGCCAACATCTGCTGGATCATCAAAAAAAAAAAGAGAGACCCATAAAAACATCTATTTTTGCTTTATTGACTATGCCAAAGCCTTTGACTGTGTGGATCACAATAAATTGTGGAAAATTCTGAAAGAGATGGGAATACCAGACCACCCGATCTGGCTCTTGAGAAACCTGTATGCAGGTCAGGAACAGTTATAACTGGACATGGAACAACAGACTGGTTCCAAATAGGAAAAGGAGTATGTCAACTCTGTATACTGTCACCCTGCTTATTTAACTATATGCAGAGTACATCATGAGAAACACTGAAGTGGAGGAAGCACAAGCTGGAATCAAGATTGCCAGGAGAAATACCAATAACCTCAGACACGCAGATGACACCACCCTTATGGCAGAAGGTGAAGAAGAACTAAAGAGCCTCCTGATAAAAGTGAAAGAAGAGAGTGAAAATGTTGGCTTAAAGCTCAACATTCAGAAAACTAAGATCATGCATTCACTTCATGGCAGATAAATGGGGAAACAGTGGAAACAGTTGCTGACTTTATTTTTCTGGGCTCCAAAATCACTGCAGATGGTGATTGCATCCATGAAATTAAAAGACGCTTACTCCTTGGAAGGAAAGTTATGACCAACCTAGACAACATAATAAAAGGCATAGATATTACTTTGCCAACAAAGGTCTATCTAGTCAAGGCTATGGTTTTTCCACTGGTCATGTATGGTTGTGAGAGTTGGACTGTGAAGAAAGCTGAGCACCGAAGAATTGATCCTTTTGGACTGTGGTGTTCGAGAGGGCTCTTGAGAGTCCCTTGGCCTGCAAGGAGATCCAACCAGTCCCTCCTAAAGGATATCAGTCCTGGATGTTCATTGGAAGGACTGATGTTGAAGCTGAAACTCCAATTCTTTGGCCACCTAATGCGAAGTGCTGACTCATTGGAAAAGACCCTGATGCTGGGAAAGATTGAGGGCAGGAGGAGAAGGGGACGACAGAAGATGAGATGGTTGGAATGCATCACCGACTCAATGGACATGGGTTTGGTGGACTCTGGAAGTTAGTGACGGACGGGGAGGCCTGGTGTGTTGTGTTTCATATGGTTTTTAAGTCAGACATGACTGAGCAACCTAACTTAACTGAAGTGAATAGTGTACTTTGAATGCTACGGTTAATTTTTAATAGATAAGTGTAAGTTGCTCAGTTGTGTCCAACTCTTTGCAATCCCCTGGACTGTAACCTTCCAGGCTCCTCTGTCCATGGGATTCTCTAGGCAAGAATACCAGAGTAAGTTACTATTTCCTTCTCCAGGGGATCAAACCCAGGAGAAGCGTTTGATCAGACCCAGGGATCAAACCCAGGTCTCTTGCACTGCAGGCAGAGACTTTACAGTCTGAGCCACAAGTTAAACTCAATCGCAGAAATTACATTTTAGAATATACGTCACCACTTTCTTTTGTAATAGGTTACTATTACTGAGGCAAGTTGTGGCACCTCTCTTGGCAAACACATGATTTGATGATTAAATAATGCAGCCCACTTACTTTAAATATTGAAACCTATGAAAAGGTAAACTTTATGTCTGAATTTTCATTCCCTCTGTTCCAGAACCCCAACTGTTGGATGACATCCAGAGTACGGAATGGGTCTAGACACAGTGCAAGACAAAATCCTATGATGCTCTGACACAGGAATCCCCATCACTGCCCTGTTGTGCTCCAGTAAAATGTTACTTGGTTTGAGTAGCTGCATTTGTATCCATAATTTATTAGTGAACTGTCACTGAAAAATGTCTGTGTTTGAAGCCACATTGCCAGCAATCCCCAAAAGAATCTTAACAGCAAACTATTATTTTAATGACCAAAGGGTTCCTGTAGAGCATAACTGTGAGGTACAGAATTCAATGGTGCTTCAATCCACTTCATTATCAAGTAGTTTTGTGACAAAATAATGAAAGTGGCGTTTACTTGAATTTGCCACTTTACATATACTTTGTGGTAACAAAGGCTCCATTTTCAAGATAATAGTATGAAATATTGAAAAATTAATGTGGAATAAAAGCAATGTACCTGCACTTCAAAGCATAAGTAATTACTAATCAAAAGAGTTTATCACTACTTAAAGGTAAGGGCACCTTTAATGAAAGATAAGGTTCAAGAAGATATTATAGAGAGATTATAATTTTTTGAATATAGTAACCAAATATAATAACTATAACTGAATAAGAATATTGGTCAACTTCCAATTTTTTAAGGATCTGAATGCTATTTAAATTCACACCTCAACACTAAAGGACACACATAACTATGGACATAGAAAGAAAAAACACCACCACTTCCAAATTGTATCTGGCTGTAAAAATATTTACTGCATTTCTGTCTCAAGGAGAATGTGTCAACATGAGGATAAAACCCAAAGTGAGAAGCACCCAACCTGAGGTAAATGTGCGAGTTATTGGAATTATTGTGCTGTGAATCTTTAAATCAAATGAAAAAATTACAAAGTAAATTCTATATAGCCCTTTGATCACAGCTTTGGGCATAAAGATTGTATTAAATACTGCGCTGCAGGAGTGGTGCAAATACAATTGTAAAATTACATCAACTTTTTAGAAATAACTATAGAAATTAGGTAAAGTAAAAGTGAAAGTGAAGTCGCTTCAGTTCAGTTCAGTTCAGTCGCTCAGTTGTGTCCGACTCTTTGCGACCCCATAAATCGCAGCACCCCAGGCCTCCCTGTCCATCACCAACTCCCAGAGTTCACTCAGACTCACATCCATTGAGTTGGTGATGCCATCCAGCCATCTCATCCTCTGTCATCCCCTTCTCCTCCTGCCCCCAATCCCTCCCAGCATCAGAGTCTTTTCCAATGAGTCAACTCTTCTCATGAGGTGGCCAAAGTACTGGAGTTTCAGCTTTAGCATTATTCCTTCCAAAGAAATCCCAGGGCTGATCTCCTTCAGAATGGACTGCTTGGATCTCCTTGCAGTCCAAGGGACTTTCAAGAGTCTTCTCCAACACCACACACAGTTCAACAGCATCAATTCTTTGGCACTCAGCTTTCTTCACAGTCCAACTCTCACATCCATACATGACCACTGGAAAAACCATAGCCTTGACTAGACAGACTTTTGTTGGCAAAGTAATGTCTCTGCTTTTGAATATGCTATCTAGGTTGGTCATAACTTTCCTTGCTAGGAGTAAGCATCTTTTAATTTCATGGCTGCAATCACCATCTGAAGTCACTTAGTCGTGTCCAACTCTTTGTGACCCCATGAACTATAACCTATAAGGCTCCTCTGACCATGAGATTTTCCAGGCAAGAATACTGGAGCGGGTTGCCATTTCCTTCTCCAAGGGATTTTCCCAAACCAGGGATCGAACCCAGGTCTCTGCATTGCAGGCAGATGCTTTACCATCTGAGCTACCAGGGAAGCCCCCGAAATTACGTAAAGCTAGTACTCTTGCCTGGAAAATCCCATGGACGGAGGAGCCTGGAAGGCTGCAGTCCATGGGGTCGCTGAGGGTCAGGCATGACTGAGCGACTTCACTTTCACCTTTCACTTTTATTCACTGGAGAAGGAAATGACAACCCACTCTAGTGTTCTTGCCTGGGGAATCCCAGGGATGGCAGATTCTGGTGTGCTGCCGTCTGTGGGGTCGCACAGAGTCGGACACAACTGAACTGACTTAGCAGCAGCAGTTATATTTTACTTTTATGTGTAGTGTATTAATGTAATTAACATTTGTTATATGAAGGTACGCATACATTTGTATGTATTCTATAAGAAGGAAAATAATTTATCGTATATAATATGTGTATATTTTTGGTATATACACACAGAAAAATATATATATATACATTTATAAAGCATATTATATACATGTATCCATATAATTAATGTCATATCACTTCATTTTATAAATTTAGTTTCAATACTGGTACATTTTTGGCATTAAATACATGTATGTGAAATGGATTTCTTTTCCCTACACCAAAATACATATTTCAGATGTCTAGGATTTTTATATACATTAAAAAAAACATACTATTACAACTGAAATAATTGACTATTACGAACCATTCATTTTTCAAACAAATAAAATTAATAACAGGAAGATAAAAGTGTTCCATGACACACAGTATACATTTCTAATGTTTTTAAATTATCTGACAGTTACAAAGAAACAATTAAGAATGAATAACCAAAATATACTCTAAAAGCATCCTAAATACATTTTTTTTAGATAATGTATCATTCAAATTAATTCTGTGTTTAAGTGTAATTTTGATTAATATTACTCACTTTTCCTGGTTCTAGATTTGGTAGTTTTTTTAAAGTTACCAGTTGTGCCTATTTAATATTTCAATTACCAAGTTTATCTCTCTCATCTGCTATTTTCCTTCTGTCCTGCTTACTTCATATACAATTACCTGATAAACAGTGTTTAATACATTATAACATCACCTAAACTTAAAATTTCTTTCTGATTGTTACCCCTGATGAGCCATTCCAATTTAAGAACATGGCCTGTTTCCATCAAGTTCCCTAAGAGGTTGACATTACCTGCTGATGCTGCTTTTGATGCTGATATAGGTTCCTGAACAACTCACAGATTTTTAATGTTTTAATATCTTTAGTTTTCTGTTCTATGTACATTATATATCATAGTACTTTTTCTAAATTCATCTTTTTTATTTGTGTAATATCCTGTACTTTTATTTATTTCATGAGGAATAGGCCTCAGGCCTCCTGGCTCTACACAGGCTAAAATCTAGTAACTGAGGACAATTTCTTCACCACTTATACATACAACTTTCCCTCTTCTCCAGGGTTAGGTACATGCTCTGGACATGTAACCCACTTACCAGTCCAGCTCTTCAGTGTGATTCACTGTACTGATATCACACACTCTATTCTAACTTCTCTGACATACTTACATGCATACTTAACATTAAGCTTTTGTGTGAGAAAAAAAAGATTTTACTTAAAAAGAAGCACATAATGGTGATTTTCAAAGAAATAAAAAGAATCTGTGTTTTGGCTTTTCTACTCCTTTTATTTTAGATATGATAATACTATTGTATTTCAATTAATTATTTGAGTCTTTATTTCAAAAAGTATGTATTGGGTATCTACCATGTGTCGGGTACTATTCTACCTGATGACACTATATAGCCCTTATAGAATGGAGTGGTGGAAAGAGACAGAAAATCGACAAATAAGCAAAAGTTTTAGGGAGTCAGATGATGAAAAGTGTCAAGGGAAAATAAGCAGGGAAGGGACAAGGAGTACTGATGGTGAAGATACTATTTTAGTAATGTCTTCAGCTTTCACTGATAAGGTAGTATTGCAAGAAAGCTTGAAAATACATGAAGGGGTAGGTTTCCATGCAGTATTATTAGTATGATATTCTAGACATGGTACTAGGGAACTGGGTTAGATCCTTGACTTGTCCCTGGATTTATTTACAGCAGAAATGTCACTGCTATTATAAAATAAACAGCTAGATAGTGGACAGGAAGCCAAAGTTTTGGTCACAATGGACATATAACCAAGATCTTGTCAAGCTCTGTAAACTATTATGAGAGCCTTTACTCTAAGAAATGTTGGAAAGTGCTGAAGAGTTTAAGCAGATAAACTTCTAGTTTATCCTGAGCTTCCAACACTGGCCTACCTGCCACACCTATCTAGTAATCCCAAATCAGATTCCATTCTCTTCTGTTTAAACTCTTCAGTGGCAATCCACTCCAGTATTCTTCCTGCCTGGAGAATCCCCACAGACAGAAGAGCATGGTGGGCTAACGTCCATAGGGTTCCAAAGAGTTGGACACAACTGAAGTGACTTAGCATGCATGCATTACTGCAAAAATGCAGAGAAATAGTGGGACTTAGTCAAAAGTTATAGTAATGGAGGTAGTGGGAAGCTATCAGATTCTAAACATTTTTCAGTATAGTGCCATAACATTTTGCTCACAGACTGAAAATGGCATATAAGACAAAGAGGCATCAATAATGACTCCAAGGTTTTTGGCCTGTGGAACTCACAACAGGAATTGTGGAGCCAGCATTATACAGATGGGCAAGGCAAGCCAGAAGGATGTGCAAACCTGGCAAAAAGATTATGACTTTGATTTTGGACATTTTAATGCTCCCTCATAGCTCAGTCGGTAAAGAATCTCCCTCCAATGCAGGAGACATGGTTTCAATTCCTGGTTCAGAAAGAACCCCTGGAGAAGGAAATGGCAACCCACTCTAGTATTCTTGCCTGGAGAATACTACAGAGAAGCCTGGCAGGCTACAGTCCATGGGGTCCCAAGAGTTGGACACGACTTAGAGACTAAAGCACCAAAGTTGAGATGCCTATTGTACATTCAAGCAGTGAGGCAAATTGAATACACAAATTTACACAGGAAACTAAATATAGACATCTCAAATTTAGGGAGAATTCTGGACTATCAATGGGAAGGTCATCCTATGTAGAACTGATAAACTTTGTGATACAGCAGAAAGTAATACAGTGTTGTAAATCAACTATATTCAATATTTTTTTAAAGCAGTCTTTAAATCAACTATATTTCAATAGAAAAATATATTAAAGAAAACAATGCAGTGAGGTAACACAGAGAGAAGACATGGTCTAAAGACTGAGCCTTATAAGGTCTGGAATAGAAGGAAAAAGCCTTGATTTTTCCACGGTGATTTCCAAAAGAACTGAAAAATAAAATAGTGAGAAATTGTATCAAAGCTGCTCTTTGATGGAAAATACAAGAACTTACGATGGGGTTTAGCAAATAAAAATCACTGGGAACCTTCCAAGATCAAGGAAACCACCTAGTAGTGAGGTAAACACTGTTCTGCAGGGAAAAGAACTACTTGCCAGAGCAACAGACTTCAGATAATAGTGTATGCAACAATGGTAAACTACACTGAAGTCAAACAAACTAAAATTTTAAGCCTTGAAATAATTTCTACTAATAGTATAATAATTATACTAATTATAAATAATTATTATAAAAATTATAAAACTAATTATAAAAATAAATAATAATAGTATAACTAATGTAATAGAGTTGTCACATTCACCCCCACTCCATTTATGATTCTAAAACTATAGAGTAGCTCTAGTTCTCCTAGCTTCCACTTCCTTGCCCTGAAAAATTTAGTATTGCTGAGAAAGAGTCCTTAAATAATCTATGTCAAAACTACATCTGACTCCTTTGGAATTGTTTTATCCAAAAGTAAATTGCCAAGTCACCTATCTGAAGATATCTTCTGGCCTGCCAAGTTCTCTAGCAGAAAGAAGAAAGGCAACTTTTATTCAATCTTTCTTAAGACTTGTGGCCTGAACTCCCTCTTCATCATCCAGGACCCTCATCCAGCATATGGTTCCTGACTCTTCTCCAGTAAATTTCCCTAGACAGGACTCTTTGTTCTTAATCAGATAAAACTACTTCTTTAGCACTTTCAAAACAAACTTACTAAACAAAAAAAGAAATCTTATATTTATGACTTAGCGATTGAACAGCAACATGTTTAAATTTATCCCCACCCACATTGATAGTTTTATAAATGCAGAAGGCTTCAACAATGCACAGTTTAAATTTTGCATATGACTTAGAGTTTGCCCTCTATATACGTCATTCTGTGTGCAGTTCTGCGTTCATGGGTTCAACCAACCTCAGATTATGTAGGACTATAGTATTTAATACAAAAAAAAAAAAAAAAAATCCCAGGGCAGTTCCAAGATAGTGGAGGAATAGGAAGGGGAGACTACTTTCTCCCCTACAAATTAATCAAAAGATCATTTGAATGTGGAACAACTTTCACAAAACAAGTTCTGAACACTGGTGGAGGACACCAGGCATCCAGAGGCAGCCCGATCTCTTCGAAAGACGGTAGAAAATATAAAAGATGAAAACAGAGGCAAAGGATTTAGGGATGGAGACCTGTCCTGGGGAGGAAGTCTTGAAGGAGGAAAAGTTTTCACACAATAGGAAACCCTCTCACAGGCACGTCAGTAGGGAACTTTGAAATCTCAGAGAACATAACTGAGGAAAAAAAAGAAATACACACACACACACACACACACACACACACACAGAATATGTGCCTAACCACAACTACCAGCAGAGAAGCAGCTCAGATGCTCACATCCACCAGCAATAAGTGGGGCCTCAGTAGGGAGGCACAGCCTATATTGTCAGTCTGTAGGGTAAGGACTGGGCTTGAATGTACTGAAGACAATGTGAGGGGGCTAACATGACATAGCAACCCAAACCGTGGGATTGGCAGAGACCACGCACCCCCCCCAAAAAAAAAATCTAACCTGCAAAAGGGTCTAAGGCTGCATGGAGACTCCAGGTGCGCTCACAGAACAAAGGGTTGTGCCCTAGCCAAAAACAAAGGAGAGCAAGTTTGCTCCCATTTAGAGTCCTCCTTCCCCAGAGACAGAGGCAGGTGTGCAAAAGCCAGAGCCGGAAGGCAAGGGGCTGTTGCAATCTTGTCCCCATCTTTCATCAAACTGACCAAGTTACCAGTTGCTAACCATGTCTTCCTGGGATCCTGGATGGTTCACACCCACCAGGAGTGTCACAGCCTGAGATCAGCTCCCCATAGGAGACACACTGCACACCTGGGACTGTGCCCTCACAGTGCACCTGGGAAACCAAGCAGCCGGGATCAGGGAGGGGCATAAGATGCCCGGCCCAACTGGGACAGCATGCTCACAAAGCACTCGTTCACCTGAGTTGCCTGAACCAGGGAAGGGCACAAAATGCACAGGCCATCTGGCTCTATGCCCCTGCAGAGCACCGGAGAATGTGAGCAGCGAGAAGGGCATGAAATGCAGGGCTCTCTTGAGATAGTGCTGTTGTGGAGCACCCTGGAGCCTGAGCAGTGTGGATCTGGGAAATAAACGCCACCTTGGGCTGTGACAAACCAGTCCACTGAAGGCACTCCCCACACATGCCAGTGGTATTTGTTTGTAGCATCCCTCCCTCTCCAGAGCACAACTGAACAAGTGAGCCTAAGTAAGTGGCCACCTTATCCACTCACATCAGGGTGGAAATTAGACATTGAAGAGACCTGAAGAAGAGACATAGGAAAGCCAAAGTAAACAAAGAAGGGAGAAGTGCCCCTGAAGTGACAGGTGCAACAGATTAAAACCATGCAGTTAATGCCCAGACTATGCATTTTTTGAGGTGCAACTATAAACCTTGAGAACATGTACAAGCCAGAACAAGCACTATCTGACACTGAATTAACCCGACACTAACCACAACAGCTGCAGAGAAATCCTTATATATATTTTTACTATTACCACTTTTTAAAAAATTTAGTTCTTTATTATGTCTTTAACTTTCATTTTTATAGCCTACTATTACCTTTCTTTAAAAACTCCTATTTTAAAAAACAATTTGCATAAATATATAGTTTTAACTTTTGTGATCAATTTTGTTGTATCTTTATATGGTATTTTTGAGAATCTAACCTCTATTTTAAGTTTTTGAACTTTACTTTTTCATATTTGCTATCAATTTTGTACATTTAAGACTCTAATCTTCAGTATCCATTTTCACTTAGGAATTTAATTACTGGGTTTATTGCTCTCTCCCCTTTGATTCTCCCTTTTCTCCTCTGTTTCACCTCTCCTTCCTCTCTCTTCTCTACATAACTCTATGAATCTCTCTGGGTATTCCTGGCTGTGTAGAACACTTAGGGATTTGATCACTGGCTTGATTGCTCTCTCCCATTTTGACTCTCCATTTTGTCCTCCTGGTCACTTCTATCTTCCTCATCCCTCTTCTATTCACTATCTAACTCTGTGAATCCCTCTGGGTGTTCCTGGTTGTAGAGAGTTGTTTCCACATTAAACTAGGGGTTTTATCTTCTGCACTGTATAGATGGAGAAGTCTTGGGCATACTGTAAGAGGAGGACCAAAACCCAGAGGCAGGAAGCTCAACTCCAGAACATCAGAGAATACCTGACTCCAGGGAACACGAACAGGCAAGAGCCCGCCCAAAAGTCTCCATACCTAGACAGATATCAAGTTCCACCTAAGAGCCAACAAGTTCCAGTACAAGACACACCATGCTAATTCTCCAGAAAAAAAGGAAACATCCCTGAACTTTAAAAGATGTGCAGCCCAAAGCCATACCAAGCCCATAGACACTACAAAACTCAGTACTAGACTCTTCATTGTACTCCAGGGAGAAGACATCCAGCTCCACCCACCAGGACACCAACACAATTTCCCCCAACCAGGAAACCTTGACAAGGCACTGGTCCAACTCACAGGGAGCAGATTCCACAATTAAGAGGAAACACAACCTTCCAGCCTGCAGAAAGGGCGCCCCAACACATCAATCTAAACAAAATGAAAAGGCAGAGAAATATTCAGCAGGTGAAGAAACATGATAAAATTCCACCAAACCAAATGAAAGAGGTGGAGACAGGGAGTCTACCTGAATAAGAATTCAGAATAATAATAGTAAAGATGATCCAAAATCATGAAAACAAAATGGAGTTACAGAAAAATATACTAGAGACAAGGATTGAGAAGATGCAAGAAATGTTTACCAAGGATCTATCAGAAATAAAGAAGGGTCAATTAATAATGAGCAATGCAATAACTGAGATTAAAAACACTCTGGAGGGAATAAACAGTAGAATAACTGAGGCAGAAGACAGGATAAGTGAGGTAGAAGACAAAATAGCGGAAATAGATGAAGTAGAGAGGAAAGAATAAAAAAGAAATAAGGACAGCCTCAGACACTTCTGGGACAATGTTAAACGCCCCAACATTCAAACCATAGGTGTCCCAGAAGAAGACAAAAAGGGAGGGCATGAGAAAATACTTGAAGAGATAATAGTCGAAAACGTCCCTAAAATGGGGAAGGAAATAGCCAGCCAACTCCAAAATACCAAAGTCCCAAACAGCACAAACACAAGGTTAAGCAGCATAAGATACATAAGCAAAGTAAAAACAATTAAACACAAAGAGCAAATATTAAAAGCAGCAAAGGAAAAACAACAAATAATAAACAAGGGGATCCCCATAAAGATAACAGCAGATCTTTCTTTTTTTAAATTTTATTTTATTATTACTTATTTATTTTTACTTTACAACATTGTATTGGTTTTGTCATACATCATCATCTATCCACCACGGGTGTACAAGTGTTCCCCATCTTGAACCCTCCTCCCACCTCCCTCCCCATACCATCCCTCTGGGTCATCCCAGTGCACCAGCGTCAAGCTTCTTGTATCCTGCATCAAACCTAGACTGGCAATTCATTTCTTATATAATGTTATACATGTTTTAATGCCATTCTCCCAAATCATCCCCCCGCTCCCTCTCCCACAGAGTCCAAAAGACTGTTCTATACATCTGTGTCTTTTTTCCTGTCTTGCATACAGGGTTGTCATTACCATCTTTCTAAATTCCATATATATGTGTTAGTATACTGTATTGGTGTTTTACTTTCTGGCTTACTTCACCCTGTGTAATAGGCTCCAGTTTCATCCACCTCATTAGAACTGATTCAAATGTATTCTTTTTAATGGCTGAGTAATACTCCATTGTGTATATGTGCCACTGCTTTCTTGTCCATTCATCTGCTGATGGACATCTAGGTTGCTTCCATGTCCTGGCTATTATAAACAGTGCTGCGATGAACACTGGGGTACACGTGTCTCTTTCAATTCTGGCTTCCTTGGTGTGTATGCCCAGCAGTGGGATTGCTGGATCATAAGGCAGTTCTATTTCCAATTTTTTAAGGAATCTCCACACTGTTCTCCATAGTGGCTGTACTAGTTTGCATTCCCACCAAAAGTGTAACAGGGTTCCCTTTTCTCCACACCCTCTCTAGCATTTACTGCTTGTAGACTTTTGGATCACATTCTGACTGGTGTGAAATTGTACCTCGTTGTGGTTTTGATTTGCATTTCTCTGATAATGAGTGATGTTGAGCATCTTTTCATGTGTTTGTTAGCCATCTGTATGTCTTCTTTGGAGAAATGTCTGTTTAGTTATTTGGCCCATTTTTTGATTGGGTCATTTATTTTTCTGGAGTTGAGCTGCAGGAGTTGGTTGTATATTTTTGAGATTAGTTGTCAGTTGCTTCATTGCTATTATTTTCTCCCATTCTGAAGGCTGTCTTTTCACCTTGCTTATAGTTTCTTTTGTTGTGCAAAGCTTTTAATTTAATTAGATCCCATTTGTTTATTTTTGCTTTTATTTCCAATATTCTTGGAGGTGGGCCATAGAGGATCCTGCTGTGATGTATGTCGGAGACTGTTTTGCCTATGTTCTACTCTAAGAGTTTTATAGTTCTGGTCTTATGTTAGGATCTTTAATCCATTTTGAGTTTATTTTTGTGTATGGTGTTAGAAAGTGTTTCTAGTTTCATTCTTTCCATTCACCATTGCAAGGAAATGAATAAAATACTTAAGAATATATATACCTAAAGAAACTTAAGACCTATATATAGAAAACTATAAAACACTGGTGAAAGAAATCAAAGAGGACACCAATAGATGGAGAAATATACCATATTCATGGATCAGAAGAATCAATATAGTGAAAATGAGTATACTACCTAAAGCAATCTATAGATTCAATGCAATCCCTATCAAGCTACCAGCGGTATTTTTCACAGAGCTAGAACAAATAATTTCACAATTTGTATGGAAATACAAAAATCCTCGAATAGCCAGAGAAATCTTGAGAAAGAAGAATGGAACTGGAGGAATCAACCTGCATGACTTCAGGCTCTATTACAAAGCCACAGTCATCAAGACAGTATGGTACCGGCACAAAGACAGATCTTTCAATAGAACCTCTTCAAGCCAATAAGGAATGGCAGGACATATTTAAAGTGATGAAAAAGAAAAACCTACAATGAAGATTACCCAGCAAAGATCTCATAAATATATAAAGGAGAAATAAAAAGCTTTACAGTTATGCAAAAGCTGAGTGAATTCATCACCATGAAACCATCTCTTCAACAAATGCTAAAGGATCTTCTCTAGACAGGAAACACAGAAAAAGTTTATAAAAACAAACCCAGAACAACAAAGTAAATCGTAACGGGATCACACTTATCAATAATTTCCTTATATATAATTATTTAATTACATTTATTAATGTAAATACATTTTACATTATTTACTAATGGAAATAAATAAATTTATTAATGGGTTAAATGTGCCAGCCAAAAGATCAAGCATAGCCAAATGGATACAAAAACAAAACCGCTACATATACTGCTTACAAGAGACCTATCTCAAAATTAGGGATACACATAGACTGAATGTGAGGGGCTAGAAAGAGATATTCATGCAATCGGAGACCAAAAGAAAGCAGGAGTAGCTATAGTCATATCAGATAAAATAGACTTTGAAATAAAGACCATGTTAAGAGACAAAGAATGACCCTACATAATGATCAAGGGATCAATAAAAGAAGATATAACAATTACAAATATGTATGCACCCAACATAGGAGCACCTCAATACTAATACTAATATTAGCACCTCAGTGCTAACAAGTATGAAAGAGAAATAAACAGTAACACAATAATTGTGGTGGACTTTAATACCCCACTCACACCTATGGATATATCAACCAAATAGAAAATTAGCAAGGAATCACAAGCTTTAAATGATACAATGGACCAGTTAGACTTAATAGATATCTACAGGGCATTTCAACCCAAAAAACAATGGATTTCACTTTTTTCTCAAGTGCACTCAGAGCAATCTCCAGGATACATCACATCGTGGGCCACAAATCTAGCCTTGTTAAATTAAAAAAAAAAAAAGAATGAAAGAAAGGAAAAGACAAAAGAACACTGAAATCATTTCAAGCATCTTTTCTGATCAAAATGCAGCAAGATTATATATCAACTAACAGGAAAAAAAAAACTATAAAATCACAAACATATGGAGGCTAAACAGTATGCTTCTGAATAACCAACACATCATGGAAGAAATAAAAAAAATCAAAATATGCATAGAAACAAATAAAAATGAAAATATGACAACCCCAAACCTACGGGATTTAGTACAAAGCAGCGCTGAGGCAAGTTCATAGCAATTCAAGCCTACCTCACGAAACAAGAGAAACATTACATAAACAAACTAACTTTACACCTGAAGCAACTAGAAAGAGAATAGAAGAACCACAAAGTAATAAGTAGAAGGAAAGAAATCATAAAAATCAGAGCAGATATATATGAAAAAGAAACAAAGAAGACTATAGCAAAGATCAACAAAACTATAAGCTGGTTCTTTGAGAATATAAATAAAATAGACAAACCATTAGCAAGACTCATCAAGAAAATAAGGGAAAAAGAATCAAATCAATAAAATTAGAAACGAACATGAAGAAATCACAACAGACAACACAGAAATACAAAAGGTCATAAGAGACTACTATGAGCAACCATATGTCAATAAAATGGACAATTTTGAAGAAATGGGCAAGTTCTTATAAAAGTATAACCTTCCAAAATCGAACCAGGAAGAAACAGAAAATCTGAAGAGATAATTCACAAGCATAGAAATCAAAACCATAACCAAATATCTTCTAACAAACAAATGCTCAGTACCAGATGGCTTCACAGGTGAGTACTACCAAAAATTTAGAGAAGAGCTAACACTGAACCTACTCAAACTCTTCCAGAAAACTAAAGAGGAGGGCAAGCTTCCAAAGTCATTCCATAAGGCCACCATCACCCTGATACCAAAACCAGACAAAGATGTCACAAAAAAACAAAAAAAGAAAACTACAGGCCAATATCACTGATGAACACAGATGCAAAAATCCTTAACAAAATTCTAGCAAACAGATTTGCTTTCTAGAAATCAGAATTGTAATAGACACATGTACCCCAATGTTCATTGCAGTACTGTTTACAATAGCTAGGGCATGGAAGCAATCTAGATGTCCATCGGCAGATGAATGGATAAGGAAGTATGGTACATATTACAGAAGGGAATATTACACAGCTCTAAAAAGAGCACATTTGAGTCAGTTATAATGATGTGGACGAAACTGGAGCCTATTATACAAAGTGAAGTAAGTCAGAAATAGATACACCAGTACTGAATATGAAGGCATATATATGAAATTTAGAAAGATGGTAACATTCCTATATGCAAGGCAGCAAAAGAGACACAGATATAACGAACAGACTTTTGCACTATGTAGAAGGCAAGGGTCAGATGATTTGAGAGAACAGCACTGAAACCATACGTAAAATAGATGACTAGGGCAAGCCTGATGCATGAAGCAGGGAACTCAAAGCCAGTGCTCTGGGACAACCCAAAGGGAGGGGGTGAGGAGGGAGGTGGGGTGGGGTTCAAGATATAGAGACACATGTGACCTGTGGGTGATTCATGTTGATGTATGGCAAAAACCACCACAATATTATAAAGCAATGATCCTCTGATTAAAACAAATTAACTTTTAAAAATCCACATATAAGTGGACCTGCACAGTTCAAACCCTCCTTATTCAAAAGTCAACTATAGTTTGAATTAAATTATCATTTTAATATAGCTTCCTTTCGTCCTCTTAGCACTTAATCAGAAATTAGTATAGTTATTATATTTTTCTATGTAAGAAAACTGAATCTTTGCAATTTTCAATGATTACTTAGCCACCATGGCAGAACTTGAACTGTTATCGCAAGTTTTAGACACACTGCTTCCCACCATAACTGCTTCCTGCATAGGAGGATGCACAGATGTGCATCAAATCACCTTTCTGTATTTATTGCCATGAACTTCTGTAGTGGATATTGTTCTGGCTTTAAATTAAATTGGTCTATTTTAGGAATTTCAATAGGAGTCAGGCACATGTGCATTAACCTAGTTTCTGAAGTTAACTCTGGAGAAACATTCCATTGCTTCTGTGTAAAATTTTCAACTATTTTTTCTCTGAGATTAAAAATATTGAATGTGTTTCAGAAATGGTAATGTAACTAAAAACAGGTAACATATTATCATTACTTATCATTAACAATTATAATGGAAATAATAGTAATGAAAAACTAACTTAGAAACCATCAGTTCAGTTCAGACACTCAGTCATCTCTGACTCTTAGTGACCCCATGGACTGCTGCATGCCAGGCTTCCCTATCCATCATCAGCTCCCGGAATTCACTCAGAATCATGTCCATTGAGTTGGTGATGCTATCCAACCATCTCATCCTCTGTCGTCCCCTTTTCCTGCCTTCAATCTTTCCCAGAATCACAGTCTTTTCAAATTAGTCAGTTCTTTGCTTCAGGTGGCTAAAGTATTGGAGTTTCAGCATCAGCATCAGTCCTTCCAATGAATATTCAGGACTGATTTCCTTTAGGATGGACTGACTGGGTCTCCTTACAGTCCAAGGGACTCTCAAGAGTCTTCTCCAACACCACAGTTCAAAAGCATCAATTCTTCAGCACTCAGCTTTCTTTACAGTCTGACTCTCACATCCATACATGGCTATTGGAAAAACCACGGCTTTGACTAGACAGACCTTTAGTTGGCAAAGTAATGTCTCTGTTTTTTGATATGCTGTCTAGGTTGGTCATAAATTTTCTTCCAAGGAGTAAATGTCTTTTAATTTCATGGTTGCAGTCACCATCTGAAGTGATTTTGGAGCCCCCAAAAATAAAGTCTGTCGCTGTTTCCCTATCTATTTGCTGGTCCCATCTATCACCAGATGGGACCAGATGTCATGATCTTCGTTTCCTGAATGTTGTGTTTTAAGCCAACTTTTTCACTCTCCTCTTTCACTTTCACCAAGAGGCTCTTTAGTTCTTCTTTGTTTTCTGCCATAAAGGTGGTGCCATCTGCATATCTGAGGTTATTGTTATGTCTCCCGGCAATCTTGATTCCAGCTTGTACTTCATCCAGTCCAGCATTTCTCATGATGTACTCTGAATATAAGTTGAATCAGCAGGGTGACAATATACAGCCTTGACATACCCCTTTCCAGATGGGAACCAGTCTGTTGTTCCATGTCCAGTTCTAACTGTTGCTTCTTGACCGCATACAGATTTCTCAAGAAACCATAAGCAAAAAGAAATCCAACAGAACCACATGAATAGCTTTAAAAAAAAAAAAAAAAAAAACTGTGTATTCCTAGAAACCATTTCCAAAAGTCCTCAAGTAGTCTGGATAACTTTGTTTTAAGCATTTCAGGAGACTTGTGAAAGTGAAGTCACTCAATCTTGTCTGGCTCTTTGTGACCCCATGGACTGTAGCCTATCAGGTTCCTCTGTCCATGGGATTTTCTAGGCAAGAGTGCTGGAGTGGATTGCCATTTCCTTCTTCAGGAGACTTGTATGTCCTGTCTATTTCAACACAGTGAAGAATTCATTCGTTATAAAATTAAAATTAATAGGGACTCAGAGCAGGTTAGTTTTAATGATGAAAGGTCCTTAAGACAGAACTGGAATAAGGGACACAGGACACAGGGAAGTAGGTGAATAACCCGTGAAGGGGAAGGAACTAACTGGTCAGATAAAGACTGTTAAAGACAGAAAGGATGTAAGGAACTAATATATGCAATCTACAGAGCTAAACTAGATAACTAAAGCTTTTTAGTAGCAAACAACTTGGCCTTGTGTCCATAAACAAATTTTGACACCACTCTCCATGTATTAATAAATGCTACACATGACCTAGAATATTATGCTGCTTATTTATTAGTATTATATTAATCATGTGTGGCATATTATATCTATAAAATAAAATTTTAGATAAAGTTAAGAATGCAAACATGAAGTACAAACTCATGAAATATAAGCTACAATTCCTCTAATATAGCCATTACAATTAAGCTCGATACATAATATATTGGACTGCAAGCTACATGGAAAAAAGCCTAATGTATATTTTGTATGTGATGCAGCCATGTTAATGATAATAATGTAACCCATAACTTCTGTAGGTGTTGACTTTTCTATCTTTAAAGTTGAAGCATTAATATTGTATTAGCATATTTTTCCATTTAATTTAGAAATGCATTTCTAATGCTGTAAATTGACATGACATTCTTTTTATTTTGCTGGTACCAACACTACGATTTCATGATCACTGACTAATCAGCACTGAGAAAAAAGGATTTTAAAAACAGTTCAAGCCTGTACATGTGCCTGCAAAACGCTAATGTGGCAGCTGCTGGAAACCTGCAGTCTCCTTTGAATTAAAGAATAAAGTAAAATTGAATGTGCATCTCCTCAGCCTTATTTAATGGCTTATAAATCATTTGCAACAGAAAACAAAAAAAGTTTTTCTTTTCTATTTTTCAACCTAGAATTATATACTTCTGTAAACATTATTTTTCCCTCTGTACCTTTCCTTTCTCAAAAAAAAAAAAAAAAGATATTCATTATGTTCTCTTTAGTACATGCTTTACATGGTAATGATCTAGAGTATGCCTGTCAAACTGGGAATCTGTTACTTCTAATACATTGTAATAAATCTCAGGACTAGAACCCACATTACAGATAACCTAATACAATTTACTCATTTAAAACATCAAGAATCCAAACCCTTGAGACCTAAAGTGATTTTTCCCAAGGTCACACCCTGTAGATTACAAGATCAGTAGACCAACCTGTCATACTATGCTAGCCTGCTTCTGGGTTTGACTACAACTCCCAAGTTCAGAAACTAGACCAGTGCTCTTATTGCAAGAAATGCATTGCAAATGGGAAAATTTTAAAAAGAATTACTGTATCTATGCTTACTTTTTGATTTATTGCTACCTGTTAGTATATTTAATTTTTGTCCGTATTACATTGTTTACATTTAGGTTTGGGTTTACTTTTCTTTTCCTTAGTCAGAATTTCTTCTAAGTGTCATCTGTTCATCTGCAGGTTTTAGACACTGAATATATCGATCATCTCTCAAGTCCCTTTCTCGATGTTTCCTTTTTAACAGTACTGCAATATTCTGCATTTTCCCAAAGTTATATTATCTAATTATTTACAATTACTCTCAATATGGGAGTATTATTTTCACAAAAGTTTTAATGTAAATATTTACCCTTAAAGTTATCAGATTTCTTGGTATTTCCAAATCTTATTTGCTTCAGCCTTTCTTAAACTCTCTTCATTCAGTAACCTGTTACTGAACTCCTACTGTACACCACACTGTTAAGATGTGGAGATACCAAAAATAAAGCATGCGCCCAATTCTCCATAAGCTCACAGTCACTGATTAGCTAGCTTCTTTTGTCATTCAGTTATTCAAACTTTTGGAATATTTTCCCAAACTACAACACAAAACAAGAATATGCTCATTCCTAAACCACGACCATAATAACTCTACTCTTCAGTTTATCAAGCTGTTGTATTTCTTGTCTTTTTAATCTTTTATACCTTAGACCCTCATGCTGGAAAAGATTGAGGGCAGAAGGAGAAAGGTGCAACAGATGATGAGATGGTTGGATAGCATCACTGACGCAAGGGACATGAGTTTGAGCAAACTCAAGAAGAGAGTGAAAGATGGGGAAGCCTGGCATGTTGCAGTCCATGGGATTGCAAAGAGTCAGACATAACTTAGTGACTGAACAACAACAAATGTATCTTCATAGTGTTAAATAACAAAAATCCAGACCCAACCTACCTTTAGGTGAGGCACCAAACTCCGCCTTTTAAAATATACTCTATGTGTGACCTTAGGAAATACACTTATGCTCTCTGAGACTTATTTTCTTTACATGCAAATAGGAATGCTATTAGAACTACTTCAGATGATTGTTGAGATACTTAGTTGATATTCTAAAACAGGACAATGGCATATAATAAGTGCTATAAGTATTACCAGTTATTACTTGGAAAATCCTTATTCCAAATACAAACCCCCCCTTACTATTAATTTCATTACACATTATGCAACTTATCTTTCTTGACAAATTACCCAATTACCTATTCTAAATATTTACAGGATGTTTCTTCAATTATTTGTATACTTGAACCAATACCAATTATGCTCTTGTCTTTGCACATTACATTAACCTAGTTTTGTACATTATCTTCCAGATGAAGATTCTGTATAACTTAATCCAAATATATGGAGATATGATTTTACAGTGTTAAAATTATGAAAATTCAATCTACCTATAAATGTTTGAATTAATTCAACTGTACACAAAATATCTCCCGCTTTTTCCTCTCTTTTTTCTTTTCTGTCTTCTTCTCTTTCTCCTTCTTTCTCTTTACTCCTTATTACTGTCTTACCTTGGGCCATCACTCCAATCAGGGCATTGCCAAAGTAGTACCCAAAGTCTTCTTTTCCTTCTCTCAGTAGATCAAATACTTGCAAAGGCCTTTATGTTCCTTAATAATGATATATAGTTTATATTACACCAACACACTCTTTGATCTTGTTCCTTTTTAGTTTCATCCTTGTGTTTTGAAATGAGTTATCTCAAAAAATTACATATTATATATGGAAATAGATATACATATAAAATAAGTATATTATATTTTACATGTCCCTATATTTATACTTTTCTATGCCTCTCCATGGAGAAGGAAATGGCAACCCACTCGTGTATTGCCTGGAGAATCCCAGGGACAGGCGAGCCTGCTGGGCTGCCGTCTATGGTGTCGCACAGAGTTGGACACAACTGAAGTGACTTAACAACAGCATGCCTCTCCAAGCCACAAATATTAAACAGTGTAGAAATTCTAGGAGCACTAGCTCTTTTCCAAGTATCAGCATAAACATATTCAGAGATTACTCTTGAGGCTAACTATAAGTATATACGTCATTTCTGTTTCATTTTCTTATCAAAAGTGGTTATGATTTACTCATAATATCTAGCCATGACTTATAGTAGTAGTTACCTATAACAAATACTTGATAAGAATAAATTTATAAAAATTATCTCTTGTACCAGATCTATTTTTAAACTCTAGGTTGTGGATATCACAATATACTTTTTATTATTCAATCTTCATTGCATTATAATTATATCAAAATATATTATGATGGACTATAATCCATTATAAGAGAGATGGATTTGACGTACAGTTGAGTAGGGTCAGAATCATAATGAAGATATACCGGATCTAAATATTTAAGGTGTTTGTTTACCTTGTGTTAATTATAAAGTGAATAAACACATAAGTTTTTCCATACCATGGTGTCACAAAACTCTATCCATAACTGAGTTTATTCGAGAATTAACCACTATAAAGAGAGCAACAGAAATTCTTATTTTGGTTTTACCTTATATGAGATTTTTGTTCCCAATTTCAGAAGTAATTAATTCTCAAGTATCATAGCAACTAAAGTTTAACTTACATAAAGTGATAAATTTTGTGGATGTATTTATAGTTGAAACAGAAATGGTAACAGGCTAGATCACTCTAAGTGCTGTCCAAATGAGCCACTTATAACAATAACAAACATCTGTATAACTCTTACTTTTTATACAACATTCTAGGACTAGTCAACTTACATTCATAATTTACCTAATACAAAATATAGCTATTTACCTGCATGTTGATCTGTCTCTTGCCTTTTATTTTTTTTTTTAATTTTATTTTATTTTTAAACTTTACATAATTGTATTAGTTTTGCCAAATATCAAAATGAATCTGCCACAGGTATACCTGTGTTCCCCATCCTGAACCCTCCTCCCTCCTCCCTCCCCATACCATCCCTCTGGGGTCATCCCAGTGCACTAGCCCCAAGCATCGAGTATCGTGCATCGAACCTGGACTGGCATCTCGTTTCATACATGATATTTTACATGTTTCAATGCCATTCTCCCAAATCTTCCCACCCTCTCCCTCTCCCACAGAGTCCATAAGACTGTTCTGTCTCTTGCCTTTTAATACTAACTTGTGAGTCAGCTTGTAGAAATGTTATCAAATTTAATAAAATATTTTAGAAATGACTGAACCACAGAGAATATAAGTAGCAGAAAGCTAAGATTGAGATATAAAATATTTCTCAACCTTTAATTTACTTTCTGATATTTAAAATTTCTCCTTAAATTTGGCTGTGAACCTTCTGACAATCAAAACAAAAAGATTCACAAACCTGTCACATGCTTTTCAGTTAATAGAAAAGAAAAACATGTTGATGCTTCAGAGATACAAAAACTTTAAAGTGATTAATTCTAAAGGAAAGTTTTCACTTGGCTTTTATAGAACTGTGGTGGACAGTGTTTTCAATAACATCTATGCAACTTTTAAAAATGAGTTTTTAAGGCTGTTTCTTACAGAATTTTTCAATGAAAATTTATGGAATTAAAACCATGATGTAAATCAATGAAAGATATTCTTCAAATAGATCTATGTGTTTCCAGATCACCCTGACCACAATACAATGGGCAAAAATCCAAAAGAAAATACTAAACTGTGACCACTGTAAATTGGACTGAAATATAAAAACTTTATTAATTTTGTTAAGTTTAGGCCACTTTATACTGTGCCGTTACAATGTAAATTAATATATTTTTAAAAATCAGTGTATGATATAAAAAAAGTCTATGTACTTTTAAAATATTTAGTATTTTAAAGTATTTAAAAATATTTAGTATTTAAATAAAAATATTTAGTATTATAAAGTATTTAAAAAATACTCTTATGTATTACTATGTCATTCAGGTCAACCACATCTCCCTCTAGGGTACACTGGGCACAATTTGGACTCAGTGCCTGAAAACCTTTACTAGGTTTGGAGTCTTGAGATAAAAGTTCCCATTTTTATAATATGTTTATATTGGGAGACAAGAAAATTATGGTCCAGGCATTATTATTTTATACTGATTCAATGAATAAAAGTTTGAAAATATCAAAATGTCACCATCTCACACCAGATGATGAACCTAAGCCAGTCTTAAAAATCCTGCTTCCACTTCCAGTGATAACTTCAGGGAGGGACAAACATCCAAATCTGACAATATGATAGGAAGGTTTGTATTAGGAAGTCCTTGGGGAAAGTTGCCTTACCATGAAAGAGGTATCATTTCTGGCTGTGATCTCTATATGAGCCTGAGAATGAACCCAGCAATGAGGAAGGTAAACACTGATTCAAAGGGAAAACTGAAAAGTCCCTGGGTTCTGTAATGTCACTGAGCCACCAAATCACGAAACTGTAAAGTCTCTCTTCTCTCTGGACAGCCCGTTATGTGAGAGAATTTACTTTTATCTGAGCCTGATTTTGCTCAGATACTCAAATGTATCTTGATTTTAGCCACAATTAATGCTGTTTTAAAATAGTGTCCTCCCTTTCCTCTCCTCTCTGAGAAACATGACAGTCTATTTATAGACATGTAAAAAAAACTTATTAATAACCAAGTATATCTATGAAAATTAGAATATTACCAAAATACATGAAAGACTGAACTTCACCTCCTATAATAGTAAGATAACTTGCTTCTACCTAATAATTATAATCCACAAATTTTTGTCTGAAATATTGCTTACTTAAGAGAATTTAATGAATGAGTCCTTTATTGTTTCAGAATAATAGCCTCTATTTAAGCACCAACAAAAAAGTTTAACTTTCAACTCTGTTTTATGAATTCTTATTAATGGTTTAATAAGATGTGTAACAATCACAACAACTATCAGATTTACAACCCCATTAACTACTGATTGGTAGATAAATGCTAATTTGCATTCTGTAATAAATTTCATGCCACACAAACACCTATTCATTAAACACTAATATAAACAAAATATTTTAAGCATTTTTATGTTGGAGAGCATTTTACATGCTAGCAAGGTAATGCTCAAAATCCTTCAAGCTTAGGCTTCAGCAGTACATGAACTAAGAACCTCCAGATGTACAAGCTGGGTTTAGAAAAGGCAGAAGAACCAGAGATCAAATTGCCAACATTTGTTGGATTACAAAGAAGGCAAGGGAATTTCAGAAAATCATCTACTTCTGCTTCATTGACTATGCTAAAGTCTTTGACTCTGTGGATCACAACAAACTCTGGAAAATTCTTAAAGGGATGAGAATAACAGACCATCTTACCTGTCTCCTAAGAAGCCTGTATGCAAATGAAGAAGCAACCATTGGAACCGGACATGTAATAACAGACTGGTTCAAAATTGGGAAAGGAGTACAACAAGGCTGCAAATTGTCACTCTGTTTATTTAACTTATATCCAGAGTACATCATGCGAAATGCTGGGCAGGATGAAACACAGGCTAGAATCAAGATTGCAGGGAGAAATATCAACAATCTCAGATATGCAGATAATACCACTCTAGTGGCAGAAAGCAAAGAGGAAATAAACAGCCTCTTGGTGAGGGTGAAAGACAAGAGTGAAAAAGCTGGCTTAAAACTCAGCTTTCAGAAAACTATGGTCATGGCATCCAGTCCCATTACTCCATAGCAAATAGGAGGAGAAAAAGTAGAAAGTGATGGATACTATTTTCTTGGGCTTCAAAATCACTGCAGACTGTGACTACAACCATGAAATTAAAAGATGCTTGTTCCTTAGAAAGGAAGGTATGACAAACCTAGTGAAAGTCAAAGTGAAGTCGCTCAGTCGTGTCCGACTCTTAGCGACCCCATGGACTACAGCCTACCAGGCTCCTCCATCCATGGGATTTTCCGGGCAACAGTACTGTAGTGGGGTGCCATTGCCTTCTCCCATGACAAACCTAGACAGCATATTAAAAAGCAGAGATATCACTTTGCTGACAAAGGTCCATATAGTCAATGCTGTGGTTTTTCCAGTAGTTGTGTATGATGAGAGAGTTGGACTAACTAGAAAGAAGGCTGACTTCGATAGAATTGATGCTTTCAAATTGTGCTGCTGGAGAAGACCCATGAGAGTCCCTTGGGCAGCAGGGAAATCAAACCAGTCAATCATAGAGGAAATCAACACTGAATATTCACTGGAAGGACTGATGCTGAAGCACCAATACTCTGGCCACCTGATGTGAAGAGCTAACACACTAGAAAAGATCCTGATGCTGGGAAAGATTGAAGGTAGGAGGAGAAGAGGGTGACAGAGGATGAGATGGTTGGATGGCATCATCAACTTGATGGACATGAGTTTGAGCAAACTCTGGAAGACATTAAAGGACAGGGAAGCCGGGCGTACTGCAGTCCATCAGGCCACAAAGAGTCAGACACAACTTAGAGACTGAACAACAATTTCAACTTATAAAAAAATAAAAATGTTTTTATAAACTTTAATTAAACAAGGTAAAATTGTTTACTTGACTTTATCAATAGAAGAGAAACTTGAAGGTCTCTCTACATAGTAAAATATACACATGTGCGAACAAGCATGCACATACACACAAAACACATCTAATTAAAAAAGGACAGTTATTTCACATTTTGTATAAATTTATATATTTATATGTACACATATAAAACATGTATGTTAGCATATATTATATGCATTTTTCATATATACACACAAACCTACAGACAGGTACAATGTCAGCCATATCCAACTTGTGGTGCTTAATCAATAAATCAATGTTTGAAACAAATGATTATTTGGTTTGTATTTATTATTTTATATTTTTATTTATTAAATTATTAGGGAAAGTATTTACTTGCAGTTTATCAGCATTTTGTATATTTTAATAATTACACTAGAATTTTTATTTCTCAAGTTAATTTTCCAATGAATTTAAGTATACTATAAACAAATTTACTCTGCAGACCAAAATTCTAGTATAATGTATCGGCATATTATAAACAGAGGAGTTCTAATAATGTTCCAAACAGCTGAATATTCACAAATACCACAGTTTATTCTTAATTTTTAATTTATAGTTTATATTCATTTGACTCGGCTAACACATAAATTTTTAAATTTTTCTCCTTTAATCTCATAAATACTTCTAACTAATTACTTTTCCATCAGAACTCTTTTCTAAATAAAATTTTACATTACTCATATTAATCAGAGAAGCATTTAATTTTTAAATTAAGATTAATATATTACATAAAATCACAATAAACTTGACAGAAGTTAAGGCCCAATTTATAACTGCTGCTGCTGCTGCTGCTAAGTCGCTTCAGTCGTGTCCGACTCTGTGCAAACCCATAGATGACAGCCCATCAGGCTCCCGGGTCCCTGGGATTCTCCAGGCAAGAACACTGGAGTGGGCTGCCATTTCCTTCTCCGATGCATGAAAGTGAAAAGTGAAAGTGAAGTTGCTCAGTCGTGTCCAACTCTTAGTGACCCCATGGACTGCAGCCCACCAGGCTCCTCCGTCCATTGGATTTTCCAGGCAAGAGAACTAGTTCTTCATATCTGCACTCTTTTCACCACTAACCAAGAGACTTAATATCAGTGAATTATTTACCTAGACAAAATGATGTTATACACTCAAGAATATCTCAGCAGGAAACCAAAAGCAGTGGTTAAATATACTCAAATCAAGAAATAAATAAAGCATACCAGCTTTTAGTGTGTGTCATGTCTAGTAATTCCTATGCAGAGTACTAGAAACTGAAATTTCAGTTACTTTCTAAATGTGACAATCTTTATAATATTACTAAGAAAATAATTTGTAGATTACTAATCAAATGAGAAACATATTAAGAAAGTCTATATAAACAAGTATATTAGGGAATATATGAACAAACCATGATATTGCTAAAAAATCTCTTAAATGGAGATTCTAAATATATAGATAATTCACTTTATTAAATTTTAATTGAGAAATAGATGATTTGAAAATTATTAAAGAGTAATTATTAAAATAATGGATAAAACTGCCATAAATGCTCAAAAATGTTATTCCAGTGAAGGATAAAGCCTTTTTGAAGACTCAATTTAATCAAAAACCAGCAGATTTTTTAAGTATGACCTTGAAAATCTTTTTGTTCTGTTACAAATAGATCAAATAAGTTGCATTTCAGAAAACAGTCTAAATTGTTTTTCTGTTTTGAAAAGTCACATTCCAGGAAAATTTAAACAGTGGAAACTAATCAAAACTTAGGAAATTTCAGTATGAATTTCTGTTAGTTATTTATGAATTTTACCTTTGCAAATTACCTAAGAGCTACTGTGATATAGAATGTTGAATAATATGTGAGGTCAATAAAATGATGTGTCAAAAACAACAAATCCTATTTTCATGTTCCTATTTACATAATTTCTTCAGAAAAGACTATTTCTGGTGTGAAGAGAGAAGCTAAAAGTAGAATGTCACGTATCAAATTAGGAATACGTAAAAGAAGTCTACCATCTGACCAACTACACTGTTTCTAACAAAGAGTAAGACTTATCTACTATTTAAACTGACAAATGATCATCATGGATGTTTATTAAAGAATTACGATTAAGTGAATTACCTGTTTCCACTAATGAGATTCGCTGATCATTTGTTTCTAAGGTCTCAAGGTAAAATAAAACTGCAAACCATTTATTTTATGAGCCAGGCTCAATACTATTCGTAGGTATTTTCAATAAAATGGAAAAAGCTTGAGTTACCTAAGTTACCTAATATCTACCTCTAAGCTGTGCAACTTCAGACATGTGGTTTGATGTTTTCAGTGTCTTTCTTTTTATGTGACAGTATTTGTGAAAATTAGATAATGCATTAAAACAAGCATTGCACAGTAAAACTTAATAAATATTTGCTTTCTGTATTGGTCAATAATTTTAGCAAATAGGAGACATCTTTTAACAAGAAGTGAAGTCTAGAGATGGTTTCAGGAATGATTCACCAAGAACCTGGAATTTTTCCATCAGTGGCATGTTGACATTTCATGCTTAGGTTTATTGCCTCATAGTCCCAAGATGGCTGCTGTAGCTTTAAGCATCAGCAGTACATTCAAAAGCAGAAGCAAGAGAGTGATAAAGTTAATTTTATACAAAGGCTCTCATTTTCTCAAAGAAACAAAACATTTATTGGAATCCTTAAGAAGACTCTCCCTGTATAATAACAGGCATTCCTAACTGCACACAAACCAAAGAAAATACGTATCATTCAAAACAAACAGGATGGTTATTATCGGTTTAGACCATGTATGGCACACCTCCCAGGATACATTTGTTTTCTAGAAAAAAAAAATTTAGGCTCTATTCACCAAAGAAGGGAGTTCAGGTTTGGGAAAGCAAGAGTATTATGACCAAAATAAGCACAGAAAAAAGGGATTAATTCTGAATGGAGACTAGGGAGAGGCATAATAGTGACACTTTACAAGGACTACTTTTTGCAGAGTGATAGGGAAAATGTCAGCTTAAACAGTGGGAAAGGTGTCATTAAACCTGAGTAACATAATTTTAGCCAGGCTCTTCTTGCAAATCTCCAAATCTTCGTGCAAACATCTCCAAATTTCAATCCATTCTTTGCCACATCAATGGTGTTAACTTTCTAAATTAGGTCATTTCATTCGGTGTCTATACCATTTCAAACTTATTTAATTCCAAATTAAAGAAACCTGAGAACAATGGATTAAACAAATTAGTTTTGCTTTTCATACATAAATAAGAATTTTGGAATATATCAGTCTAGGAATATGACAGTCTTGGAACTGTCATAAGAATAGTTCCAAGATGTCACCAGGAAGCTAGTCTTATATTTACAGTGTTCTGCTCTACCATTCATAAAGAGTTACATGGTTCTCCATTTTCAAAACTGGGGTGCTGGAGAACCAAACATACTGGGAAAAGTCAAGAGAATAAACCACCCATGAAGGCATCCTTTACAGGGTCTCCTGCAAGCACCATCCAGTGACTTCAGTCTTTATCTGTGACCAGAACTATGTCATCTGATTGTTCTTGGATAGAAGGTGGACAAATGTTATTCTTTAAATGTACTGCTCTGTAAAAAAAGTGGAGACTGTATTACTGAAAGAGATATAGTCATTTAGGTGTTCAGTATCCAATTAGTAGTATCTGTCACATATCCTCAAAATATTTAAAAATGTGCCCCATTTCTCATAAATTAAAAGAACATATTTTAAATATTCCTATGTATAGTTTCCAAGACCATTCTATAACTGGTCTAATTATTTTTTCAATAATTAATTAACATTCAAACAAATATTCAATGAATTCATGGTGCTGTGCTGTGCTTAAGTCACTCAGTCATGTCTGACTCTGTGACCCCATCAGGATCCTCTGTCCATGAAATTCTCCAGGCAAGAATACTAGAGTGGGTTGCCATGCCCTCCTCTAGGGGATCTTCCCAATCCAGGTCTTACACATTGCAGGTGGATTCTTTACTGACTGAGCTACCAGTGAAGCTCAAGGAATACTGGAGTGGGTAGCCTATCCCTTCTCTAGGGGATCTTCCCAATCCAGGAATTAAACCGGGGTCGCCTGACTTGCAGGCAGATTCTTTACCAGCAGAGTTACCAGGAAACCCCAAATTCATGGTAGATGTAGACTATTCTATACCACAGTGAAATGAGAGGAATATGGTGGGGTGTCTCCTCTAAAGGTGCTTTTCCCTAGTTAACCTTCCCTATATCCAATGTGTCTGCTATTGATTTCTCCTTTAATTCATAATACTTTTTACTGTATAAATGTGATAAAATAATAAACTTGCCCCCAGTTTCTTGACCATTAGAACTCTACTAGTCTTGTAGGAAAACAGTTCAAATTCCAACGCTGACAACCAACCTTCCTAGTTCTACTTATCATAGTTCATTTTTTATCATGTGCATGTTCAGCACATGCTATGTAATTCACTCTGGGTTTTTGAAATTTGCTCTTCTTAAAACTAGTTGTTTATGTGCCTTGTCTCCCTCACTGTATTTTGAGCTCCTTAGCTCAAATTAAGTATCTAATCCATATCTGTATCTTTGCCAGTGCTTCAGAGTAACTACTTCATAAATATTTGTGGATAGTTTTTTATATTCTATAGTTACCTTCTGTCATCACTAAATGGCAAGTCTGCACTTTTGGCATGTGAGACTGAATGCACTCTTCTTTGGGTCTTAAAGAAATAGTTGCACTGGGACGACCCACAGGGATGGTACGGGGAGGGAGGAGGGAGGAGGGTTCAGGATGGGGAATACATGTATACCTGTGGCGGATTCATGATGATATATGGCAAAACCAATACAATATTGTAAAGTTAAAAAATAAAATTAAAAAAAAAGTTTAAACATAGAAATAGTTGCAATAAGTGATCATTAGCAGTTCAGTACAGCAAAAAGTGAAGTATTTGTCATATTATGCACTCCTGGTGACATGTCTAGATGAGACTTAGTGTCAAAATTGGAGACTGGTACAAACACGGCAGATGTAGGATATAATCCACAGACTTGTTTTGACGATGGAAAGGAGGTACTATGATACGTGTTTTCCCACATGTTGTCATTAGGATATAAGCAATGAACTATAAGCTTAGTTAGATATTTCCCAAATTGTCAATTTTTTAAAACTGGCCTAAGAAAGTAAAATTACTAGCTTATATAATTTTAATTTCCTAAACTAGTCCAATTACTTCAACATCTTTTATGAAAGATTAGAAGGAAATATGTTAATTTCAACATCAGAAAAATCAAGAGATTTTTATAATTGTGTGTATCCTCTCATTAAAGTTTAAATTTCATGAAGGCAGAATTATTCCAGTTTTATTCACTTGTGATCCCTGGTTTTAAGACAGAACCTGGATAATAAATATTATTAAACAAAGGAATTTTAAGAAAAGAGACTTTCTAACAATTAACGCAATTTCTTTCTTGATCCAATTACTTCATAGACCAAATTTCATTGAACTGTTAAATACCACAAATAACTAGCAACCAAACAAATTATTGAGGTAAAACTGGTGCTTTTTCTTGGTTTTCCCTTTCAATATTTTTCCCTTTACATATTTAACTTTCAAAATGAATTTATTATTATGCCTTATGCCATAAAACTTGGAAAATTAATGAAATCTTCACTTTAAAATCTAGCTTTCTCATACTGTGTCTCGTGAGTTGTTTTAGATTATTATACTATAATGATTGCATCAAATCTTAAATACTATGTGCTGCATTTCCCTTTTGAATCTGATAAAATACATAATAGGTAAAGAATCTAATAAAAGTATAAAATATGCATGCTGCTGCTGCTGCTAAGTAACTTCAGTCATGTCCGACTCTGGGCAATCCCATAGACGGCAGCCCACCAGGCTCCCCTATCCCGTGGATTCTCCAGGAAATAATTCTGGAGGGGGCTGCCATTTCCTTCTCCATGTTATGCATATATATTAGCAAAACATCTAATCTGATTGTTAGCTATCCAGTAAATATGCATGTTAAAAATTAACTCAAAATACTACCTGAAGGAAGAGATAATCTCAAAGAATTATCCAATCTAGTCTTTAAAAAATTGTTATTTTTGAGCTATAGGAGAAAACTGGGGCCTCAGAAGTAACATAACTTTTCCATTTCAATGAGCAGATACACAGTAACATTACATGACAGAATTCATAAATTCTAGTAATATTGCCTCTATAAATACCCAAGTAAAATTAGAGTAATCAGACAAATTTTGTAAAGGAATATTTAGTTTTAAAAATTTCAATAATCAGTACGCTTAAAATTATAACCCAGAAACACTATTTGTACTACGGTCCTTTTTTATGTATGGTGGTCTTCCAAAAGCATTGATTTTTTTCACATAAACCTTCACAAGAAATAGAATTCAAATTGTTCTACAGTGGAATGTTTTATCATGTGAGCTTCTAAAATTTAACTTATCATGTAATAAAATTACATTGTTAGGAAATTAATTCTTCTTAATTAAAGGGCTATATTTTTTACCTATTCCTCAGTAGTATGTATAAGAGTATAACTGCTTAACTACATAAAATTTTTCCCTAAGTACCTAAGTTTATTTTATTTTGGAATTTAAACAGTTTTTGTTAATACACAGAAATTAATAGCCAAGTATTTAAAGAAAATCAAAATGTATGCCAGTCAATGAAAAGGACATCTCAGGGTAATGTTTTTAAAGTTGGGGGAAAAGAAGTAAAATAAATAAGAATACAAAACCTGAAAACAGATAAGCAAAACAAGATGACCACTGTCAGAAAGGAGGCTAGGGAAATCCTTAGTGAAGGTCATGACAAGGAGGGCTGCGGAAATCCAGAGCCAGAACATTTGATGGAGATGAAGCACACTTGAAAAGATACTTAGGTTCTTGGCTGGACCTACATGAAGATCACTCACTAACTTTAGAAGGCTAGAGAGGAACAGGCTAAGAATGGGACACCAAGAGTTCAGTTATGAATATGCTAAATTTGATACCAAATAAGACATTTCAGTGGAGAGCTCAGGAAGGCAGGTGGATGCATTTATGCCTACAGGTTGTCTTTTTTTTTTTTTTTTAAGTTAAATCGATCATTTGTCTAATCTTGATATGGATCTATTATAACAATTCTATTAAGAGAGTGAGATCACTAATTAGGAGAACAGAGAAGTTTTTCCTAACTTCTCCATGTATAGCTGATTATCATGCCCTTATGTCCTTTCAACTCCCTGTAGAAACCTCTGTTTTAATACATGTCATTCTGTTTCTAAATGATTTTATGTCAATATTCTCTGCTGCTGTAATTTTGAAACTAGAAAAGTTTGCTTTTATTTTGCATCTTTTGTGTTTAAAACACAATCTAGCAGTTAGTTCAGCCTGCTCAGAGGTTCAGTCTGCTGTAATGTGTGTCAATTCCAAACTCCTAATTCACTCCCCTCCTACTTTCCCTTCAGTGACCATAAATCTGTTCTTTACTTCTGTGAGTCTAGTTGTGTTTTATATATAAGCTCATTTGCATCATTTTTTTCATGATTGAAAACTTACTTAACAAAAAAAAAAAAAAAAAAGGTTTATACTTTACAGACACTTCTAGAATTGTGAGGTCACTTAGGGGAAAGTTAAATACAGATACAACCTGTTTGGGATTTTAAAAATGGTTAAGAATACACTTGTAATTATATCCAAAATAATTAAATCAAGGGGTCACAATTTCACACAGAGTAATTGGCTTTGCTGATGGTTGTTAAGCTGTTGGAATCAGTTTTATTGATTCTCTTTTTCTAAATTTAAAATATTCCCTCAGTGTTGCATGGCAGTTGTGAATATGTGTCTTCATAATTATAAGCTTTAATATATGCAGTACATTTAAACAATTAATAATTTAATTAACAATTCTCTATTCTTCATACAAGAGATGTGATCAGCTATAAGATGGTGATTCTGCTGAGGAAACCCTCTTTATATTTTTGAGACCCCTTTCCCTCTCTAATTCCCCCCATCTCCACCTAAGCGGGAGTTCTCTGTTGCTGCTACTTAGACACAGTATCTTTAACTAGAGAGGCTGCAGTGTAAGTTTTGGATCTTATGAGGCTGAAGTCAATGCATTCACTGGCCTCACAAGTAGCTAGAATACACATCATAGCTTTTCAAATGGTAAAACATTTAGCCTATAGGTAAATATCCTGAGACAAACTCTAATGTTCCTGAGAAACTAACTGGCCAGAGTCTCTCTTCTGCTACTTTTTAAAATTAAATTGTGAACAGACTAAAACCAAGAATAACCTTGTTATTGTTGTTCAGTCACTCACTTGCATCTGACTCTTTGAGACCCCACAGACTGCAGCACTCCAGGCTTCCTGGTCCTTCACCATCTCCCAGAGCTTGTTTAAACTCATGCTCATTGAGTCAGTCATGCTATCCAACCATTTCATTCTCTGTCATCCGCTTCTCCTCCTGCCTTCAATCTTTCCCAGCAACAGGGTCTTTTCTAATGATCTGGCTCTTCACATCAGGTGGTGAAAGTATTGGAACTTCAGCATTAATCCTTCCAATAAGTATTCAGGATTGATTTCCTTTAGGAGTGATGGGTTTGATCTCTTTGCAGCCCAAGGGGCTCTCAAGAGTCTTCTCCAACACCACAGTTCAAAAGCATCAAATCTTTGGCACTCAGCCTTCTTTGTAGGCCAATTCTCACATCCATATGTAACTACTGGGAAAACCATGGCTTTGACTATACAGAGCTTTGTAGGCAATATAAAGTCTCTGCTTTTTAACACACTGTCTAGGTTTTTCATAGCTTTTCTTTCAAGGAGCAAGCATCTTCTAATTTTATGGCTTCAGTCACCATCTGCAGTGATGTTGGAGCCCGAGAAAATAAAGTCTGTCACTGTTTCCATTGTCTCTTCCATCTATTTGCCATGAAGTGATGAGACTGGACTTAATTTTTTTAATATTGAGTTTTAAGCCAGTTTTTTTTTCTCTCCCTATTTCACCTTCATCAAGAGGCTCTTTAATTTCTCTTTTCTTTCTGCCATGAGGTTGGTTTCATCTGCATGTCTGAGGTTAATGAGATTTCTTCCAGCAATCTTGATTCCAGCTTGTGCTTCATCCAGCCCAGCATTTCGCATGATGTACTCTGAGTGTAAGTTAAGTAAACAGGGTGACAATATATAGGCTTGACATACTCCTTTCCCAATTTTGAACCAGTCTATTGCTCCACATCTGGTTCTAACTGTTGCTTCCTGATCTGCATACATGTTTCACAGGAGGCAGGTAAGGGGGTCTGGTATTCCCATTTCTTTAAGAATTTTCCACAGTTTGTTGTGATCCACACAGTCAAAGGCTTTAGAGTAGTCAATGAAGCAGATGTTTTTCTGGAATTCTCTTGCTTTTTCTATGACCAATGGATGTTGGCAATTTGACCTCTGGTTTCTCTGCCCTTTCTTAATTTAGCTTGAAAGTTTTAAAAATACTCCCTATAATAACTATTAATTTTTATTAAAATTGAGGGCCTGAGAGGAAGAAAGCTGAGAATGTTAAAAACAATAATTGTGTGTAGTTTTTTCTGCTAGGTGTAATCTGTCCATTGACATAAAAGAGTCTCACTGCTTTTGAAAGCAAATTTACTTCTTTTAGAAGAACAACTAAATTTGGCATATAACTTCAGAAACAAATTATAAAGTTAAAATAAATTAATTTTTGCATCTGAAATCCTATCCGAATTTTAATATTCTAAAAATGTTCTTTTTAATTTATAACATCACCAAATAAACTCCATTTGTATTTTAATTACTCCATTAAAATTAGCAAATCAGAACTGTAGATGTATCAGAAGGGTTATTCAACCTCCTCTGCTTTTAAAATTAATCTCCCTTTCAGTAATAAACAGTCTGCTAATTATGTGTAACATTAAGCATCATACTAACTTGAGAAAAAAGGAGACATCTCACTGTGATTTTAGTTGTGTCATACCCTAAACTGTTGAAAAATATATTAAGGTCTCAGAGTCAGAAAGTAAGAACAGTATCACCTTGTTAAAAACATAATTTTATAAATTTCAACAAAGCATTATATTTTAAAATTTTTATCCACTGTGTAGTAGTCCTAAACACAACTTCTAAGAAGTAAAAATGCATTGCTTCCAATTAATGTTCTCTCATTGTAAATGCATATGAGCATTTAATTGAGAATAATTAACATCAGGAATGGAGAAGGAAATGGCACCCTACTCCAGTACTCCTGTCTGGAGAATCCCATGGGCGGAGGAGCCTGGTAGGCTGCAGTCCATGGGGTCGCTAAGAGTCAGACATGACTGAGCGACTTCACTTTCACTTTTCACTTTCATGCACTGGAGAAGGAAATGGCAACCCACTCCAGTGTTGTGGCCTGGAGCACCCCAGGAACAGGGGAGCCTGGTGGGCTGCCATCTATGGGGTTGCACAGAGTCAGACACGACTGAAGCAACTTAGCAGCAACAACATCAGGAAGCATTATTTTTTTTTTTTTTTATCATTTTCCTTGAAAATGTTCACTGCCAAGCAATGGGTGTTGGTTTAATAGTGCTCATGTTTAGCACTTTACTTTCTAAATTGCTATAAATGACACTGTAATTATAACCTCTATTTTCTCCTTAACCAATCAGTTTTCTAATTGACTCGCTGTACATATGGTACTTTGCTTCTTGTGTAATAGATTTAACTTGCAGGCACAACTTCTAAGGATTATATAATTTTTGTCCTCGGTACACTTTAAATAAAAACATAAACAAAGCCCCAAAATCTATAATACATAATTTATTTTCATTTATCTTTATAACATTTTACACATGGATAACTGAATTATACTGCTGCATATTTCTACTTTATATATTTTCAATATAATTTATCTTTGCCTCTCATGAATTTCTTACCTAGTTATCCAATCTTACCTTGAATTAGAAAATACTGTGCAAACATCCTGGAGATACTTTGTAACTTACATAAATATATCATTTCAATATTAATTAGGATTAATTGAAGCTAGGATTTATTAGCTTAATTAATTATTTAGGGTGCTAATGAGTTAAGATTTTTACAGGAACATGTATTCACTAAGTTTACATATAATATAAATCAATTCTATGGCACCAAACTGCTCAGATACTTTGTGTGAGAATAAAAGAGGAGATGGCTGCTTAAATTGAACACCACTGAGAAATAAATCAGTGTACTTATACTTGTTTTAAGACTCTGTGGGTAAGGGAGAGGGTGGGATGATTTGGGAGAATGGCATTGAAACATGTATAATATTATATAAGAAATGAATTGCCAGTCCAGGTTCGATGCAGGATACAGGATGCTTGGGGCTGGTGCACCGGGATGACCCAGAGGGATGGTATGGGGAGGGAGGAGGGAGGGGGGTTCAGGATTGGGAACACGTGTACACCCGTGGCAGATTCATGTTGATGTATGGCAAAACCAATACAATAGTATAAAGTAAAAAATATATATAAATAAATAAAATGGCAAAAAAAAAAAAAAAAGAATTTTCATGAGTGACTGCATTTGATCTTTATCACACTTGTTAACCCAGGCAATGCAGTACTGTCCTTCATCAAGGCTGAAGACTTTGACGCTGAAATAATTCAAGAAAGTTGCTCAAGGTCATACAGCTAATCAGTTGAGGAGCAGGAACTGGTCCTATAGTCTATAAAGCCCCATCACTCCTGTTTATCAAAATCATCCTCATCGTTTGTGAAAAGACTTGTCATGGTTGTGTTTGAGTAGGCATGTTCTTTATCTGTCCAAAAGAAGTTCACAACCTAATTTGGTAAGATAAGTAGAGAAAAATAAAATAGTCCTAACTACTTATAACTGGATGTGATTCACAGTAACAAATTGCCTAGAGGACACTGACACTAAATTTAATTTTCAAAAAGATAAATCTAGGATCATGAGTAAAAGGAATTACTTTCACGCATACAGAATGGACAAATCCTGCAGAATGATTAATCTGTTTCATGAAATGGATAATGAAAAAGAAATGCTCATGAAGTTAGATATTCCAGTCTTATAATTCATTGTATCAGAACATTTTTTGTTAACCAATATAATCAAGAAATTTATCCAATAATATCAGTGACATATTACTAAAGCTCAGATTATAATTTACAAGGTTCCTATTTGTTTTTATTGAGATATAATACATTATCAAAATATCCTCCCTCTAAAATAATAATAGCTGAGATTCTCAATTTTAAATGTTTCCTTTTTAGTTACTAGTCACATGATTTCATGGATTTCTTAGCAGAGAAAGATAAAATTATCCAAATTTCATTCTGAGAATGTAATCTTAATTTCTCAGCTATAATGATCACAACTGTTCATAATAATGATTAAAACTGTTCTTACCAATTTTCTACCAGGCTCTGTGCAATGTATGATCAAGTGAGCTTATGTCAGAAAAAACTATGCAAAACTTGTAAAACGAACACTACTTTTCTTGTAGATGGGTCAGTAGATGCATTCTGTGCTGCTCTGCCAATGTATTGCCTCATTTCCAAATGGAATGCTTTTCTTGGTTTTAGCCCTTTCATTTAATATTTTGCAAACACAAGAAGGTATAGCATACTCCTTCTGCTTTGCTCTGTACTGTTCTAACAGTTTGTCCAATGGAGGCAGCAAAAACAGAAAGATCTACTGCAGGATCATAAGGTGGGATGGTTATTCTAAAGCAGACAGATATAAGTTTTTATCAATAATGCTCCATTCATTCTTGTACTCCTACTTCTTCAATATTTCTCTTTATTTACTTTTTTTTAGTAACCCACAGATCTGAATGAATCATCTGTTGGCTGTTGTCAACAAAATAAAAACTAGTGGCAGAGAATTCAGTTGTCAATAATTGTAAATCAAGATCTGTTCTTGAAAGCAGAGGAAAAAAGAAAAACATCACTATACTCCAAATTTAGATTTGGTCAGATATAATGAGCAAGTGAAATATCTCACTTTATCACCAATTGTTTATCTATATAACCTTATAAAATTCATGCTTATTTTCTTTAATCTCTACATTAATTCAACTATTTCACAAAGATGCTATTATCACTATCACAAATTTCCCTTTGAGTGAAATAACAAGCTTATGAATCAAAATTAAAATGTTAAATTACTACTTACACTTATTTATATTAATTAACCCTGCAGTAATAATATGGAGTAAAACATAGTGACTTACAGTATCTTGGGGGATAGTAAGTATTCTGTAAACTATATCTTTTATAGAAACTATCATAAAATATTTATTAATGAATTTTCTATATCTTCCAAAACTAAATATCCCAAAATGAACATTTCCATAGATTTCTTGCTATTACACAGCCTGTTAATTCATATTCTCTTTCTCCCTGTCTCTTTCTCCTGTCTCCATTGTTCAGCTTTTAGCTTTTGGCATCTTTCTTCAGTCTAGTTTGGAATTCACTCTTTTCTATAACTGCATGTTCTCTATGCTATGCTAAGTCACTTCAGTCGTGTCCGACTCTCTGTGACCCCATAGACGGCAGCCCACCAGGCTCCCCCATCCCTGGGATTCTCCAGGCAAGAACACTGGAGTGGGTTGCCATTTCCTTCTCCAATGCATGAAAGTGAAAAGTGAAAGTCAAGTCGCTCAGTCGTGTCCGACTCCCAGCAACCCCATGGACTTCAGCCTACCAGGCTCCTCCGTCCATGGGATTTTCCAGGTAAGAGTACTGGAGTGGGGTGCCATTGCCTTCTCCACATGTTCTCTAGAGATGCACTTATCCAATAATCTCCAAATGTCTATTTCAAGTGTTGCCTTTATTTGAACTTTAGATACATACATCCCTCTGCTAGACATTATCAATTCTACATCTAATAAACTTTACAAATTCCAAACTTACAACATCTTGAGAATAAGTTGGAGACAGAGACCAATAGTGGTCTATTCTACATGCACCTGTAGATCATAGATTAAAATATGTCCCTCTAACATCTTTCCACTGACCTCAGTTTCACAGACAAACTATAATTCTACTTTCATAATTCTTTGGGTTAAAAAAAGGTTAGTATTTATCCTACTAAGTTCTCCTGTTTAAAAAATATTAAATTTCTTTAATTTTCTACATGTGACATGGAAATGAGATGCTATATTATTCCAATACCTCTCCTTCAGATGAATACTTTTCCTTAAAAATAAGGGACTTAGAACATCCTTCATTTTAAAATAGAAGCTCCGATATTTTGGCCACTTGATGTGAAGAGCTGACTCACTGAAAAAGAACTTGATGCTGGGAAAAATTGAGGGCAGGAGGAGAACAGGGTGACAGAGGATAAGATGGTTCAGTGGCATCACCAACTCGATGGACATGACTTTGAGAAAACTCCAGGAGATAGTGAAAGACAGGAAGGCCTGGCATGCAGTAGTCCCTGGGGTCGCAAAGAGTCTGACATGACTGAGTGACTGAACAACTGTAACAACAAAGTAAGTATGTGTGCTTAGTCGCTTCAGTCAGTTGCAGAGTCAGATATGACAACGACTGAACAACAACAATGTCCAGGAACATTCAGTAAAACAGTCCCTTGTGTGTGCTGTGTGCTTAGTCACTCAGCCATGTCTGACTCTTTCTTAGGCCATGAACTGTAGCCCTCCATGCTCCTGTGTCCATGGGGATTCTCCCAGCAAGAAAACTGGAGTGGATTGCCATGCTCTCCTCCAGGGAATCTTCCCAGATCAGATCAGATCAGTCGCTCAGTCGTGTCCGACTCTTCTCGACCCCATGAATCGCAGGACGCCAGGCCTCCCTGTCCATCACCAACTCCTGGAGTTCACTCAGATTCACATCCATCAAGTCAGTGATGCCATCCAGCCATCTCATCCTCTGTCATCCCCTTCTCCTCCTGCCCCCAATCCCTCCCAGCATCAGAGTCTTTTCCAATGAATCAACTCTTTGCATGAGGTGGCCAAAGTACTGGAGTTTCAGCTTTAGCATCACTCCTTCCAAAGAAATCCCAGGGCTGCTCTCCTTCTTCAGAATGGACTGGTTAGATCTCCTTGCAGTCCAAGGGACTCTCAAGAGTCTTCCCCAACACCACAGTTCAAAAGCATCAATGCTTTGGCGCTCAGCCTTCTTCACAGTCCAACTCTCACATCCATACATGACTATAGGAAAAACCATAGCCTTGACTAGACGAACCTTCCCAATTCTGGGTCAAACCCAGGACTCCTGCATTGCAGGCAGACTCTTTATCTTCTGAGCCACCAGAGAATCCCATGAACTTCTAATTCCAGGAAATAGTGGGTAACCTATTTCCTTTTCCAGTGGATCTTCCTAACCCAGGAATTGAACCAGGGTCTCCTGCATGGCCTGCATGTGTTCTTTACCAGCTGAGCTACCACAAAAGCCCCAAATAGTGCCTTACACTTATGCTATTTTCCTGGATGATTATAAATTTTTAATTTTGCCTGGATTATAGGTGACAAGATAGTACAATGTTGAACAAAAGAATAAATTTCAATCCTTAAAACATTCTAAAATAAAAAGTGTAAGAAAATGTGGTAGGCTTATTCAGTTACAATTCTACAAGGATGTTGAATGTTGACTTTTGATTATAATATTTAAAGCTTTAGAAATGATAAATAACGCTGTTTTAAAAGTGCGATTGTAACTCCAATACTTCATGAAATATCCTGCTTTTTTTTTTTTTTGAAAAATAAGAATAAGAAAATATCATATGGTCATTGGAATCAGGTCTACCTAAGGCCCTGCCTTTTATAAAACTTCAAAATGAAGCAAACAAAACTGCAGAATATGTATTTGAATAGCTTTCTCTGATCCTCAATTTGTCCATGAACTCTAGAAGAGCTGTTTTCAATGCATGGAAGTACAAAATGTATGTTACATGAGAAATAAAGGTAATATGTTGTGAATGGAAATGACTGGACAGCATCTAGAAAGAATTTTCCTACTTATTAAAAGGATCTTTTTCTAAATCTCCAAAATGTTAGGTTTAGAGTCACTAAAAAAGGTAAAATTAGTATTTCACAAAATGTTGATATATTTAACTTTAAAATGAGCTATAGCTTTCCTCTTTACATACAGAAATGTTTCATGTATATTAATGAACAAATGAATAAACGGAAGCAGGAAAAAGGGAAGGAAAGAAGGGAGGGAAGGAAGGAGAGAAGGAAGAAGGGAGAAAGAAAGGAAAAAAATGTTGGTCTCTAGGGTGCTACTGAAATATACAATGCCAACTCTCTAGTTTGGTCATGAACTCTGGCTCTGTTAAATTGCTGCTTTGCCATTTTCTTTCAATGCTTCATGAACTTCTATATTATTTTTAACAATTAGGTTTCTACCTGCATAAGAGAAGTAAACTAGTATCCATTATTTTTCTATGTAGAATGTTTTAGAGACTATGTAGCTCTCTTTTTTTTATATTTGTTTTTGTCTGCCTTTAAAAAATTATCTTTGAAACCTTCTAAAATATTTGATTAAAAACAATGTTTTTGATCTTAAGTTGTATATTTATAATTTTTGAATTAACTGCTCTAAATATTTTTACTGATTTCATGTAAATCATTAATGTAATTTCAAAATCACAATATTTTATTTGACTAGGCCATTCCACTTGAACTTAAAGTAGCTTCTAAAATTATTAAATAGAAACACAAAATTAAAATTAGCATAAAATGAACAAGCATGGAGATCATGAGAGCCAAAAGATTCAGTAAAACATCTATTTTTGATGTAAAATTTTTGGCTTCCACAATAAACAAAATACGATAAAAACTACCAACTACATTTTGAGATCTAAAAGAAGGATATATCACTTTTAACTATAAATGATGGAAAGCCAGTATCAATTTCAAAATATACTGGCTTTTGTTCATAATATTTTTCTTTTATTTTTAAACTTTACATAATTGTATTAGTTTTGCCAAATATCAAAATGAATCCGCCACAGGTATACATGTGTTCCCCATCCTGAACCCTCCTCCCTCCTCCTCCTCCCTCCCCATACCATCCCTCTGGGTCATCCCAGTGCACTAGCCCCAAGCATCCAGTATCGTGCATGGAACCTGGACTGGCAACTCGTTTCATACATGATATTATACATGTTTCAATGCCATTCTCCCAAATCTCCCCACCCTCTCCCTCTCCCACAGAGTCCATAAGACTGTTCTATACATCAGTGTCTCTTTTGCTGTTTCATACACAGGGTTATTGTTACCATCTTTCTAAATTCCATATATATGTGTTAGTATACTGTATTGGTGTTTTTCGTTCTGGCTTACTTCACTGTGTATAATAGGCTCCAGTTTCATCCACTTCATTAGAACTGATTCAAATGTATTCTTTTTAATGGCTGAGTAATACTCCATTGTGTATATGTACCACTGCTTTCTTATCCATTCATCTGCTGATGGACATCTAGGTTGCTTCCATGTCCTGGCTATTATAAACAGTGCTGCGATGAACATTGGGGTACACGTGTCTCTTTCCCTTCTGGTTTCCTCAGTGTGTATGCCCAGCAGTGGGATTGCTGGATCATAAGGCAGTTCTATTTCCAGGTTTTTAAGCAATCTCCACACTGTTCTCCATAGTGGCTGTACTAGTTTGCATTCCCACCAACAGTGTAAGAGGGTTCCCTTTTCTCTACACCCTCTCTAGCATTTATTATTTGTAGACTTTTGGATCGCAGCCATTCTGACTGGTGTGAAATGGTACCTCATAGTGGTTTTGATTTGCATTTCTCTGATAATGAGTGATGTTGAGCATCTTTTCATGTTTGTTAGCCATCTGTATGTCTTCTTTGGAGAAATGTCTATTTAGTTCTTTGGCCCATTTTTTGATTGGGTCATTTATTTTTCTGGAGTTGAGCTGTAGGAGTTGCTTGTATATTTTTGAGATTATTTGCTTGTCAGTTGCTTCATTTGCTATTATTTTCTCCCATTCTGAAGGCTGTCTTTTCACCTTGCTAATAGTTTCCTTTGATGTGCAGAAGCTTTTAAGGTTAATTAGGTCCCATTTGTTTATTTTTGCTTTTATTTCCAATATTCTGGGAGGTGGGTCATAGAGGATCCTGCTGTGATGTATGTCGGAGAGTGTTTTGCCGATGTTCTCCTCTAGGAGTTTTATAGTTTCTGGTCTTACATTTAGATCTTTAATCCATTTTGAGTTTATTTTTGTGTATGGTGTTAGAAAGTGTTCTAGTTTCATTCTTTTACAAGTGGTTGACCATATTTCCCAGCACCACTTGTTAAAGAGATTGTCTTTAATCCATTGTATATCTCTCATTCCCATTTAGCATTACTGCAAAGTGACTGTACGTTAAATTTGCCAGACAGGAAGTCTTATTATTTTACACCAAATATCAATTTCTTCCAGCTACTTTTCACTAAAGAAACATTCAATAAGTAATTTAAAAATGAAAGCTATGAAACATTAAACACATATTATAATAGGAAAAATAAAGCACTATGTAATTGTAGGAGTCTCAAAATAACTCAATTTTACCCTGGGAATGTGTTTCAGATGCTCTTTAATTGATGTCAAATTAGCTACCCAGTTTTCTAATAATAAGATATGATTAATTTTTAGTGGAATACACAAATGCAGTGTTATTTTCTTTCAATTAGTATTTTGTATTTAGAGCATCCCACATTTCACATAACCTTTTAATACTAAATGTATGGAATATTAGGCTTCTTGTGCTTTTTTCCTCCTCTGTAGAACTATTATTATCTGGCAGTTACTACTTTCTCTGCAAAAGCCACACCTGTTCTTTAAGCAAAGTAGCTGTAATTTCATTTGTTTCCTTCTCTCCTACAATATGGAGAAGGCAATGGCACCCCACTCCAGTACTCTTGTCAGGAAAATCCCACGGACGGAGGAGCCTGGTAGGCTGCAGTCCATGGGGTCGCTAAGAGTCAACAGAACTGAGCGACTTCACTTTCACTTTTCACTTTCATGCATTGGAGAAGGAAATGGCAACCCACTCCAGTGTTCTTGCCTGGAGAATCCCAGGGACAGGGGAGCCTGGTGGGCTGCCATCTATGGGGTTACATAGAGTTGGACACGACTGAAGCAACTTAGCAGCAGCAGCAGCAGCTCCTACAATATCTATTCTAGCTCAGAAGAGAAAAATAGGATCTTATAGAAGTAAAATATCTGACTGAAAAGTAACTCTGTATACTCAGTGAGGACCAATTTTTCAGTTTCAGTATCTTCAAATTAATTATATCCCTATCTATTCAGCAAATGAATGCCTTCTTTTACGTTTTAGAGCTGACTTTCTGAATTTTTGTGGGTTTGAAGAGCTAATTATTTTACTCAAAATTAAGACATTCTAAAAGTGAAGGGACTACTTTAACAAGGTTGGTAATCTTATTACATAAAAGTTCTACTTCTAATGTACAAAAATTAATTACAGGGAAGTATTCAATAGCTGAAGCAACTATTGCTTTAAATGTCAAAAACATCCTATAATGTATCTCAACATGGTTTGAAGATAAACAAGATTAGTTTAAAAGCTGTAAGTGATTGAAGGAAATTTTTGAAATGTACCTACATTTATATATACTATTTTAAAAAAATCACTCATTCCCATTTAATATAACCTCCAAGTGCTTGTGCATCAAAGCTGCCAAATAGGAACTTTTAGTTTTCTGCTTAACATTTCATCCATCTTCCTTATGGGCTGAGAAAGATTTATACCTAGAAGACAGAATACAATGAGAAAAGGAAAAAAAAAAAGCTAAAGCTGTTAAAGGAAAAAAAAATGCTAATAATAAATACAACCATTTAACACCAATCATGTTGAATTGTGGTATGTGTATATGTATTGATTAAAATGTTTCTGGGAGATATATTGAGATAATAAAAAGAGAAAGGATGCACTTACATAATATTCAATATAAAATTAAACTACCTTACATAAATAATGCTTCAAAAGAGACTGTTTAAAACTTTTGCTCACACAATGTGAAAAAATTTTAATTATACTATTTTATGAAAAATGTTTTTCAAATCAAGGGAAGACCTAAATACTGGTTTTATATTACAGATAGAAGATGGTACATAAATATCATTGTCATTTATTTCTCAAAGACAAGAAAATGTCCATAACCTGAAAGTTCAATGTTAAAGAAGAGGAGAAAAAAAGAAAACTTCCTCTTCCTCTGTTCTCGTAATTTCCATGACTAGAAGACTTACATATAAATCATGCATTTCCAGGGAAAAGAAAAGTGAAAGCAGATGGAATTAGTGTTTTAGACCTGACAGACCCTGTAGTGCTTCAAGCTAGTAAGTCCTGGGTGAGGGTGTCTTAAGGTGAAACTATTTCTGAAAATAATGGCTGGAAACTAAGCTTCAGTTCAGTGTATCTCCTTACAATTAAAAAAATACTTCTTTAGTTCATACAAAAATAGATTAGATTAAAAAAATGGAAATCAATTAACTTTTATAAGATTTCTGTTGGCCCTGTGTAGGTATATTCTTTTATTCTGTCTTAATTAAAATTATTCTATACTTACTTTACTTTAGTGGAGTGGAAACTACCTCATATAATGAGTATCAACGAAAGAGAAAGCAGTAGAGAGAGAAATGACTGTCCGTGGACCAGGGCAAATTTGATAGGATAGAATAGTTCTAATGGAAATATGACTTTTTTTATATCCTTAGAGACATAGTACGGAGAAGGCAATGCCACCCCACTCCAGTACTCTTGCCTGGGAAATCCCATGGACAGAGAAGCCTGGTAGCCTGCATCCAAGGGGTCGCAAAGAGTCAGACCTGACTGAGCAACTTCACTTTCACTTTTCACTTTCATGCACTGGAGAAGGAAATGGCAACCCACTCCAGTGTTCTTGCCTGGAGAATCCCAGGGACGGGGGAGCCTGGTGGGCTGCTGTCTATGAGGTCGCACAGAGTCGGACACGACTGACATGACTTAGCAGCAGCAGCAGCAGCAGCAGAGACATAGTTTGCTCCTGCTTTTTAGAAGACACTTTAAAACTAGTCTGATTTACATCACTTAAATTTGTTTCAAAACCCTTAACTGACATGTTTAATGATTAATGTATCTGAAGTATTTGATATGTAGAAAGTTGAAACACAGAATATATACACAGCCTTTCTCAGGGTCATTCCCACAAATCTTAATAAGTAAACTGAAATGTCAAGTCAATTTATGGCAACATAAAGAAAACTTTTATGTAATTATATAGCATAATTGTGCAAACAAATATCAGCATGAGTGTATGTTATCGGATGCCTCATAACTAGATATATTGCTTGCTCAATACCTGATCAAAATTTTTAATATTTTTAATATCTAAATAACATTTTATTAAAAATAAAATGTTATGTTTTCCCTATAGGGTCTAATTTACTCATAATAAAGCACTGAGGGAATATTACATTTTACATGTTATATGATCTTGGTGTCTACGAAAAGCCATTAACAGTGGAATTAAATCCAGGTATCTATGATCCATTTAAATCTAAAGTCCTATTATGTCTTCATTATTCTGTACATCTGTCCACCCTATGACAATTACAGTTCTACTGGGTTAGCCAAAATTCTCTTAGATGGTATGGAAAAACCTGAATGAACTAGTTGGCCAACCCAATATTATATACTGTTATTTCCTTTTGCTACTTATCTATTATGTGATGGCTGATAAGGTACAGCTTCAGCAAATAAAGAAGATAAAGTTGGAAATAGAAGAGATACATAAAAGACATACTTCAAACACAGAACTGTGATGCTGCTGGTAAAAGAAATGTTGTGTATACATGTGAGGCAGGGTTTACACATGATTTGGGAGGATGACATAATGGAGCAAATAAGATGACAGAGGAAGAGATACAAGGACATGTGAAATGTGTACTTGTGGTTTTGAATTTAAGTGATTCTATTAATAGAATTGTTTGTTTTAACAAAAATGCCAATTCAAGGGACAAAAAACAGATTTCAGATATATTGTGTAGGAACAATTGAGACAGCATCCATGTAGAGATATCTGAGGCAAAGAAATGCATTACTTTGTTTCTGCTGATTCATCTATGCTAGAAATAAAACGTGGAGGATTAGTGCCTCTATGAGGACGAAACTGCTGGGGAATCCATGAGGGCCCACAGAGCTGCTTGCGGAAGAACCACTGACTTCTTGGTGCTGGAAGTCGGTGCTCCTCAAGGATTCAAGCACGCCAGTCCCCATAACTCGCTGGTTCCAGGCCATCAGGGGTCTAATCTTGTTGTCCACCTTAGTTTAGGATCCCTCACTGGTCTTCACTGGAAATGACAGACATGTCATTCCTCATGACCTGAGACTTCATCTTCTGGCACTCATGAAGGGTTGTTCCCTATGTGACCTGGCAGCGTCAGCTGTTAAACCAGCTGGCACCCACTTGGACTTGACTAATGCTATATCCAGTGGCCTGGCAACCAGATTTTGCCTGGCACTCATGACAGTTAACTTCCTTCCTGAGTTTACCAAGTGAGGAAATGACACCTAATAATATGGAAAAGGAAGAGTGCAAAATATTGGGGCACTGGAGCAGCTGTGAGGAGATAACTCATGTCCAAGGGCAAAGGAGAAGCCCCAGCAAGATGGTAGGAGGGGTGAAATCGCATTTAGCATCAAACCCCATACCTGCCAGAGACATTCAGAGGGCTCAAACAAAACTTGTGTATACCAGGATCCAGGGATCCCATAGAGACTGAGCCAGAACTATGTTTGGGTGTCTCCAGTGGAGGTACAGGTCAGCAGTGGCCTGCTGCAGGGGCAGGGGCTCTGGGTACAGCAGATCTGGGTATGGCATAAGCCCTCTTGAAGGAGGTCACCAATAACCTACCAGAGAGCCACCACAACTTACACAGGACTGGGGAAACAGACTCTGGGAGGGCATAAACAGCACCTTGGGCACGCTAGGACTCAGGATAAAGGAGCAATGACACCCAAGAGACTGACCCAGACTTACCCATGAGTGTCCAGGAGTCTCTGGTGCAGGCGTGGGTCAGCAGTGGTCTGCTGAAGGGTTGAGGGCACAGAGTGCAGCAGTGCCTGCATGGGACCTTTTGAAGGAGGTTGCCATTATCTTCATTACCTCCACCATGTTTTGGCACCAGGTAAAAAATAGGGAGGGAACACAGCCCCATCCATCAACAGAAAATTGGACTAAAGATTTACTGAGCATCCTTCCACCCATCAGGAGGGAGCCAGTTTACCCCTCATCAGGAAGCTTTCATAAGCCTCTTAATCCTTCTCTATCAGAGGACAGACAGAATGAAAACCACAATCACAGAAAACTAACCAATCTAATCACATGGACCACAGCCTTATCTAACTCAAAGAAACTATGAGACATGCCCTATAGGGCCACCCAAGACAGACAGGTCATGGTGGAGAGTTCAGACAAAATGTGGTCCACTGGAGAAGGGAATGGCAAACCACTTCAGTATTCTTGCCTTGAGAACCCCATGAACAATATGAAAAGGCAAAAAGATAGGACAATGAAAGATGAACTCCCCAGGTCGGTAGGTGCCCAATATGCTACTGGAGGTCAGTGGAGATATAACTCCAGAAAGAATGAAGAGATGGAGCCAAGGTGAAAACAACACCCAGTTTTGTATGTGACTGATGATGGAAGAAAAGTCTGATGCTGTACAGAATAATATTGCATAGGAACCTGGAATGTTACGTCCATGAAGCAAGACAAATTGGAAGTGGTCAAACAGGAGATGACAAGAGTGAACATCAATATTTTAGAAATCAGTGAACTAAAATGGACTGGAATGGGTGAATTTAGCTCAGATGACCATTATATCTACTACTGTGGGCAGGAATCACTTAGAAGAAATGGAGTAGCCCTCATAGTCAACAAAAGAGTCTAAAATGCAGTACTTGGATGCAATCTCAAAAACAAGAGAATGATCTGTTTGTTTCTAAGGCAAACCATTCAATATCACAGAAATCCCAAGTCTATACCCCGACCAGTAATGCTGAAGAAGCTGAAGTTGAACAGTTCTATGAAAACCTACAAGGCCTTCTAGAACTAACAACCCAAAAAGATGTTCTTTTTATTATAGGGGCCTGGGATGCAAAAGTAGCAAGTCAATAAACACCTGGAATAACAGGCAAACTTGGCCTTGGAGAACAAAAGCAGCAGGTAAAAAGTTAATAGAGTTTTGCCAAGAGAATGCACTGGTCATACCAAACACCCTCTTCCAACAACAAAAGAGAAGACTCTACATATGGACACCACCAGATGGTCAATACTGAAATTAGAGTGATTATATTCTTTGCAGCCAAAGATGGAGAAGCTCTAAACAGTCAGCAAAAACAAGACTGGGAGCTGACTGTGGTTCAGATCGTGAACTCCTTATTGCAAATTCAGACTTAAATTGAACAAAGTAGGGAAAATCACTAGACCATTCAGGTAGTACCAAAATCAAATCCCTTATAACTATACAGTGGAAATGAGAAAGAGATTAAAGGTATTAGATATGATACAAACAGTGCCTGAAGAATTATGTACAGAGGTTCATGACACTGTACAGGAGGGAGGGATGAAGACCATCCTCAAGAAAAAGAAATGCAAAAAGGCAAAATAAGGCTAAAGGCAAATGCAAAAAAGGCAAAAAGGCTATCTGAGGAGGCCTTAAAAATAGCAGTGAATAGAAGAGAAGTGGAAGGTAAAGGAGAAAGAGAGAGATATACCCATTTGAATGCAGAGTTCCAAAGAATAGCAAGGAGAGATAAGAACGCCTTCTTATATGATCAATGCAAAGAAATAGAGGAAAACAAAAGAATGGGAAAGACTCGAGATCTCTTCAAGAAAATAAGAAATGCCAAGGAAATATTTCATGCAAAGATGGACAAAATAAAGAACAGAAATTGTATGGACCTTACAGAAGAAGAAATTAAGAAGAGGTGGCAAGAATACATAGAAGAACTATACAATAAAGATCTTCATGACCCATATAATTGCGATGGTATCATCATTCACCTAGAGGCAGACATCCTTGAATGCGAAATCAAGTGGGCCTTACAAAGTATCACTATGAACAAAACTAGTGGAGGTGATGGAATTCCAGTTGAGCTATTTCAAATCCTAAAAGATGATGCTGTGAAAGTGCTGACTCAATATGCCAGCAAATCTGCAAAAATCAGCAGTGGCAACAGGACTGGAAAAGCTCAGTTTCATTCCAATCCCAAAAAAGGCAAAGCAAAAGAATGCTCAAACTACTGCACAATTGCACTTATCTCACACGCTAGTAAAGTAATGCTTAAAACTCTCCAATCAGGCTACAACAGTATTTGAATCGTGAACTTCTAGATGTTCAAGTTGGATTTAGAAAATGCAAAGGAGCTAGAGATCAAATTCTGAACATCCACCAGATCATCAAAAAAGCAACAGAGTTTCAGAAAAACATCTAGTTCTGCTTTATTGACTATGTCAAAGCCTTTGACTGTGTGGATCACAATAAACTGTGGAAAATTCTTTAAAAAATGAGAATACCAGAACACCTGACCTGTCTCAGGAGAAACTTGTATGCAGGTCAGGAAGCAACAGTTAGAACTGGACATCGAACAAGAGACTGGTTCCAAATAGGGAAAGGAGTACATCAAGGCTATATATTGTCACCCTGCTTATTTAACTTCTATGCAGAGTATATCATGAGAAATTCTGGGCTGGATGAAGCTCAAGTTGGAATCAAGATTACAGTTAAAATATCAATAACTTAAGATACACACCGTGTATCTTCCGTGATACCACATGACACCACCCTTATGGTAGAAAGTGAAGAAGAACTTAAGAGACTCTTGATGAAAGTGAAAGAGGAGAGTGAAAAAGTTGGCTTAAACTCAGCATTCAGGAAATGAAAATCCTGGCATCTGGTCCCAACACTTCATGGCAAATAGATGGGGAAACAATGGACACAGTGACAGACTTTATTTGGGGGGGCTCCAAAATCACGGCAGATCATGACTGCAGCTAAGAAATTAAAAGATGTGTGCTCCTTGGAAGAAAAGTTATGACCAACCTAGATAGCATATTCAAAAGGAGAAACATTACTTTACCAACAAAAGTCTGTGTAGTCAAAGCTATGGTTTTTCGATAGTCATGTATGGATGTGAGAGTTGGACTATAAAGAAAGTTGATTGGTGAATAATTGATGCTTTTAAGCTGTGGTATTGGAGAAGACTCTTGAGAGTCCCGTGGACTGCAAGTAGATCCAATCAGTCCGTCTTAAAGTAAATCAGTCCTGAATACTCATGGGAAAGACTGATGTTGAAGCTGAAACATCAATACTTTGGCCACCTTATGTGAAGAACCGATTCATTGGAAAAGACCCTGATACTGACCAGATGAAGGCGGGAGGAGAAGAGGAAGACAGAGGATGAGATGGTTGGATGGCATCACTGATCCGACGGATGTTGAGTTTGAATAAATTCCGGGAGCTGGATGGACAGGGAGGCCTAGTGTGCGGCAGTCCAGTTCAGTTGAGTTGTGTTCAAACAGTCATGTCCGCCTCTTTGCGACCCCATGAATTGCAGCATGCCAGGCCTCCCTGTCCCTCATCAACACCTGGAGTTCACCCAAACTCATGTCCATCCAGCCATCTCATCCTCTGTCATCCCCTTCTCCTCCTGACCCCAATCCCTCCCAGCATCAGAGCCTTTTCCAATGAGTCAACTCATTGCATGAGGTGGCCAAAGTTGGGAGTTTCAGCTTTAGCATCATTCCTTCCAAAGAACACCCAGAGCTGATCTCCTTTAGAATGGACTGGTTGGATCTCTTTACAGTCCAAGGGACTCTCAAGAGTCTTCTCCAACACCACAGTTCAAAAGCATCAATTCTTCAGCACTCAGCTTTCTTCACAGTCCAACTCTCACATCCATACATGACCACTGGGAAAACCATAGCCTCGACTAGACGGACCTTTGATGGCAAAGTAATGTTTCTGCTTTTTAATATGGTGTCTAGGTTGGCCATAACTTTCCTTCCAAGCAGTAAGCATCTTTTAATTTCATGGCTGCAATCAACAACTGCAGTGATTTTGGAGCCCCCCCCAAATAAAGTCTGACAATGTTTCCACTGTTTCCCCATCTATTTCCCATGAAATTATGGGACCAGGTGCCATGATCATAGTTTTCTGAACGTTGAGCTTTAAGCCAACTTTTTCACTCTCCTTTTTCACTTTCATCAAGAGGCTTTTTATTTCCTTTCACTTTCTGCCATAAGGGTGGTGTCATCTGCATATCTGAGTTTATTGATATTTCTCCCATCAATCTTGATTCCAGCTTGTGCTTCTTCCAGTCCAGCGTTTCTCATGATGTACTCTGCATATAAGCAGGGTAACAAAATGCACCCTTTATGTACTCCTTTTCCTATTTGGAACCAGTCTGTTGTTTCCACGTCCAGTTCTAACTGTTGCTTCCTAACCTGCATATAGTTTTCTCAAGAGGCAGGTCAGGTGGTCTGGTATTCCTATCTTTTTCAAAATTTTCCACAGTTTACTGTGATCCACACAGTCAATGGCTTTGGCATAGTCAATAAAGCAGAAATAGATATTTTCCCAGAACTCTCTTCCCTTGCTATGATCCAGCAGATTTTGGGAATTTGATCTCTGGTTCCTCTGCCTTTTCCATAACCAGCTTGAACATCAGGAAGTTCACAGTTCATGTATTGCTGAAGCCTAGCTTGGAGAATTTTGAGCATTACTTTACTACGATGTGAGATGAGTTCAATTGTACGGTAGTTTGAGCATACTTTGGCATTGCCTTTCTTGGGATTGGAATGTAAACTGACTTTTTCCAGTCCTGTGGCTACTGCTGAGTTTTCCAAATTTGCTGGCATATTGAGTGCAGAAGTTTCATAGTATCATCTTCCAGGATTTGAAGTAGCTCAACTGGAATTCCATCACCTCCACTAGCTTTGTTCATAGTGATGCTTTCTAAGGCCCACTTGACTTCACATTCCAGCATATCTGGCTCTAGGTCAGTGATCACACCATCGTGGTTATCTTGGTCATGAATATCTTTTTTGTACAGTTCCATGTATTCTTGCCATCTCTTCTTAATTTCTTCTGCTTCTGTTAGGTCCATACAATTTGTGTCCTTTATCGAGCCCATCTTTGCATGAAATGTTCCCTGGGTATCTCTAATTTTCTTGAAGAGATCTCTAGTCTTTCCCATTCTGTTGTTTTCCTCTATTTCTTTGCACTGATTGCTGAGGAAGGCTTTCTTATCTCTCCTTGCTTTTATTTGGAACTCTGCATTGAGATGTTTATATCTTTCCTTTTCTCCTTTGCTTTTCGCTTCTCTTCTTTTCACAGCTATTTGAAAGGCCTCCTCAGACAGCCATTTTGCTTCTCTGCATTTCTTTTCCATGGGGATGGTCTTGACCCCTGTCTCCTGTACAATGTCCCGAACTTCTGTTCATAGTTCATCAGTCACTCTATCAGATCTAGTCCCTTAAATCTATTTCTCACATCCACTGTATAATCATAAGGGATTTGATTTAGGTCATACCTGAATGGTCTAGTGGTTTTCCCTACTTTCTTCAATATAAGTCTGAATTTGGCAATAAGGAGTTCATGACCTGAGCCACAGTCAGTTCCCGGTCTTGTTTTTGCCAGCATTATAGTGCTTCTCCATCTTTGGCTGCAAATAATATAATCAATCTGAGTTCAGTGTTGACCATCTGGTGATGTTCATGTGTAGAGTCTTCTCTTGTGTTGTTGGAAGAGGGTGTTTGCTATGACCAGTGTGTTCTCTTGGCAAATATTAGCCTTTGCCCTGCTTCATTTCATATCCCAAGGCCAAGTTTGCCTGTTTCCCCAGGTGCTTCTTGACTTCCTACTTTTGCATTCCAGTCTCCTATAATGAAAAGAACATCTTTTTTGGGTGTTAGTTCTAAAAGGTCTTGTAGGTTTTCATAGAACCGTTCAACTTCAGCTTCTTCAGCATTACTGGTTGGGGCATAGATTTGGATTACTGTGATATTGAATGGTTTGCCTTAGAAATGAACAGAGATCATTTTGTCGTTTTTGAGATTGCCTCCAAGTACTGCATTTCGGACTCTTTTTTTGACCATGATGGCTACTCCATTACCTCTAAAGGATTCCTGCCCACAGTAGTAGATATAATGGTCATCTGAGTTAAATTCACCCATTCCAATCCATGGGGTCGCAAAGAGTTAGAAATTACTGAGCAACGAACTGAATTAAAGTGCCTTTACCTCCAAGGACAGAGGAGGCTGAGGAGAGTTTTGATAGAGAAACTATTGAAACGTGAGATTTTCAAGTGGAACAGCTTAGAGGAGGAGAAAAATGGCACTTTCAAAAGAAGAGGTGTAAGAAGAATGGCCACTTTAGAAGCACAACCAGAACAATATGAGTTTAGAATACTGGGGATTGAAATGCCAAGAAGCTAGTTGAAAGAATTTTAAAGTAGATGCTCCAAACATAGAAGTGGTTAAATAAAGCTATCGGTATTATTATACTCATATAACATTCAATCTACTGAAAATGGTGACTACATTCACATACTAAAAAATTGTTCATTAGGTATTATATGAAACAGTGATATCATTGGGAATACAGTGATGCAAAATGGAAAGTATCTCAGAGTTAATCTTTCAGTGAAGATAATTTCAGACACTGTTCTCTTTATACCTATTTAACTTTATTAAATATAGTATGTAATTGGCAGGCTTCCCTGGGTGCTCAGTCATAATAAAAACCCATCTGCAATGCAGGAGACATGAGTTCAATTCCTGGGTCAGGAAGATCTCCTGGAGAAGGAAATCGCTACCCACTCCACTCTTCTTGCCTAGGAAATCCCATGGTCAGAGGAGCCTGGCAGGCCACGCACACAGAGTCACAAAAGAATCTGACAATACTTAGTGACTAAATAGCAACAATATAATTGGTAAAGTGACTGCTATAAATCTATACGAATTTTACCAAAAAATGGAATGTTAGTAATAAATGTATTTACCTTTATTGAGCAGTAATGTGAAAAAATTAATGGTATCAAAAAAATAATTAGGGTAGGTAGCCCTTAATGGGCTTTCCATTACATAGAGAATCCAAACCCCTTACCAAAGACAACACAGATGATCTTCTCCTTCCTAACTTTCCATACTTTTTAGTCACCCAGTCTTTTCTTTCCATTTTAGGAGCATATCATGCTTATTGTACTAGAACTGTTTGCACCCACTGTTTCATCTGTCCGGGATACCCTTTTCCAGCCTTTTACATGGTTCATCTATTTTAATTATCAATTGTCACCTATCATACTTCCCCATGAGTAACATTCTATCATGCCATTCTGGCCTACTTTGACCTACAAGTATGGTCTACAACCTAGACAGCATATAAAAAAGCAGAGACATTACTTTGCCAACAAAGGTCTGTCTAGTCAAACCTATGGTTTTTCCAGTAATCATGTATGAATGTGAGAGTTGGACCATAAAGAAAGCTGAGCGAGTAAGAATTGATGCTTTTGAACTGGTGTTGGAGAAGACTCTTGAGAGTCATATGGACTGCAAGGAGATCCAACCAGTCAATCCTAAAGGAAATTAGTCCTGAATATTCACTGGAAGGACTGATGGTGAAACTGAAACTCCAATACTTAGGCCACCTGTGCAAAGAACTGACTCTTTGGAAAAGATCCTGAAGGCAGGAGGACAGGGGAACGACAGAGGATGAGATGGTTGGATGGCATCACCGACTCAAAAGACACAAGTTTGAGCAAGCTCTGGGATTTGGTGATAGGGAAGCCTGGCATGCTGCAGTCCATGGGGTCACAAAGAGTCACACATGACTGAATGACTGAACTGAGAACTGAACTGATGGCCTACTTATTTCATGCATAGCACATATTACAATTATCAGTTATTTATGTACATGTTTTCTTGACTGTATTAAGGTATGTATTTCCCTGCTTGCTTCTGTTCCTTTCAGCAGAATGGAGAGATGATGTACCTTCTCTGTATTATTTAATCTAGTCAATTAAATGAAGATTTAGTAAATGAATGAATGAAATGATAGGTAAGAATTTGTATACTTACAATTAGCAGAACATTGACAGGCTTACATTATTATGTTCTATTTGTAACAGGAATGCTGCTGCTAAGTCACTTCAGTCGTGTCCGACTCTGTGTGACCCCACAGACAGCAGCCCACCAGGCTCCCCCGTCCCTGGGATTCTCCAGGCAAGAACACTGGAGTGGGTTGCCATTTCCTTCTCCAAGGCATGAAAGTGAAAAGTGAAATTGAAGTCGCTCAGTCATGTCTGACCCTCAGCGACCCCATGGACTGCAGCCTTCCAGGCTCCTCCGTCCATGGGATTTTCCAGGCAAGAGTACTGGAGTGGGATGCCATTGCCTTCTCCGATTTGTAACAGGAATACATGTATATAATAGAAATTTTAGAATATGTAGAAAAGGAGATAACACAAATCTACTATACATCCATCAAAAAACAAGTGACTTTACAGTTTGTTTTATTTACTTCTATTTTTATTCATGTTTTCACATAGTTTCAATTATGTTTTTGAATACCGTATTTCTTACCTAGCAGATGTCATAATCATGTTTCATGTCATTAGAATTTTCTAAATATCATCACATCGTGTATTATCTCACAGTATAGAAGTTTCATACATAGTTGCTATTTTCTTCTTTTTCATAAAACTCTAGAGCCATCTTGACATGCAATAACTGTCTACAACTTATTGAGTTGTAGGTTGTAGTTGTAGTTCATTATAATACTTATAATGAACCTCTAAAAGTAGAATTACTGAGTTAAAGGGCATGATGAAGTACAGGCTTTTGATCCATACTACTAAATTACATCTAGTAAGCTTTTAAGACTTGGACTTATATTAGTGAAATATGAAAATGTCCATTTTAACATGGTCATCAACATCTAAAATGTTATTACAATATGTCTTAATTGCAAATAATATCTAAAATTATATCTCAGTTCTTTTAAACGTATATATATTTTAATTTTTTTTTTAATATTAGTACGGTGAGGTTGATTATTTGTCAAGTGATTATCAACCATTTTAATTTCATCACATTTATTTACTAAATAATTAACAACTGATTAAATCTTAGGAAAAAATTAGCACCTTCTAGGGAGAATGTGAGCTTCCCTGTGGTTCAGTTGGTAAAGAATAATCGGGAAACTAAGATTCCGTTACTGGGTAGTGAAGATCGCCTGGAGAAGGGCATGGTAACCCACTCCAGTATGTTTGTCTGGAGTACTCTGTGTACAGGGGAGCTTGGTGGACTACAGTCCATTGGGTTGCAAAGAGTCCAAGAAGACTCAGTGACTAACACTTTCTCTTTCACTTTCATGCAGTGTGTGTTTGTCACTCAGTCATGTCCAACTCTTTGTGATGCTATGGACAGCAGCCCACCAGGCTCCTCTGTCCACAGATTTCTCCAGGCAAGAATACTGTAGTGGATAGTCATCCCCATCTCCAGAGTATGTTTCCAACCCAGGTTTCCTGCATTGCAGGTGGATTCTTTATCATCTGAGCCACCTGGGAAGCTCTCTATGAATAGTGGGAGCTGTAAATGATTTTAGTCATAAAAATGTAAGCTGAATAAACTGCAATGAAATTATTAATAAATCTTACTCTACATCACAGATTTGTCTCAACGTGATACAGTGATGGGTGATCCCAATGGGGAAACACACACACACACACACACACACACACACACTTCATCCAGCCTAAACATGAAGGCACGCTTTGTTAAAGACATGAAAGAAGAATCCTAAAGAACAATTTGCAGAGCAAGGAGTAGCTGAAGGGTAGAGGAGGGTTTCCGGTTGAGAATGCTGAGAAGAGCTGAAGTGTAAGACCAGGAATCTGATGTGGACAGAGTTTATCAGCTAGAGTGCATGAGAGAGGCAGAGGGATAAGAGCTGGAAAGAGTGAGTGAAGTGAGACCCTGTACTGTGTTTTATGCAATGGTTTTACACTTGAGCCTAAAGGCAGTTTGGAAACTGTAGGAGCACAGATACAGCAGGGGGCTCATCCTGGCTAACACAAGAATAAGACTAAAGCAGAAAAAATATCCTAAGTAGCCCAAGTAAGATTTGTGGAAAAATACCTATGCCACAGAAGACAGGATGTAGATAAGAAAGAAGCAAATTCGATATTTCACTGGTGGGGATGTGGTGGGGGAGACACATGAGTGAAAATAAAAATAATAGGAGAAGTTGGGCTAATATGATTCCTACACTGGACCTGTGTGTTTGAGTTATAGTGACGGTGAGGTTAAAGTAGTAGAAATGAAGAACCGTAAGTAATACATCAGATTAGGGAAACAATATACGTGCTTTCATTGTGTATGCATACCTCTTACAACAGTGGCATTATAGTTTACCTTGATATTTAGTAGTGATATGCCACCGTAAAAAGAGTCAGGCCTTTTTACCCAAACTTCACTCTATTATTTTCTAAATCTTAAATTTTTTATAAAGATTATATTCATTTAAATTGCACAACATGATGATTTGTTATAAATATACATAGTGAAATGATTACTATGGTCAAGCTAATTAACATACCAACTCCTCACAGTTACCACTTTGTTTCTGTGATGAGTGCATGTGAACTCTACTCTGAGTACATCTCCAGTTAATATCATCAATTATAGTCATCATACCTGTACATCAGATCTCTGGCTTTATTCATCCTACATAAATGCATATGTGTTCCTTTGACCACCAGATCCCCATAAATCCCTTCTACTTCCTCTTTGTTGGCCACTATTCTGTGCTCAGTTTCTAAGAATTTTCCCTCCCCCCCCTTTTTTTTTTTTATTTTAGATTCAATGTATAAGTGACATCATATAGAATTTGTCTTTCTTTGTCTGGCTTATATTACTTAACATTACGTCCTCCAGATTCATGCAACTTGTTCCAAATGGCAAGATTTCCTTCTTTCTCATGGCTGAATGAAATTTTATATATGCTGTGCTTAGTTGTTCAGTCATGGCCAACTCTTTGCGACACCATGTACTGTAGCCAGCCAGGCTGCTCTGTCCATGGGGATTCTCCAGGCAAGAATAGTGGAGTGGGCTGCCATGCCCTCCTCCAGGGATCTTTCAAACCCAGGTCTCCCACACTGCAGGCAGATTTTTACTAGCTGATAGCTCAGCTATACATCTACATATATACATATACATACACACACACATATATATATATATATAGAAAGAGAGAGAGAGAAAACTTGTGTGTGTGTGTGTGTATATATACACACACACATGTCACATCACATATTCTTTATCCACTCATCTGTTGACAGACACCTAGGTTTTTTCCAAGTCTTGGCTATTGTGAATGCTGCTGAAATGAACATGAGAGTGCAGATATCTTTTCAAGGTACTGATTTAGCTTCCCTTGGATATACACCCAGAAGTGGGTTTGCTGGATCATAAGTGAGTTCTAATTTTAATTTCTGAAGAAACTCCACACTGTTTTCCATAATGGCCATTCCAATTTACATTACCACCAACAGTATACAAGGGTTCCAATTTTTTCATATCTTTACCAACAGCTATTTTCTTTTGCCTTTTTGATGGCAGTCATTCTAACTTATATGAGAAGATATCTCATTGTGGTTTTGATTTGCATTTCTCTGATGATTAATAATGTTGAGCACCTATTCACATATCTTTTGGCCATCTGCATGTCCTCTTTTGAAAAATTTCTATACAGTTGTTTGCCCATTTTCCCTTGGAGTTTTTGGGGAGTTTTTTGTTTGTTTGTTTTTGCTATTGAGTTGCTAGAGTTCCTTATGTATTTTGGATATTAATCCTTTATCAACTGTATAATGTACAAATATTTTCTCCCATTCCTTAGACTGTATCTTTCTTCCATTGATCCATTTCCTTTGCCATGCAGAAGTTTTTTAGCTTGATGTAATATTTTTTTCTATTTTTGCTTTTGCTGCCTTTGCTTCAGGGCTCATATCCAGAAAAATGACTACCCTGTCCAATAGCAAGAAATTTTCTCCATATGTGTTCTTCTAATAGAAGAAATAGACAGGTTCCTAGAAATATATGACCTACCAAGATTGAATAATGAAGAAATAGAAAATCTGACCAAACTAATAATGACTAAGGAACTTTTAGCAATCATCAAAAATGTCTCAACAAATAAAAGCCTCAGTTCAGTTCAGTTCAGTTCAGTCGCTCAGTCATGTCCGACTCTTTGCGAACCCATGAATCATAGCACACCAGTCCTCCCTATCCATCACCAACTTCCAGAGTTCACTCAAACTCATGTCCACTGAGTCACCGATGCCATCCAGCCATCTCATCCTCTGTTGTCTCCTCCTCCTGTCCCCAATCCCTCCAAGCATCAGGGTCTTTTCCAATGAGTCAAGTCAACTCTTCACATGAGGTGGCCAAAGTACTGGAGTTTGAGCTTTAGCATCAGTCCTTCCAATGAACACCCAGGACTGATCTCCCTTAGGATGAACTGGTTGGATCTCCTTGCAGTCCAAGGGACTCTCAAGAGTCTTCTCCAACAGCACAGTTCAAAAGTGTCAATTCTTCTGCACTCAGCTTTCTTCACCCACTTTTTTTTGGGGGGGGGGGAGGCAAGAATACCAGAGTGGGTTGCCATTCCCTTCTCCAGGAGATCTTCCTGAGCCAGGGATTGAAGCCGGGTCTCCCACACTGTAGGCAGATGCTTTACCATCTGAGCCACCACGGAAGTCTCAAATAAAAGCCTAGAATGTGGCAATTTCACAGATGACTTCTACCAAACATTTAAAGAGACATTAATACCAATCATTCTCAAATCTTCCAAAACAGAAGAGGAAGAAACACTCCCAAACTATTTTGTGAGGCCAGAATTACCCTCATAACAAAAGGGTACCAGAAAAGAACACTACAAGGAAAGAAATCAGCCCAATATCCCTGATGGATATAGATGCAAAAAAAAAAAAACTTCAATAAAACAATAGAAAACTGAATTCAAGAGAATGTTAAAAGGAAAATACACTGATTATTTTTATTAACTCTTAGCTGCCAATAGCTAGCTAAACATCCAGTAATGACTGTTTACTATACAGATACAGAACACCAAACAGTATACAGTGCACAGACCTCTTCTTCTGCCCATTCAGAAGGCTGAAAACATCATTTAACAAATTTCCTTCACCATCCTGTGCCTGCTTCTTCTAAGTCATACTCATAATAGAACACTCAAAGTATTCCACAGACAACCTCACTGATTTTAACAGGAGTTAAAAGGCAGCAGAGATCTGGAAATAGTAGTTAACAGTAATATCTCAAAGTGGACTTTACTGTCTTGTCTGACAACCCACCTGAACACTAAAAATACCTAAAAGACATGGATGAGATTAATTAGAAAACCACTTATTATTCAACTCTTCTGAAACATTTATATTGAATCTGTTTATATCATTGTCTAATAAAAGCCTGGGGCTATAAAAGGACTTAATCTCTCCACAGAAACTTCCCTGAAACAAACCACTGCTACGATTAAGTTTCAAATATTAGTACAGATGATAAGTGGTTAAAAAAAAAAAAAATGTATACAGACTTTCAGGGAGTTAACCAAGATGGCAACATAAGTGGCATCTGATCCCCCATCCTCCCACATGCCTAGCAAGTGTACAACTACAAATGAAGTAACTCCTTCTCAAAGATACATTGAAACCGACTCAGGAACTCTACACATCCAGCAAATGAGAAAATACATACAATGAAACAATCAGAAAAGGCTGAGATGCACTCTCACCATAATTACCACTCTTGATACGGTGTTATAAAATTAAGAGGGGACATCAACTCCTACCCAGGAGATAGGCCTCCAAACTCATAGCTTAGAAAGCCAATAGGATTTCCATCCACAATACACAAAAGACTTCAGCAAACAAGGCACTTCTTGGTGGATACCTGAGCACTCACCTTGGCTATTATTACCCCAGGGCTGAGAGCAGAGAGATCAGGTAAATATGGTCTAACTGTAATATTTTAAAAGCTGCTGTGAGAGTCAGGATCTTTTTATAGCACATATCTCAGGACCAGTGGCAAGACTTGGAAATCAGGTGGCAGGGGCTTCCCTGGTGGCTCAGTGGTAAAGAATCTGCCTGTCATTGCAAGAGACCTGGGTTTGATTCCTGGTTTGGGAAGATTCCCTGGAGAAGGAAATGGCAACCCACTCCAGTATTCTTGCCTGTGAAATCCCATGGATAGAGGATCCTGGTGGGCTGCAGTCCATGAGGTCACAAAAAGGGTTGGGCATGACTTAGTGACTAAACAACAACAAAAGGTGGCAGACCCTCCCTGCCCTCTCCCTCCAGCCTCATCCAAGTTGCCAGTATCTCCCTGGAAGGTGCTTGTACACTCCCCTGTGCCTAGCTTCTATGGCTGCTGCCTGAGGACAGGTCCTGGCCTGCCAGACTCTGAAAGCCAGTGGGACTTGCCTTAGGAGACCCAAAAGCATGCGCCGACAGAGATACACCTTGGCCTAGCTTAGAAAGTGAAAGTGAAAGTCGCTCACTTGTGCCCCACTCTCTGCGGCCCCAGGGACTGTATATTCCATGGAATTCACCAGGCCAGAATACTGGAGTGGGTAACCTTTCCCTTCTCCAGGGGATCTTCCCAACTCAGGGACTGAACCCAGGTCTCCCACATTGCAGGTGGATTCTTTACCAGCTGAGCCACCATAGTTGTTGCAATAGAGCAAATTTAACCTTAAAAACCATTCTAAACTTGAGTTTACTAGGACTTTCTTTATGAATGAAAATAATATTTAGATTGCTATTGAGCTAAGAATATATTTGCATATCAGTTCAGTTTGCATATATTATACCTAAATCTCTATTCTAATATATTTAAACTTCTCTAAGAAGTGACAGTTTTAATACAAAATTTTTTTAGCCTTTCAACTCATGTAATGGAATACTCAAGGAAAATGGTTTTATATACTTGAGCATCTTCATGATCTCAACAAACATGTCTTCCTTCTTGTTGAAAATAAATGGGATTAATAAACTGTGGCAATTTTTCCTAAAGCAAGGTACACCAAAGCTCAGCATAGCCCTTCCAAGAAAATAAATTACATAGATTGCAAGAAGAAAAAAGAATACAGACAAATACAAAATTCTTGTCAGAAAGTCACCCTATATTTAAAAGTTATACGTACCTGAATTTTTGATTTGTTTAATGTGTTTATGAATAAATAAAGGATTCTGATCCCTGGTGCCTTGAATGAGATACAGAATCTATGATTTAATGTTAACATCAAGACTATTTTAAACAGACATACAACTTTGACTGTACACAACCTCTGGCATGTCTGTCCCAGAACAAGTAATAAGAGGGATAAGGACACAGTTTACCTTGGAAAAAGTTTCAATTCCTTGAGAGATTTTGCAGTGAGTTGTGGGCAAACCCATCTTACAGGCTCTCCGTCTAAATGTCTCTATCACCCTGGGCAGTTGAGGCTGCTTTAGACAACCTGACAATTCCACCAACGGCAGAGATCAGACTCTGTGTAAGTTAAGTAGCAGAGCTTTTAATGTTATTTTTTTATCAGAAATGAAATAACCTAGGAACAAACTTCCAATTTTCCTGCTATACCAATTTGTGCTGTGCTGTGCTTAGTCATTCAGTTGTATCTGACTCTTTGTGATTCCATGGACTATAGCACACCAGGCTCCTCTGTCCCCGGGAATTTTCCAGGCAAGAATACTGGAGAGGGTTGCCATGCCCTCCTCCAGGGGATCTTCCCAAGCCAGGGATTGAACCCAGGTGTCCTGTGCTGCAGGCAGATTCTTTACCATCTGAGCTACCCAAGCAGGGAAGCCCATAAGTAATTGGTGTGGTGGGAAGGGGAAAATAAAACAAGGTAACAACAGATATATTTGAAGCTGAGTTCAAGCTCTTGACTGAAAATACAATAATGTTTCATTGTGTAGTTGTGCTGTTAAGTAAAGTTGTTTTTGATTGGAAACATTTTATTTTTAACTAATAGGGTGTGTGTGTGTGTGTGTGTGTGTGTGTTTGTGGATCACAGACAACACATATACAGCCCTGATAAATCATGTACAATGTATGGGATTCTGATATATGATAATAAAGCTGAATCTCTATTTCTCAAAATCTTGAGAAAATCGGATGAGCAAATTTTGTTCATCTGCATCTCTGACTATAATTTTGTGATAAAGAGACAGGTGTAATAAACTACTGTAACTCATGCAGACTGCACTTTACTAACCGTGTATAACCTTTACAGCCTTATACTATGGTATTCTATCAGAGATTAAAGGAGATAAATATCAATGGAGTTATTACATGTTATTTTGCTATGAAATTAAGATTTATTTCCAAAAATGGTATGTAAAAGTCATCAAGTATTTTAGATTTATTGAAATTGTTTTCCAAACAAGGGCCAGGATCTAGATGTCTTCCCATTCTAACCTCTGCTGCCACAGTCTTTCTCAGCCACTATGTACACTATTAACCCACCGCCCACGAGCCTGACAACAGAAAGAATATTTAGTTGGCAGCAGGATTGGTAAAGGTGAAATTAATGGACTTAAAATATAAAACATGCATTTCAAGACTTTAAACAAGTTTAAATAATTTAAGATATTTATACTGATATATATATATATATATATATATATATAATTTATTTATTCTTTCAACCCCAAATCTTATCTATAATATTCACAATAAATATTTAAATTATACTATTTAACTTCCAACATTGTTGGGAAATTAGAGCAAATATAATTGATTTAAAATTTCAAGAATTATTTCAGAAGCATTGCAATTTTAACTTAGTTTTTAATTGATTAGATGTTTTAAGAAACATAATTAGATGAGATGTTTTAAGAAAATATAATTTCATGTGTCAATCAGAGCTATAACTGAGGTTACAGTTTTGTAAACTATTTTGCAAATGTACTCTTTTAAAAAATGATATTCTATATGTTTTCCACACATTCTCAGATGAATGTGATATACAACTTTCAGAAAAAAACTGTGAAAACAACTGATAAACCAAATGAAGCCACAAATCTCCTCTCACTAGGTATAAACTGTATGAGGAAAGAAGCAGTATTTCTTCTGCTGGTCCTTTGCATGTTTCTTGTAAGCATAAATCGTGACAAAACAACATCAAGAAACAAGCATTTTAAAGGAAGCACTATGAACTATGCCACTAATCATACAGAAGAGATCCAAACATCCAAGATGATATGCTAGGGCTAAGACTTAAAAAAATTGAATTTAAAAGAGAATGTCAAGTGTTTTCCCTAAAACGTTCATTTATTCTTCACATTGTTAAGTATATAGATTAATTGAAGGGAAAGCAGTATAGTTTTATATAAAATTAATTTATATGAAAATACAGACACAGACCGCACACAATAAAATGTGAAATTCAAATGATCAATGAAAACACAAAAAAATTTCAAATTCTCTAGCAATCAAAGAAAAGTGAATTGAAGTAAAATGTAAAATTATTTGTACTATTACCAGCTTTGAATTGTGAAGGGTTCAGAAATCATGCCAATGTCATTCTAGGGGAAAAATTAGTAAATGCATCTGGAGGGAAATTTGATCATATGAATGAAAAGGTTAACAAATTCTGTACAGCATACTGTGGTGGTTCTCAAATTAGATAACTTTTATAGTATCTCTCACATCAAACCTCCTATTAATTAACTGAGTCCATTTAAAAGGCATTGCAATCAAAATTCTTAATTTTCAACATTATGCTAATTTCTTTTTCTGAACATTGTCTCCTTTATTTTGCTTCACACATTTTACTTTGTGGGACTAGTATTTATGTGCTGACATTTTTTTCTTTTCTAAAAAGAGTATGTTCCTTGATGTCAATACTGATTACTAGTTTTATCTTTTTAGTTCAGTTCAGTTGCTCAGTTGTGTCCGACTCTTTGCGACCCCATGACCGGCAGCACACCAGGCCACCCTGTCCATCACCAACTCCCGGAACTTACCCAAACGCATGTCCATTGAGTCGCTGATGCCATCCTACCATCTCATCCTCTGTCGTCCCCTTCTCGTCCTGCCATCAATCTTTCCCAGCATCAGGGTATTTTCAAATGAGTCACTTCTTTGCATCAGGTGGCTAAAGTACTGGAGTTTCAGCTTCAACATCAGTCCTTCCAATGAACACCCAGGACTGATTTCCTTTAGGTTAGACTGGTTGGGTCTCCTTGCAGTTCAAAGTATTCTCAAAAGTCTTCTCCAACACCACAGTTCAAAAGCATCAATTTTTTGGTGCTCAGCTTTCTTTATAGTCTAACTCCCACATCCATACATGACTACCGGAAAAAATTATAGCCTTGACTAGATGGAGCTTTCTTGGCAAAGTAATGTCTCTTCTTTTCAATATGCAGTCTAGGTTGGTCATACCTTCCTTCAAAGGAGCAAGCGTCTTTTAATTTCATGGCTACAATCACCATCTGCAGTGATTTGGGAGCCCCCAAAAATAAAGTCAGCCACTGTTTCCATTGTTTCCCCATCTATTTGCCATGAAGTGATGGGACCAGATGCCATGATTTTAGTTTTCTGAGTGCTGAGATTTAAGCCAACTTTTCCACTCTCTACTTTCACTTTCATCAAGATGCTCTTTAGTTCTTCTTCACTTTCTGCCATAAAGGTGGTGTCATCTGCATATCTGAGGTTATTGATATTTCTCCCGGCAATCTTGATTCCAGCTTGTGCTTCCTCCAGCCCAGCGTTTCTCACGATGTACTCTGCACACAAGTTAAATAAGCAGGGTGACAATATACAGCCTTGATGTATTCCTTTTCCCATTTGAAACCAGTCTGTTTTTCCACGTCCAGTTCTAACTGTTGCTTCCTGACCTGCATATAGGTTTCTCCTGAGGCATGTCAGGTGGTCTGTTAGTCCCATCTTTGTCAGAATTTTCTACAATTTATTATGACCCACACAATCAAAGGTTTTGCCAGACTCAATAAAGCAGATATAGATGTTTCTCTGGAACTCTTTTGCTTTTTCCATGATCCAGCAGATATTGGCAATTTGATCTCTGGTTGCTCTGCCTTTTCTAAAACCAGCTTGAATATCTGGAAGTTCAATGGTTCACATATTGCTGAAGGCTGGCTTGGAGAATTTTGAGCATTATTTTACTAGCACATGAGATGAGTGCAATTGTGCAGTAGTTTGAGCATTCTTGGCATTGCCTTTCATTGGGACTGGAATGAAAACTGACCTCTTTCAGTCCTGTGACCACTGCTGAGTTTTGCAAATTTGCTGGCATATTAAGTACATTACTTTCACAGCATCATCTTTTAGGATCTGAAATAGCTCAACTGGAATTCCATCACCTCCATTAGCTTTGTTCACAGGGATGCTTCATAATAGTCACTTTACTTCACATTCCAGGATTTCTGCCTCTAGGTGAGTTATCACACCATAGTCCTTATCTGGGTCATAAAGATCTTCTTGGTACAGTTATTCTGTGTATTCTTGCCACCTCTTCTTAATATCTTCTGCTTCTCTTAGGTCCGTATCATTTCTGTCCTTTATTGAGCCCATCTTTGCATTAAATATTCCCTTGGTATCTTTAATTTTCCTGAAGTGATCTCTAGTCTTTCCCATTCTATTGTTTTCCCATTTATATTTTAATTCTACCCATTTTAAATTGTATACTTTGTGCAAGACATTAGGCTAACATGACACATCTGTACATGTGTTATTATATTTAACTAATCTGTCCTTTAAAAGATGTTATAAAGTTGTTATTTTTATGTCAACTTCCATATGAATAAATGGAAGGTCAATTAATTAAAGTCCTTTGCCAAAAGCTATACAGTTTACTAATTGCAGGGAGTGCCAGAATGTAATCCCAGTCTGTTTGATATTCACTCTACTGTATTGCTGTCATGACAACCTGTTATACATGGCTTTGCAGATATGTATATATACAGAGATTGTCTGATAGATTAATGCTTACTAGAAAAAAACCTGAGTAGTCCTGGTTGCTGATTAAACAGTTATCATGCTTGTAATAACTACTATATGTAAGATAACTGTGTGATAAAAAAGAAAAAAACATGGGTTTGGTCTGCTACCAACTCATGGCACAGAGTTCTTAAAAGCCTTGTGATTTCCTAAGTGATAAGAATGCTAACAGCAACTCTCGTATTAGTATTTGTTGTTGACACTGTACCTGACAAAGGCTCTGAAGTCACAAGAGCACTGGAAGCATGTTTTGCCCAACTGAGGTGACTTTGGGTGGGCCCCTAGATGGCACCTGGATGAGCAATGGTCACTGAAAAACTAAACCATGATTAGGAACTTGAAATTTTCAGCCCAAACTCTCATCCTCCAGATAAGGGGAGGAACTTAACAGGGAGTTAAAAATTGATCATGCCTATATGATGAACCTTCCCTCAAATCCTTAAAGTACGGGATTCAGAAAAGCATCAGGGCTTCCCCGATAGCTCAGTTGGTAAAGAATCCGCCTGCACTGTAGGAGGCCCCGTTTCAATTCCTAGGTCGGGAAGACTAGAGAAGGGATAGGCTACCCACTCCTGTATTGCTGGACTTCCCTTGTGGCTCAGCTGGAAAAGAATCAGCCTGCAATGCAGAAGACCTAGGTTCAACCTTTGGGTTGGAAAGATCCTCTGAAGAAGAGAAAGGCTACCCACTCTAGTACTCTGGCCTGGAGAATTCCATGGGCTGTATAGTCCACGGGGTCACATAGAGTCGGATACAACTCAGTGACGTTCACTTTCAAGTATTATGAGCTGTAATATAAATGAAACAAAAGTGAATAAATAATAAATAGATATGAGATGATTTCAGTGTACTGTGGAGTTTTTCAAAGAGCATCACGACACAACTAAAATAAAAATGCAGTCAAGTTTTCTTGGATTTTGTATTATAAGGAGATAGTTTATTTTAATTTTTTGTTGTTTTTTTTTTATTTTTTAACTTTACAATATTCTATTGGTTTTGCCATATATCAACATGAATCCACCACAGGTATACATGTGTTCCCAACCTGAACCCTCCTCCCTCCCTGTACCATCCCTCTGGGTCATCCCAGTGCACCAGCCCCAAGAATCGAGTATCATGCATCGAACCTGGACTGGCGACTCATTTCATATATGATATTACACATGTTTCAATGCCATTCTCCCAGATCATCCCACCCTCAAACTCTCCCAAAGAGTCCAAAAGACTGTTCTATACATCAGTGTCTCTTTTGCTATCTCGTATACAGGGTTATTGTTACCATCTTTCTAAATTCCATATATATGTGTTAGTATACTGTATTGGTGTTTTTCGTTCTGGCTTACTTCACTGTGTATAATAGGCTCCAGTTTCATCCACCTCATTAGAACTGATTCAAATGCATTCTTTTTAACAGCTGAGTAATACTCCATTGTGTATATGTATCACAGCTTTCTTATCCATTCATCTGCTGATGGACATCTAGGTTGCTTCCATGTCCTGGCTATTATAAACAGTGCTGTGATGAACATTGGGGTACACGTGTCTCTTTCAATTCTGGTTTCCTTGGTGTGTATGCCCAGCAGTGGGATTGCTGGATCATAAGGCAGTTCTATTTCCAGTTTTTTAAGGAATCTCCACACTGTTCTCCATGGTGGCTATACTAGTTTGCATTCCCACCAACAGTGTAAGAGGGTTCCCTTTTCTCCACACCCTCTCCAGCATTTATTGCTTGTAGACTTTTGGATCACAGCCATTCTGACTGGCGTGAAATGGTTCCTGATAGTGGTTTTAATTTGTATTTCTCTGATAATGAGTGATGTTGAGCATCTTTTCATGTGTTTGTTAGCCATCTGTATGTCTTCTTTAGAGAAATGTCTATTCAGTTCTTTGGCCCATTTTTTAATTGGGTCATTTATTTTTCTGGAGTTGAGCTGTAGGAGTTGCTTGTATATTTTTGAGATTAGTTGTTTGTCAGTTGCTTCATTTGCTATTATTTTCTCCCATTCTGAAGGCTGTCTTTTCACCTTGTTTAGAGTTTCCTCTGTTGTGCAGAAGCTTTTAATTTTAATTAGGTCCCATTTGTTTATTTTTGCTTTTATTTCCAATATTCTGGGAGGTGGGTCATAGAGGATCCTGCTGTGGTGTATGTTGGAGAGTGTTTTGCCTATGTTCTTCTCTAGGAGTTTTATAGTTTCTGGTCTTACATTTAGATCTTTAATCCATTTTGAGTTTATCTTTGTGTAAGCTGGGAGGACCCCATGTCCGAAGGGCGGCAGCCAAGAGGAGTTACCCCACGTCCGAGGTCAGGAGCAGCGGCCGAGGGTACCAGACTGCGACAGCGCAAGAAGGGCCGAGAGGAGCTACTCTGAGTCCGAGGTCAGGGGGGGCGGCCGAGAGGAGATACCCAGTGTCCAAAGTCAGGGGTGGCGACAAGAGGAGTTACCCAGCGTCCGAGGCCATGGGCCGTGATGAGAGGAGTTATCCAGCTTCTGAGGCCATGGGCGGCGACTGGGAGGAGATACCCCATGCAGCAAGCCCGAGGCCAGGGGCGGAGGACAGGAGGAGCTACCCCACGCCCCTAAGCCCAAGGCCAGGGGCGGCGGGCGGGAGGACCAACCCCACATCCAAGGAACCGTGGCCCTGCAGGCGCAGGAGGGCCTAGAGGAGGTATCAATGGAAGGACATCTTTTTTGGGTATTAGTTCTAAAAGGTCTTGTAGGTCTTCATAGAACCATTCAACTTCAGCTTCTTCAGCGTTACTGGTTGGGGCATGGACTTGGATTACTGTGATATTGAATGGTTTGCCTTGGAAACGAACAGAGATCATTCTGTCATTTTTGAGATTGCATCCAAGTACAGCATTTCGGACTCTCTTGTTGACCATGATGGTCACTCCATTTCTTCTGAGGAATTCCTTCCCGCAGTAGTAGATATAATGATCATCTGAGTTAAATTCACCCATTCCAGTCCATTTCAGTTCGCTGATTCCTAGAATGTCGACATTCACTCTTGCCATCTCTTGTTTGACCACTTCCAATTTGCCTTGATTCATGGACCTGACATTCCAGGTTCCTATGCAATATTGCTCTTTACAGCATCAGACCTTGCTTCTATTACCAGTCACATCCACAGCTGGGTATTGTTTTTGCTGTGGCTCCATCCCTTCATTCTTTCTGGAGTTATTTCTCCACCGATCTCCAGTAGCATATTGAGCACCTACTGACCTGGGGAGTTTCTCTTTCAGTATCCTATCATTTTGCCTTTTCATACTTTTCATGGGGTTCTCAAGGCAAGAATACTGAAGTGGTTTCCATTCCCTTCTCCAGTGGACCACATTCTGTCAGATCTCTCCACCATGACCCTCCCGTCTTGGGTTGCCCCACGGGCATGGCTTAGTTTCATTGAGTTAGGCAAGGCTGTGGTCCTAGTGTGATTAGATTGACTAGTTGTCTGTGAGTATGGTTTCAGCGTGTCTGCCCTCTGATGCCCTCTTGCAACACCTACCATCTTACTTGGGTTTCTCTTACCTTGGGCGTGGGTTATCTCTTCACGGCTGCTCCGGCAAAGCCTAGCCATTGCTCCTTACTTTGGATGAGGGGTATATCCTCACCACCACCCTTCCTGACCTTCAGGTTTTGCTTTAAAGGCAAGTCTTACAAATACAGATGTTATAGTATTAAAAATTAAATTCAAGAATAATTTAGATAAATTAAGGGCT